>NC_137677.1:36921645-37041645 GCF_963989245.1 Nansenia antarctica | reverse complement strand
GACTGCCTGTCTGTCTCCCTGTCTGCCTGCCTGTCTGTCTGTCTGTCTGTCTGTCTGTCGTCTGTCTGTCACCTACTTCTGTCTGTCTGTCTGTCTGTTACCTACTCCTGACTGCCTGTCTGTCTCCCTGTCTGCCTGCCTGACTGTCTGTGTGTCTGTCTGTCTGTCTGTCTGTCTGTTACCTACTCCAGGCTGCCTGTCCGTCTCCCTGCCTGTCTGTCTGCTGTGTGTGTCTGTCTCCCTGCCTGTCTCCCTGTCTGTCTGCCTGCCTGTCTGCCTGTCTGTCTGTCTGTTACCAACTCCTGTCTGTCTGTCTGTCTGTTACCTACTCCTGTCTGTCTCTCTGTCTGTCTGTCTGTCTGTTACCTACTCCTGACTGCCTGTCTGTCTGCCTGCCTGTCTGCCTGCCTGTCTGTTACCTACTCCTGGCTGGATCTGAACCCTGCTCTATTTCCTCCTCCAGCAGACGAGGGTGTGTGTGTGTGTGTGTGTGTGTGTGTGTGTGTGTGTGTGTGTGTGGGAGCGTCCTACATATAGAACACATCTTCCCTTCACAGACAAACACTTACACTACTACTCCAGGTCCACTGATCGCTCCACTTCCATTGAATCAATGGTGTTCTACTTCAAACGCCATTCTCTCTCACCTCTTTTGCGTTCGGGTGGAAACAGGACTGTTTAATGTTTAATCAACGGCTTCCTCCTTCTCATTGGATAACGGCTCGCCATCCGCTGATGCGGATGTGACGTTCGTACTGCTACAACGAAGACCCTCCAACCAGATATATCAAATATAACTAGCTTATAGTTAGTTAGATATAACTAGATATAACTAGCTATGAGATGCTGTTTAGAGAAAGGAACGATTCTCATACTGTATATAAATATTAATACTAAATGTTGACTTTAGCACAAGCAAAGGCAGGACAATTCATTGCAGGACTATTGCGTACCAACCTACCATGTCCCAAGACAGACTGTCAAAGGCAGAACTGAAATCTCCACAGAGACACAGACGTACTCTATGTTTAATATCTTCCTTTTCTGCTTGATGTCCGCCCATACGCCCGCTCAGAGTGAGATGCGCTGCACGCGTCTCTCTGTGTTGGTATTCAGTCAGACACACAGATATCTCACCTGAGGGACTGAACCTTACAGCTTAAGCGTTTTTACTGTTGAATATCACTGTCAACCCAGCAAAGGCATGCTGTGATCTTGGGGCGCTGAGCTGTGACACTCCTGAGGTATTTGGGTGTCTAGCTGTGACACTGACACTCCTGAAGTGTTTGGGGGTGGTGAGCTGTGACACTCCTGATGTGTTTGGGGGTGGTGAGCTGTGACACTCTTGATGTGTTTGGGGGTGGTGAGCTGTGACACTCTTGAGGTGTTTGGGGTGCCTAGCTGTGACACTCCTGAGGTGTTTGGGGTGTCTAGCTGTGACACTCTTGAGGTGTTTGGGGTGTCTAGCTGTGACACTCCTGAGGTGTGTGGGGGTGTCTAGCTGTGACACTCTTGAGGTGTTTGGGGTGCCTAGCTGTGACACTCCTGAGGTGTTTGGGGTGTCTAGCTGTGACACTCCTGAGGTGTTTGGGGTGCCTAGCTGTGACACTCCTGAGGTGTTTGGGGTGCCTAGCTGTGACACTCCTGAGGTGTGTGGGGGTGTCTAGCTGTGACACTCCTGAGGTGTTTGGGGGTGTCTAGCTGTGACACTCCTGAGGTGTTTGGGGTGCCTAGCTGTGACACTCCTGAGGTGTTTGGGGGTGTCTAGCTGTGACACTCCTGAGGTGTTTGGGGTGCCTAGCTGTGACACTCCTGAGGTGTTTGGGGTGCCTAGCTGTGACACTCCTGAGGTGTGTGGGGGTGTCTAGCTGTGACACTCCTGAGGTGTTTGGGGTGTCTAGCTGTGACACTCCTGAGGTGTTTGGGGTGCCTAGCTGTGACACTCCTGAGGTGTTTGGGGTGCCTAGCTGTGACACTCCTGAGGTGTTTGGGGTGCCTAGCTGTGACACTCCTGAGGTGTTTGGGGTGCCTAGCTGTGACACTCCTGAGGTGTTTGGGGTGCCTAGCTGTGACACTCCTGAGGTGTTTGGGGTGTCTAGCTGTGACACTCCTGAGGTGTTTGGGGTGTCTAGCTGTGACACTCCTGAGGTGTTTGGGGTGTCTAGCTGTGACACTCCTGAGGTGTTTGGGGTGTCTAGCTGTGACACTCCTGAGGTGTTTGGGGGTGTCTAGCTGTGACACTCCTGAGGTGTTTGGGGGTGTCTAGCTGTGACACTCCTGAGGTGTTTGGGGTGTCTAGCTGTGACACTCCTGAGGTGTTTGGGGTGTCTAGCTGTGACACTCCTGAGGTGTTTGGGGGTGTCTAGCTGTGACACTCCTGAGGTGTTTGGGGGTGTCTAGCTGTGACACTCCTGAGGTGTTTGGGGTGCCTAGCTGTGACACTCCTGAGGTGTTTGGGGGTGGTAAGGTGTGACACTCCTGAGGTGTTTGGGGGTGGTAAGGTGTGACACTCCTGAGGTGTTTGGGGGTGCTGGCAGGTTTGCCTAAAGTCAGGAGGGCTGAGTTGAGAAGCAGCCACTCACTCACCTCTGACCCCATGACCCCATGACCCCATGACCTTGCGGAACTCAGACATTCCTTTTTCTAGTGCTGGCATCGCTTAGACCACAGGGTTGGTCTACACCCACACACATACACACACACACACACAGACAGACACGCACACACACAGACACACACACAGACTCTCTTTCTCCCTCTGTCTCTTAAGTCCTGCTTTCAGACCCCATGCCTGACACACAGCACGCCCTAGAGAGCTGAACCCTGCAAAGACATTAGGAGTAATGTGAAGCCCCCCCACCCCCCACCCGCCATATCCTCCAGTCCTGGGGGGGACCCCAAGTGTTTACTGTCTGGGAAGCCTCTCCTCTCTCTCTGGACTCAGACTGGCAGGTCTAGTCTGGTCTGGTTCTGATGAGACACAGGTCCGTTCTGGTCTGGTCTGGTCTGGTCTGGCGACAAATATACTAGAAAGTGCACATTGTGCATGTGCAGGCAAGGATCGGGTCATAGATGCAGTGTGTGTGTGTGTGTGTGTGTGTGTATCCGTGTTTGTGTGTCCGTGTGTCTATGTGTGTGTGTGTGTGTGTGTGTGTGTCCGTCCGTGTGTGTGTGTCCGTGTGAGTGTGTTTGTGTGTGAGTGTGTGTGTGTGTGTGTGTGTGTGTGTGTGTGGTTGTGTGTGTGTGCGTGGATGTTCTCCCGACTGCCACGTAGCCGGTTTGCTATAACCTCTTGCCAACTATGAACCTCCATCTCAGTGCTATCATCACCATACTCATCTAACCAGTTAACTATGAACCTCCATCTCAGTGCTATCATCACTATACTCATCTAACCAGTTAACCATGAACCTCCATCTCAGTGCTATCATCACTATACTCATCTAACCAGTTAACTATGAACCTCCATCTCAGTGCTGTCATCACTATACTCATCTAACCAGTTAACTATGAACCTCCATCTCAGTGCTGTCATCACTATACTCATCTAACCAGTTAACTATGAACCTCCATCTCAGTGCTGTCATCACTGTACTCATCTAACCAGTTCAGCCATCTTCGGCTGCATTAAAAGGTATTAGTTTGACAAGGCATCTGACTGCACCTACTACCTGAGGCAGTGTATAAGTAACAGAGAAGCCAAGATCTTTGCTGGAAGTTCTTCATTTGCCACAACCAAGAGATGGGGTAGGTGATCTGTTCCAATGGCTGATCGTGTTGTTGCTTAGAGGGGTTTAGTACCTGGTAATCACTCTGTATTGAAGTTAAAGATTGTTAGACCAGATCAAAACAAGATCAACTCTGTGTGTGTGTGTGTGTGCGTGTGTGTGTGTGTGTGTGTGTGTGTGTGTCTACTGTGACTTGACTCAGTTGTGTACAGAGTACGTTCTTCTACGTTACTATAGTTACGATGTGATTAACTCTAAATAACCCTACATACAGTGGCTGTAGAAAGTCAACACACCCCTTCACATTTTGTTGTGTTGTAGACTGAATTTAAAATGATATTAGGAATCAATTACACACTGTGTGGATTAGGTTGTCATTATACATTGAGCAAAGAGGAACAAAACTGCTAAAGTTGAATGGTGGAGAGGGAAAAGCACAGTCGATGGGACATCATCTCAGTCACTCTACAAAATTGGTCTAAAACCAAGTGGCCAAAAATAATCGAGCACATGCAATGCAGTTTCTGCAGCATCTCTCAACACAGTGTGTAATTGAGACTCTATAAAAACAAAGATATTGATTCCAAAGTTACATAAACTATTATCCTTGCATTAAGATTAACTCAATTCAACTTATTGAGTGATTCGTTGATGACATTTTTGCTTTTTTAACTCATTTTAAGAGTGTCAGAGCAAAGGGTGTGAAGACTTATGCACGAGGTATTTCTGTGTTTCAATTTTAATACATTTGCAGAAACTTCTAAAAACTTGTCTTCACTTTGTCATTATGGGGTCTTGTGTGTGGATTGATGAAATGTTTTTATTTATTTAATCAATTTTAAATTGAGTCTATAACACAACAAAATGTGGAAAAGGTGAAGGGGTGTGTTGACGTTCTATAGCCACTGTAGGCTAAGTGACAGATTAGTTGATTGACAGACTTTAATCCTACATAAGTGGACAGATTAACTGGCACAATTGTCTTAAACAAATAGTGCAGAGCAGGGAATGTGAATATGAGCCCTAATATGCAGAGGAATGTGCAGCGTCAGCAGTTATGTGCAGCGTGCTTGGTGACATTCCTGGTGATGCCGATTCCAACCAGTAATATTACAATAGTCTCATCCTTTTTATTTAGTTTTAAATGCCATTTAGCTGACGCTTTCATCCAAGGCGATTTACATTGCAGTGAGAGCATACATTCATACATTTCTCATATATACAGTTATGTTACGGCAGGGCCGTTTGGGAGATATGCGAGGCCCTGTGCGAAGTCAGATTTGCGAGGCCTTTTATAATGATGACGTAGGCTACTATTATAACCGCGCGACACGCACGCACCGATATTGCAAGAAATGCGCTCACATGCTGTGCTGATAGACAATAGAATATCTACTTATTTAGATAGTTTACAACCATGTTTGTTTCATTTCAAACCTTTTATACTCGTAAAGGATTAGGATTTAGGATAAAGCAGTCATCATACCCAACATTAAATACGCACAAGCCATTATTGACATGAATAGAGATGTTACTCACCACCATGTAGGCCTATCCTTTATGTTGAAAAGCTTACAGCAAAAGCAAAAAGACATGTCCCGTTTTTGAGAGTACACAAGCCACTTTCTTTCTATTTTTCCCCCATTTGGTAGTTTTCTGAGAAATAAAGTTTCACTAAAGTTTCTGTTCTCATTATTTTTAGGATAACTAAATCCAGGTTTCATCTTTGGGGGACCTCTTCTAATGGTCACTTCTGTAACTGTAGAGTCCATATGTACCGGCCAATTTACCAGGATCATCATACATGACATATCTGACACCGTAGGCTCGTCTTGCGTTCCATCACTCTCAGCCCTGCTGCTGCTGCTCTGAGTAGCTCCATCTTCCTCCTCCGTATCCTCTACTTCGCCACTCCTGACCATCATCACCTGGGGCTGGGCAGCCCCACTGCTGCCGGTGTAGCAGTTGTCCTCCTCCACCTCCGAGACATCATCTCTGCCTCTCAGGGGGGGCTGTGCCGTGCTACTACTAGCATTGCTAGTGCTAGCAGTAACGTTAGCTTCTTCGGTGCTAACGGGAGCCTCACTTGTTTTTAGAAATTGTTAGAACGAACCTCTAAGCGAGGCCCTGAAGCCTTCCTTTCTTTTATTTTTATTTATTTTTTCAGCACCCGATTAACATTTTCTTCCTCAGTCTCGTTCCCTCTGCATTTTGTCCGTTGCACTAAGCAGTCACTATGCACAACAAGTGTCAACGCGCGCCCAAAATTCACGTTTCACGTAAGGTGTCATAGGGGGAAATAGGCTAGGTGCACGATCTCCACTACTTCCTGAAAGGCACCTTGCATGAACATATCCTGTCTCACTCTATTGGTTTAATTGATTAATCAGCTGTGCGGTAAACTGTTGGAACACACAGTGCACAGCTGGTTAATCAACTAAACCAATAGATGAGACAGGATATGTTCATGGCATGTCTAACCCCAACCCTAATCCTAATCCTAACCCTAACCCTAACCCTAGCACCCTAGCACCTAACCCTAGTTTTCCCACATGTACCGTATTCCCACATGTACCATAACATATATATTCCCAACTGGAATTGAACCCACAACCTAAGCATTGATAGCACCATGCTAGCAGCTGAGCCACAGAGGACTGTACTGTTGGACAGCAGCGTGACTGGTCCTGTTGTAGTACAACTACTGTCACCATGTCACCTCATCCTACTAGTTTCTATTATCAGCTTACCCATTTTAATTTATTCTGTTATTGTTGATTTTGTATTCTGCTGCAATGCCAATGTCGAAGAACCTGAACCCAAGAATGTGTACCCGTACATTGATGTAATAAAAGCAATTCTGATTCAGATTCAGATTCAGAGGACCATAATCAAGTATGATGTAATGTTTTCAGGTGTGCGTCAGACTGAAGAGGTGGGACACAGAGAAAGGGAAACAGACACAAAGATGGCCACCAACCCCGGTGAGTCCCAACCACATCATCTGGTTTACCTGTAGTTTGTCATAAACCATGGTACCATATCACTGATTTGAGTAAATTCACCATAACTGTATGATACCCCTGAGTTCTTTATTCACACAGTCTTACATAAAATGTGAAATGTTTCCCCAGACACAGCACATCAAAAGCTACCTAACTGTACATAGCCCATAACTGTATATAGTGCATAACTGTATATAGCCCATAACCCCTGTACATAGCCCATAACTGTATATAGCCTATAACTGTATACCTCTAAACTAAACTGATGTTTACAATACTACCTCTGCACATACTGTATTATTGCACAGCCACCTATCACTATCATTCTGGTTCTATTTATGTTGTGCCCTTATATCACTAAATGCACTTTTGCTTAGATACTGAACTGCATTTCGTTGTATAGTACGTTTATAGTACTCTGCGATGACAATAAAGTTGAATCTAATCTAATCTAATCTAATCAAATCAAATCTAAACATTCACAGGGAACACCACAGAGCTGAGGGTTGTTCTTCTGGGCGACAGAGAAGCAGGGAAGAGCTCTTCAGGAAACACCATCCTGGGAGGGGGGCAGTTTGACCTGGGGAGAACTAGCCAGTGCGTGAAGAGACAGGGAGAGGTAGCAGGGAGGCAGGTCACTGTGGTCGACACCACAGGCTGGTGGAGGTATTTCTCAGTTACAAACACTCCTGAGCTGGTGAAACAGGAAATCGTGCTAAGTGTGTCTCTGTGTCACCCTGGCCTCCATGCGTTCCTCCTGGTCGTACGGGTGGATCTGTCATTCCCAGATGAGTTCAGGGCAACTGTGGAGGAGACTCTGAGTGACGTAGTCTGGAGTCAAACTATTGTGCTGTTCACCCGCGGGGACTGTCTGGGAGACACAACCATTGAGCAGCACATTGAGAGAGAAGGGAAGGCCCTCCAGTGGATTGTAGAGAAATGTGGAAACCGGTATCACGTCCTCAACAATAGGAACAGGGGTGACGGCACTCAGGTCACAGAGCTGCTGGAGAAGATAGACGAGATGGTGGCAGAAAACAGAGGCTATGAGATACACAGAACGTTATCACATCAAGTGTTGGAAGAGAAGAGGACAGAGGAAGAGAGAGCGGAGAGGAGACAGAACTTTCAGGAAGAGAGAGAGATCCTCAAATTACTGAAAGGTAAGTCTTTTTTTATTTTTTTTATTTTTAAAAGGAGCAACATGTAACATCCAAGCTTTCTATTGGTGGTAATGTTCAGGGAAAGACCCCTTGAAATAAGCCCTAGCTCACCTCATAAACATTTACACCCAATAATATAATGTATAATATATATACTGTTCCTTTATAGCTCTTTGAGATGCCATTGTGAATATTCAGACAGTCTCTGTCACACAATCCAGTGCATTAGGCCTAATGCCTTTCACATGTGAATCACCTGTTAACATTTGAACACATGTGAACACGTGAACTAAATGTGAGATGTGACAACATGTATGGTTACAAGGGTTGTTTCAGGATTTTTTGGATAAAAACAAAACAAAAAAACATACATATCTACAGTATGTTTTGTAACTACCAGCAGTGCTGTCAATAGATTTTGGGGCCTTGTCTGTGTTGTCTTTCATACAGTGTCTTTGATAAGGAGTTTCTTTGATAAGGAGTGTCTTTGATAAGGAGTGTCTTTGATAAGGAGTGTCTTTCATAAGGAGTGTCTTTGATAAGGAGTGTCTTTCATAAGGAGTGTCTTTCATAAGGAGTGTCTTTGATAAGGAGTGTCTTTGATAAGGAGTGTCTTTCATAAGGAGTGTCATTGATAAGGAGTGTCTTTGATAAGGAGTGTCTTTCATAAGGAGTGTCTTTCATAAGGAGTGTCTTTCATAAGGAGTCTCTTTGATAAGGAGTGTCTTTGATAAGGAGTGTCTTTGATAAGGAGTGTCTTTCATAAGGAGTGTCTTTGATAAGGAGTGTCTTTCATAAGGAGTGTCTTTCATAAGGAGTGTCTTTGATAAGGAGTGTCTTTGATAAGGAGTGTCTTTGATAAGGAGTGTCTTTCATAAGGAGTGTCTTTGATAAGGAGTGTCTTTCATAAGGAGTGTCTTTGATAAGGAGTGTCTTTTATAAGGAGTGTCTTTCATAAGGAGTGTCTTTCATAAGGAGTGTCTTTGATAAGGAGTGTCTTTCATAAGGAGTCTCTTTCATAAGGAGTGTCTTTGATAAGGAGTGTCTTTTATAAGGAGTGTCTTTCATAAGGAGTGTCTTTGATAAGGAGTGTCTTTGATAAGGAGTGTCTTTCATAAGGAGTGTCTTTGATAAGGAGTGTCTTTCATAAGGAGTGTCTTTCATAAGGAGTCTATTTGATAAGGAGTGTCTTTCATAAAGAGTGTCTTTGATAAGGAGTGTCTTTGATAAGGAGTGTCTTTCATAAGGAGTGTCTTTCATAAAGAGTGTCTTTGATAAGGAGTGTCTTTGATAAGGAGTGTCTTTGATAAGGAGTGTCTTTGATAAGGAGTGTCTTTGATAAGGAGTGTCTTTCATAAGGAGTGTCTTTGATAAGGAGTGTCTTTCATAAGGAGTGTCTTTCATAAGGAGTGTCTTTGATAAGGAGTGTCTTTCATAAGGAGTGTCTTTCATAAGGAGTGTCTTTGATAAGGAGTGTCTTTGATAAGGAGTGTCTTTCATAAGGAGTGTCTTTCATAAGGAGTGTCTTTGATAAGGAGTGTCTTTGATAAGGAGTGTCTTTCATAAGGAGTGTCTTTCATAAGGAGTGTCTTTGATAAGGAGTGTCTTTCATAAGGAGTGTCTTTGATAAGGAGTGTCTTTCATAAGGAGTGTCTTTCATAAGGAGTGTCTTTGATAAGGAGTGTCTTTCATAAGGAGTGTCTTTCATAAGGAGTGTCTTTGATAAGGAGTGTCTTTGATAAGGAGTGTCTTTCATAAGGAGTGTCTTTCATAAGGAGTGTCTTTGATAAGGAGTGTCTTTCATAAGGAGTGTCTTTCATAAGGAGTGTCTTTGATAAGGAGTGTCTTTGATAAGGAGTGTCTTTCATAAGGAGTGTCTTTCATAAGGAGTGTCTTTGATAAGGAGTGTCTTTCATAAGGAGTGTCTTTGATAAGGAGTGTCTTTGATAAGGAGTGTCTTTGATAAGGAGTGTCTTTCATAAGGAGTGTCTTTCATAAGGAGTGTCTTTGATAAGGAGTGTCTTTCATAAGGAGTGTCTTTGATAAGGAGTGTCTTTGATAAGGAGTGTCTTTCATAAGGAGTGTCTTTCATAAGGAGTGTCTTTCATAAGGAGTGTCTTTGATAAGGAGTGTCTTTGATAAGGAGTGTCTTTCATAAGGAGTGTCTTTGATAAGGAGTGTCTTTGATAAGGAGTTTCTTTGATAAGTAGTGTCTTTGATAAGGAGTGTCTTTCATAAGGAGTGTCGTTGATAAGGAGTGTCTTTGATAAGGAGTGTCTTTCATAAGGAGTGTCTTTCATAAGGAGTGTCTTTCATAAGGAGTGTCTTTGATAAGGAGTGTCTTTGATAAGGAGTGTCTTTCATAAGGAGTGTCTTTCATAAGGAGTGTCTTTGATAAGGAGTGTCTTTGATAAGGAGTGTCTTTGATAAGGAGTGTCTTTCATAAGGAGTGTCTTTGATAAGGAGTGTCTTTCATAAGGAGTGTCTTTGATAAGGAGTGTCTTTCATAAGGAGTGTCTTTGATAAGGAGTGTCTTTTATAAGGAGTGTCTTTCATAAGGAGTGTCTTTCATAAGGAGTGTCTTTGATAAGGAGTGTCTTTCATAAGGAGTCTCTTTCATAAGGAGTGTCTTTGATAAGGAGTGTCTTTTATAAGGAGTGTCTTTCATAAGGAGTGTCTTTGATAAGGAGTGTCTTTGATAAGGAGTGTCTTTCATAAGGAGTGTCTTTGATAAGGAGTGTCTTTCATAAGGAGTGTCTTTCATAAGGAGTCTCTTTGATAAGGAGTGTCTTTCATAAAGAGTGTCTTTGATAAGGAGTGTCTTTGATAAGGAGTGTCTTTCATAAGGAGTGTCTTTCATAAAGAGTGTCTTTGATAAGGAGTGTCTTTGATAAGGAGTGTCTTTGATAAGGAGTGTCTTTGATAAGGAGTGTCTTTCATAAGGAGTGTCTTTGATAAGGAGTGTCTTTCATAAGGAGTGTCTTTCATAAGGAGTGTCTTTGATAAGGAGTGTCTTTCATAAGGAGTGTCTTTCATAAGGAGTGTCTTTGATAAGGAATGTCTTTCATAAGGAGTGTCTTTCATAAGGAGTGTCTTTGATAAGGAGTGTCTTTCATAAGGAGTGTCTTTCATAAGGAGTGTCTTTCATAAGGAGTGTCTTTGATAAGGAGTGTCTTTCATAAGGAGTGTCTTTGATAAGGAGTGTCTTTGATAAGGAGTGTCTTTGATAAGGAGTGTCTTTCATAAGGAGTGTCTTTCATAAGGAGTGTCTTTGATAAGGAGTGTCTTTCATAAGGAGTGTCTTTGATAAGGAGTGTCTTTCATAAGGAGTGTCTTTCATAAGGAGTGTCTTTCATAAGGAGTGTCTTTGATAAGGAGTGTCTTTGATAAGGAGTGTCTTTCATAAGGAGTGTCTTTGATAAGGAGTGTCTTTCATAAGGAGTGTCTTTGATAAGGAGTGTCTTTCATAAGGAGTGTCTTTGATAAGGAGTGTCTTTGATAAGGAGTGTCTTTCATAAGGAGTGTCTTTCATAAGGAGTGTCTTTCATAAGGAGTGTCTTTGATAAGGAGTGTCTTTGATAAGGAGTGTCTTTGATAAGGAGTGTCTTTCATAAGGAGTGTCTTTCATAAGGAGTGTCTTTGATAAGGAGTGTCTTTGATAAGGAGTGTCTTTGATAAGGAGTGTCTTTCATAAGGAGTGTCTTTCATAAGGAGTGTCTCTGATAAGGAGTGTCTTTCATAAGGAGTGTCTTTCATAAGGAGTGTCTTTGATAAGGAGTGTCTTTGATAAGGAGTGTCTTTCATAAGGAGTGTCTTTGATAAGGAGTGTCTTTCATAAGGAGTGTCTTTCATAAGGAGTGTCTTTGATAAGGAGTGTCTTTCATAAGGAGTGTCTTTGATAAGGAGTGTCTTTGATAAGGAGTGTCTTTCATAAGGAGTGTCTTTCATAAGGAGTGTCTTTCATAAGGAGTGTCTTTCATAAGGAGTGTCTTTGATAAGGAGTGTCTTTGATAAGGAGTGTCTTTCATAAGGAGTGTCTTTCATAAGGAGTGTCTTTGATAAGGAGTGTCTTTGATAAGGAGTGTCTTTGATAAGGAGTGTCTTTCATAAGGAGTGTCTTTCATAAGGAGTGTCTTTGATAAGGAGTGTCTTTGATAAGGAGTGTCTTTCATAAGGAGTGTCTTTCATAAGGAGTGTCTTTCATAAGGAGTGTCTTTCATAAGGAGTGTCTTTCATAAGGAGTGTCTTTGATAAGGAGTGTCTTTGATAAGGAGTATCTTTCATAAGGAGTGTCTTTGATAAGGAGTGTCTTTCATAAGGAGTGTCTTTCATAAGGAGTGTCTTTGATAAGGAGTGTCTTTGATAAGGAGTGTCTTTCATAAGGAGTGTCTTTGATAAGGAGTGTCTTTCATAAGGAGTGTCTTTCATAAGGAGTGTCTTTGATAAGGAGTGTCTTTCATAAGGAGTGTCTTTGATAAGGAGTGTCTTTCATAAGGAGTGTCTTTGATAAGGAGTGTCTTTCATAAGGAGTGTATTTGATAAGGAGTGTCTTTGATAAGGAGTGTCTTTCATAAGGAGTGTCTTTGATAAGGAGTGTCTTTGATAAGGAGTGTCTTTGATAAGGAGTGTCTTTCATGAGGAGTGTCTTTGATAAGGAGTGTCTTTGATAAGGAGTGTCTTTGATAAGGAGTGTCTTTGATAAGGAGTGTCTTTCATAAGGAGTGTCTTTCGTAAGGAGTCTCTTTGATAAGGAGTGTCTTTGATAAGGAGTGTCTTTGATAAGGAGTGTCTTTGATAATGAGTGTCTTTCATAAGGAGTGTCTTTGATAAGGAGTGTCTTTCATAAGGAGTGTCTTTCATAAGGAGTGTCTTTCATACAGTGTCTTCGCCCGATAGCCAGTCGTGCCTTCGTTCTCAAAGTCTGTCCAAAAAGCACCCAAACAAACTCCACATGACAGTTAAAACTAATTATAAAACTGTGGCAGTCCATCGAAGCTAATCCAATTTTTTTAATACCATTATTTATTTTCGAATTAAGCGTTCGTACAGATTACTGCCTCCAAATGCTGCTTGCTGCATCTGTATACAAAGGTACAGCCATCTCACTGCCGCCCTGTCTTTGAAACTGGGAAACAAAGTACAACTAACAAACTCTTGCCTGCCAACACTTACAGTGCCCTCCATTAGCATTGGAGAGAGGAAGCGTTTTGTCTCCTTTCAGCTCTGTCCTCCCAACAGATTGGATTCATAATCAAACCATTACTCTGAGGTCAAAGTAGAGAGCCTCCGTTTTCATTCAGTGTCTTCTTTTGGATTTCAGCAGTTCGAAATTACAACACTTTTTATATTTCTGGTTGGCCTGACAGGTATTTCTGGTTAGTCAGCTCTGTTCCGCCATATCGTTTGTGCATCAGCATTAGAGAATGTCTAGAATGTCAGGCAATGTCTAATAGTGATTTTAGCAGGGTTCCCACACCTACTGAAACATCAAATTCAAGCAGCTTTCAAGCACCTTTCAGCACCTTTCAAAGACTTTCAAGGCTCAATTCCCTCAAATTCAAGGACCCAACACGGCATAGTTTGAGACAGAACTAGTTGATGAGCTCTTCAATGACTCTTTCAATGACCCACTTTCAATGACCCATGTCTATTTTCAAAAACTTTTAAGACCTTGATTTCTTTTTCTCAAATTCACAAACTTTCAAGGATTTAAAGGACCTGTGGGAACCCTGTTTTAGGCTTTAGATTAGATTAGATTAGATTCACCTTTATTGTCATCGCAGAGTAGAAGTACAATACGACGAAATGCAGTTTAGCATCCAACGAAAAGTGCAAATAGTGATTTAAGGACATTATATAAATAGTGATATAAGGGCATTATATATACTGTATATAAATTGAGCAAGAATGGTAGTGATAGGTAACTATGTAATATACAGTATGTGCAGAGGTAGTATTGTAAACATCAGTATAGTATAGAGCTACAGTTATGAGCTATGTACAGTGAGGTAGTTTATGTACAGTATCTAATGTGCAGAAGTATAAAAGAAGCTATATCAGGAGACATGTGCAATCTGCAATATGCAGTATGCTCAAGGGTAGTAATTTACGCTTTGCATTGAAGTCTGCTATTGGTGTCACCGGTCAACACAAGGACCAAAGAGTTGTCACTGTAAGTTATGGAAGCCATTATTGGGCTGAGGAATCAGAAAGGAACGATCATACAGTTTTTCCCAATTGCTAAAACACAAAAGCCAATTCTCTAAACCAAATGACCAGTTCTCTAAACACATTTAATAAAACTAGCTCCCATTTGCCAAAACCATAAACACATTTCACATGAAGACACAATTCACAAAACACAATCCTCCTTTTCTCATAAATCTAAACACATTTTGTCTTGCTAAAACACAAGTTGCAAAAACCTCTGCTCAAATTAAAGCTCATGTGATGCAAAATGCTTGCCACAGTCAGCAAAATTTGAACACAATGAACACACCTGGCTTCATTCATGAAACATAACGACTCAAAATTTAAGACACTTGTTGCAAATGATTGTGGTGTGTGTGTGTGTGTGTGTGTGTGTGTGTGTGGTATAGTTCCATAAATAAATAAATAAACATCACACCCTGAACATTGTTTTCAGTGAGTATTGTTGTGTGTAATGGATCCTCTGTAGTGTTTGCATTGAGTTGTGATACAGTACAGTAGTGTACATGTTACGGTACATGTGGGAATACGGGACATACTAGGGTTAGGATTAGGGGTAGGGTTAGGGTTAGGGTTAAGGTTAGGGTTAGGGTTAGACATGCTGGCCACCCGATGTACTGCGAGCTGGCGGGGATGAGGAGCAAGTTCAGCCACAGATTTGTTCTCCCCCGTCAAAGTACAAAAAGATTTGGACAGTCCTTTGTTCCAGCTGCACTCCGACTCTACAACCAGGCCCTGCAGGGTGGGGGAGACCTGGAGCTGAGAGGCCGTTAAGACTGCTACTTGGACTACATGCACTTGAGCACTTTATCTTGCACTTATTGAGCCTGCACTGTTTTATCTATTTATCTGTTTTATCTATTTATTTATTGAATGTTTTCTGTCTGCCCTAATTAAGCTGTTTGACAACAAAATTTCCCCATTGGGGACAATAAAGGTTTTCATTCATTCATTCAGCATGTACCAAGTCACCCTAGCACCTAACCCTAACCCTAGTTTTCCCACATGTACCGTAACATACCGTACATACTGTATTTTCTGTAGATTTACATACTGTTCATATGAAACACACAAATCTATGAATGCCCAATACTCTACAGTGATATATTCTGAGAACAGATACTGTAAGGTTTCTAAAAATGTGCTTTGGCAGTTGTGAAAAAAAAGAACATTCTCACACACTGAACATTGTGTTTTCAGTTGTTTTGTTGTAGTCTGTAATGATGCTTATAGTGTTTACATTTTTGCAGGCTTTGAGCAGCTGTTTTGGTGTGAAAGTTTGAGTTTTGAAGAGAGAAGGTGTGGTTTTGATTATGTAGCTTTAGAAAAGTGTGTTGTGTTTAGAGTTTTGGGAAAATGGAGGAACGTTTTGTGAAATGTGTTTTAGCAATTGAGAAAAACTGTAACATATCCAAAAACAGCAGCAGTTTGGAACATCATCCTAAAGAAGAAAATCACTGCCAAGAATCTATGTATCTGATGGTTGGTTGATACTCTTACGTTTCAGCTGACTTGGCCAAAATAGAACAGGCAGAGGATGAGTGGCTGGCAGAGTTCAGGACTGGGGACTCATCCGTCAGTCAATGTCCTCGTCCAGAAAGGACACAAACAAGACCAAAGGATGAGGGCACCACAACGTCTCCCAAACCCAAGAAGGTAAGGCCAACACAGGCCAAACAGTAAAGCTAACCCAGGCCAAACAGTAACACCAACCCAGGCCAAACAGTAAAGCTAACCCAGGCCAAACAGTAGCACCAACCCAGGCCAAACAATAAGGCCAACCCAGGCCAAACAGTAGCACCAACCCAGGCCAAACAGTAAGACCAACCCAGGCCAAACAGTAAGACCAACCCAGGCCAAACAGTAAAGCTAACCCAGGCCAAACAGTAACACCAACCCAGGCCAAACAGTAAGGCCAACCCAGGCCAAACAGTAAGACCAACCCAGGCCAAACAGTAAGACCAACCCAGGCCAAACAGTAAGACCAACCCAGGCCAAACAGTAAAGCTAACCCAGGCCAAACAGTAACACCAACCCAGGCCAAACAGTAAGACCAACCCAGGCCAAACAGTAAAGCTAACCCAGGCCAAACAGTAACACCAACCCAGGCCAAACAGTAACACCAACCCAGGCCAAACAGTAACACCAACCCAGGCCAAACAGTAACACCAACCCAGGCCAAACATTAAGACCAACCCAGGCCAAACAGTAAGACCAACCCAGGCCAAACAGTAAAGCCAACCCAGGCCAAACAGTAAAACCAACCCAGGCCAAACAGTAACACCAACCCAGGCCAAACAGTAACACCAACCCAGGCCAAACAGTAACACCAACCCAGGCCAAACAGTAACACCAACCCAGGCCAAACAGTAACACCAACCCAGGCCAAACATTAAGACCAACCCAGGCCAAACAGTAGGACCAACCCAGGCCAAACAGTAAGACCAACCCAGGCCAAACAGTAGCATCAACCCAGGCCAAACAGTAGCACCAAACCAGGCTAAATAGTAAGGCCAACCCAGGCCAAACAGTAAAACCAATCCAGGCCAAACAGTAAGGCCAACCCAGGCCAAACAGTAAGGCCAACCCAAGCCAAACAGTGGATGAAGTGGACTTTAATCCACTGTGGAAATGTGTCCACATACGCTAGTAATACAATGGTGAAATGTTTGTTTTATTTCTGCAGAAGAAGAAGGATAAAACCCTGCATTTGGAGAGGGACATCCTGCTAGCATACGACCAGGCCCGAGGAGGAAGTCAAGCCACGCAAGAGTTGAACATGCAGATGGAGGAGCTGCGGAGGAGACTGCAGGAGAAGGACGACCATATTGGGAAGCTGCTGAGGAGGCTGCGGGGGAAGGACGACCATATTAGGAAGCTGCTGAGGCTTAATCTCCAACTGCAAGAGGGTAACAGTTAGAAAAGGAAAAACACTAGAGCACACTGGCTGTCTTGCAACTTCTGCTGTGGACTGACATGTCCGTTTCCTCTCCTCCTCTCCCCTCCCCTCCCCTCCCCTCCCCTCCCCCCTCCCCTCCCGTCCCCTCCCCTCCCCTCCCCTCCTCTCCCCTCTCCCCTCCCCTCCCCTCCCCTCCCCTCCTCTCCTCTCCTCTCCTCTCCTCTCCTCCTCTCCTCCCCTCCCCTCCCCTCCCCTCCTCTCGCCCCCTCCCCTCCTCTCGCCCCTTCCCCTCCCCTCTCCCCTCCCCTCCCCTCCTCTCCTCTCCTCCCCTCCCCTCCCCTCCTCTCCTCTCCTCTCCTCTCCTCTCCTCTCCCCTCCCCTCCCCTCCTCTCCTCTCCTCTCCCCTCCCCTCCTCTCCTCTCCTCTCCTCTCCTCACACACCCAGACGTATGCATGGGCACTAAGTAGACTGATCATCACTATCACTATTATCTTGTGTCCAGGGATACCAAGAGTCATTGCCAGAGCTG
The DNA here is from genome assembly GCF_963989245.1 of Nansenia antarctica. NCBI lineage: Eukaryota > Metazoa > Chordata > Actinopteri > Argentiniformes > Microstomatidae > Nansenia > Nansenia antarctica. The sequence continues at coordinate 37,024,110 of NC_137677.1, read as the reverse complement.
CACAGCGTGCTTTTAAAGGTCAGAGGTCAGCGGCCAGAGGCACTGGAGGCCAACTGACAGCAGCAGTCAAGAAACCAAGAGCTGACCAACGACCAATGGTAAGACTCCGATATGAACAGACCAATGGTAAGACTCCAATATGAACAGACCAATGGTAAGACTCAGATATGAACAGACCAATGGTAAGACTCCGATATGAACAGCAGCAGTACTGAGATGGAGGACCTCAGGGTGTTTGACTGCTCTGCAATCTGTACACCGACAACATTCACCTGTGGAACAGGTGGTAAAAACCATGGTTCCCACACCGTCTGAAACATCAAATTCAAGCACCTTTCAAGGACTTTCAAGCACCTTTCAAGACTCAATTGTCTAAAATTCAAAGACCCAACACGGCATAGTTTGAGACAGAACTAGTTGACGAGCTAAGTAAAAAATGTTTAGAGAGAGAGAGAGAGGGGAATTCAAGCACTTTCAATGACCCATGTCTATTTTCAAAAACTTTTAAGACCTTGATTTATTTTTCTCAAATTCACAAACTTTGTGGAAGGATTTCAAGGACCCGTGGGAACCCTGAAAAACACAGGTATAGCCAGATAATACGATCTTCCTGATGATGTCCTGGTCCTCAGACCAACTCTGAAACCCAAATTGCTCCCAGTGAGCGGGCCGGTGGCTTGCATGGTAGCTTGCCCGCCATTGGTGTGTGAATGTGGGTGTGAATGGGTGAATGAGAGGCGGTTGTAAAGAGCTTTGGATGAAGGCGCTATATAAGTGCAGTCCATTTACCATTTGCAGGATGTGGAGCTTATCAGCCTCCTGAATGAGAGGACCCTGACGACGGTCCAGCACTGCCGCAGCTATAAGAAGCTGACCAGGGCGTTGATGTGCGCCTCGTTCACAGAGCAAGAGCTCACGTGCTGCTCTGTGACGGGCAAGAGAGGGGTCAATGTTGAGGTGAAGGAGAGCCTCGACATCGATAAGGTCAACAGGATCATTGGTAAGTACCGTATTTTCAGTTCTACAGGATCGGTTGTAATTATTATTAATTATTATGGGGGTGGCTGTGGCACAGGAGGTAGAGCCGGCGTCTGATGATCGCAAGGTCGGCAGATCAGTGGTTCGAACTCCAGCTGGCCACATGTCAAGGTGTCCTTGGGCAAGACACTGAACCCCAAATTGCTCCCAATGAGAGGGCCGGCGCCTTGCATGGTAGCTTGCCACCATTGGTGTGTGAAGGTGTGAATGTGTGTGTGAATGGGTGAATGAGAGGACGTTGTAAAGCGCCTTTGGAATAAGGCGCTTATATAAGTCAGTCCATTTACCATTATAGAGACACACAAAACTGTGTGGACCAACAAACTAAATTTTTGATGATGTGATTGGTGCATTCAAAGAGTAATGAGTTCGAACGCATGTCGCCTTCCAGACTACGTGAGGCGGGAGTTCCCTCACGCTGAGGAGACGGACGTCAAGGTGTGTATGGCGCAGAAGCTGAAGGACGCCCGGATAGCGTCACGGAGGACTGAGTCCATGAGGTAAGGCCAACCCAGGCAAACAGTAACACCAACCCAGGCCAAACAGTAAGACCCACCTAGACCAAACAGTAACACCAAGCCAGGCCAAACAGTAACACCAACCCAGGCCAAACAGTAACACCCACCCAGGCCAAACAGTAAGGCCAACCCAGGCCAAACAGTAAGGCTAACCCAGGCCAAACAGTAAGGCCAACCCAGGCCAAACAGTAACACCAACCCAGGCCAAACAGTAACACCAACCCAGGCCAAACAGTAAGGCCAACCCAGGCCAAACAGCAAGACCAACCCAGGCCAAACAGTAACACCAACCCAGGCCAAACAGTAAGACCCACCCAGGCCAATCAGTAAGACCTCCCCAGGTCAAACAGAACACCAACACAGGCCAAACAGTAAGGCCAACCCAGGCCAAACAGTAACACCAACCCAGGCCAAACAGTAAGGCCAACCCAGGCCAAACAGTAACACCAACCCAGGCCAAACAGTAAGACCCACCCAGGCCAAACAGTAACACCAACCCAGGCCAAACAGTAAGGCCAACCCAGGCCAAACAGTAACACCAACCCAGGCCAAACAGTAAGACCCACCCAGGCCAAACAGTAAGGCTAACCCAGGCCAAACAGTAACACCAAGACCACACCCATAGTTATAGATCACTCAGTAACACAATAACAATCGTATGTATATAACATGTAATATCCATACCGGTATACCACCCAGCCCTACTTATGTACTCTTGTACTCATCCCTGTACTCATCCCTATACTCATCTCTACACTCATCCCATACTCATCCCCACACTCATCTCTACACTCATCCCTATACTCATCCCTATACTCATCCCTACACTCATCCCTATACTCATCCCTACACTCATCCCTATACTCATCCCTATACTCATCCCTACACTCATCCCTATACTCATCCCTATACTCATCTCTATACTCATCTCTATACTCATCCCTATACTCATCCCTATACTCATCCCTATACTCATCTCTACACTCATCTCTACACTCATCCCTATACTCATCTCTACACTCATCTCTATACTCATCCCTATACTCATCTCTATACTCATCTCTATACTCATCCCTATACTCATCCCTATACTCATCCCTATACTCATCTCTACACTCATCCCTACACTCATCCCTATACTCATCCCTATACTCATCCCTATACTCATCCCTATACTCATCCCTGTACTCATCCCTATACTCATCTCTACACTCATCCCTACACTCATCCCTGTACTCATCCCTATACTCATCTCTACACTCATCTCTACACTCATCCCTATACTCATCCCTATACTCATCCCTATACTCATCCCTACACTCATCCCTATACTCATCCCTATACTCATCCCTATACTCATCCCTATACTCATCCCTACACTCATCCCTATACTCATCCCTACACTCATCCCTACACTCATCCCTATACTCATCTCTATACTCATCCCTACACTCATCCCTACACTCATCCCTACACTCATCCCTACACTCATCTCTATACTCATCCCTATACTCATCCCTATACTCATCCCTATACTCATCCCTATACTCATCCCTACACTCATCTCTATACTCATCCCTATACTCATCCCTACACTCATCTCTATACTCATCCCTATACTCATCCCTATACTCATCCCTATACTCATCCCTATACTCATCCCTATACTCATCCTTATACTCATCCCTATACTCATCCCTATACTCATCCCTATACTCATCCCTACACTCATCTCTATACTCATCCCTATACTCATCCCTATACTCATCCCTACACTCATCCCTATACTCATCCTTATACTCATCCCTATACTCATCCCTATACTCATCCCTATACTCATCCCTACACTCATCTCTACACTCATCCCTATACTCATCCCTACACTCATCCCTACACTCATCTCTATACTCATCCCTATACTCATCTCTATATTCATCCCTATACTCATCTCTATACTCATCTCTATACTCATCCCTATATTCATCTCTATACTCATCTCTGTACTCATCTCTACACTCATCCCTATACTCATCCCTATACTCATCCCTATACTCATCCCTACACTCATCCCTATACTCATCCCTATACTCATCTCTACACTCATCTCTATACTCATCTCTACACTCATCTCTATACTCATCCCTGTACTCATCCCTATACTCATCCCTATACTCATCCCTACACTCATCCCTATACTCATCCCTATACTCATCTCTACACTCATCTCTATACTCATCTCTACACTCATCCCTATACTCATCCCTACACTCATCCCTATACTCATCTCTACACTCATCTCTATACTCATCTCTACACTCATCCCTATACTCATCCCTACACTCATCTCTATACTCATCCCTATACTCATCCCTACACTCATCTCTACACTCATCCCTACACTCATCCCTATACTCATCCCTATACTCATCTCTACACTCATCCCTATACTCATCCCTATACTCATCCCTACACTCATCCCTACACTCATCCCTATACTCATCCCTACACTCATCCCTATACTCATCCCTATACTCATCCCTACACTCATCCCTACACTCATCCCTATACTCATCCCTATACTCATCTCTACACTCATCTCTACACTCATCCCTACACTCATCCCTACACTCATCCCTATACTCATCCCTATACTCATCCCTACACTCATCCCTACACTCATCCCTATACTCATCCCTATACTCATCTCTATACTCATCTCTATACTCATCCCTACACTCATCCCTATACTCATCCCTACACTCATCCCTATACTCATCCCTACACTCATCCCTGCCAGCATGCTCAGTGTTGTGTTGTGTTGTGTCCTGGGTCCTCGGAAGGTGTTTCAAACATTCTTTTCTCCAACAGGTGACCCCAGGTGACCCGGTCTAGCAGATCTGGAGATTGTGCTGCAGGGGCTCAGAAGAGCAGGAAACACCGTTCCGTGCCCTGAACCCCTGAACACCTGAACCCCTGAATCCCATCCACCTCCCTCCACTCCGCTCATCATCAAAGCTGTTAAAGCTGTTAAAGCCTTAACACCTACAGGCCCATCTCAAACCTCTTGTTAAAGCCTCAACACCTACAGGCCCATCTCAAACCTCCCTTTCCTGTCCAAAATACTGGAATGAGTTGTCGCCTCCCAGGTTTAAGTCTACCTGGACAGCAACCTCTACGAGCCACACAGCACTGAAACAGCTCTCCTATATATATATATATATATATATATATATTATTTTTTTTACATTTAAAACATCTTTATGTGCATACAACGTTAAAACGTTTTTGTATTTCTATATGTGTGGAGTGAAGTTGTGGAACGGATTGAGTGTGGAGCTAAAGCGGTGTCCAAGCATGACCCAGTTCAAAAAGCGGTATAAAAACATGGTTTTCACCAGGTACGAGGAGGAAGAAGGGCTTTGACAGTCACCTGTGTTTTCACGGATTATTTGTTTATTAACATTATTTGTTTTCTATTGTTGGTAAATATGTAAATACGTAAATGCATTTGATTTAATTTAAAAAATATTATATTAATATTGAAGTTAACTGTAGATTATTAATTATTAATCTCTGAGTATTGGAGAAGGGGTAGGATTAAATAAGCTTATGCTTCTTCCTACTCCTTTTCGGACATGTTAAGTTAATAGTGTTTTTCTTTTCTTGTTTTTTGTATTTGTTGATTTTGTCTTTGCTATTTTAATTTGTTCACATGTTCGAAATAAAGCTTTCATATCATATCATATCATGTGTATATTCTTTAGTAGAGAGACATTGTTATGTTCTTTAGTAGAGAGACATTGTTATGTGTATGTTCTTTAGTAGAGAGACATTGTTATGTGTATGTTCTTTAGTAGAGAGACATTGTTATGTTCTTTAGTAGAGAGACATTGTTATGTTCTTTAGTAGAGAGACATTGTTATGTGTATGTTCTTTAGTAGAGAGACATTGAAAACATCTGCAGTGATTACGCAGCCCATTCTGTTCTCCCAGGCATGTCAGAAATGCTTTGGAAGAAAAAGGTTTAATATTTTCCCGTTTTTTAATGACAAGTCAACTTCTTCTTCTTCTTTTTAAATATTCCTCATTGGAGATAGACTGACCTCCCTAGTCCACCGCTAGCTAAAGACAATAAGAGAATAGCCTCATTTATGCAAGCCTAATGGCAATCAGTGGCCTCAGGTCTGATGCCAGGTGCAATCAGTGGAATAGTGAACTAATAACGTTTCCATTATTTGCCAGTAGACAGAGAGAATGTTTATTCCAGCCAAGACAAATTACACATTTCACTTTGCATTCATTTTCGAATGCAGATAATCATTGAGCATTTTAACACGTTTTTATTCCTATGCATAACATTTTCTTTCTCAATGCTGCCATTGTTCCAACTCCTCAATGTGAACCGTGGCTGGATTGAAAGCTTGGTGATTGGTTTGCGGTTATCAGTAATTGCTGTTGCATCATACGAGGCAGAAGTCAGTAGAATGTTCCAATTCTCACTGCTACTCAGCCATGTTCTCCTTGTCTCCTTCACTAGTATCCTTCCCTTGTCTCCTTCCCTTGTCTCCTTCCCTTGTCTCCCTCTCTTGTCTCCTTCCCTTGTCTCCTTCACTAGTCTCCTTCCCTTGTCTCCTTCCCTTGTCTCCCTCTCTTGTCTCCTTCCCTTGTCTCCCTCTCTTGTCTCCTTCCCTTGTCTCCTTCCCTTGTCTCCTTCACTAGTCTCCTTCACTAGTCTCCTTCCCTTGTCTCCTTCCATTGTCTCCTTCACTAGTCTCCTTCACTAGTCTCCTTCCCTTGTCTCCTTCCCTTGTCTCCTTCCCTTGTCTCCTTCCATTGTCTCCTTCCATTGTCTCCTTCCCTTGTCTCCTTCACTAGTCTCCTTCCCTTGTCTCCTTCCCTTGTCTCCCTCTCTTGTCTCCTTCCCTTGTCTCCCTCTCTTGTCTCCTTCCCTTGTCTCCTTCCCTTGTCTCCTTCACTAGTCTCCTTCACTAGTCTCCTTCCCTTGTCTCCTTCCATTGTCTCCTTCACTTGTCTCCTTCCCTTGTCTCCTTCCCTTGTCTCCTTCCCTTGTCTCCTTCCATTGTCTCCTTCACTAGTCTCCTTCCCTTGTCTCCTTCCCTTGTCTCCTTCCCTAGTCTCCTTCACTAGTCTCCTTCCCTTGTCTCCTTCCCTTGTCTCCTTCACTAGTCTCCTTCCCTTGTCTCCTTCCCTTGTCTCCTTCACTAGTCTCCTTCACTAGTCTCCTTCACTAGTCTCCTTCCCTTGTCTCCTTCCCTTGTCTCCTTCTCTTGTCTCCTTCATTTCCTGTCTGTCCTCTACGGCCTGTCTGTCTGTCTGTCCTCTACAACCTGTCTGTCTGTCTGTCTGTCCTCTACGACCTGTCTGTCTGTCTGTCCTCTACAACCTCTCTGTCTGTCTGTCCTCTACGACCTGTCTGTCTGTCTGTCCTCTACAACCTGTCTGTCTGTCTGTCTGTCTGCCTGTCTGTCTGCCTGTCTGTGTGACTGTCTGTCTGCCCTCTACAGCCTGTCTGTCTGTCTGTCCTCTCACCTCCCCCTCATACCCCCCCCCAGAGTCCATTCACCTCCCCTCAGCCTCTCACTATCTCTCTCTCACCCTCTCCATTCCTCTCCATCAGATCAAGAGACTATTCTGTACTCTACTCAAACTGAACTCAAACTACAGTCTAATGAGAGGGAGAGGGGGGAGAGAGAGAGAGAGAGAGGGGGGGGGGAGAAAGAGAGGATACTTAATGCATCCAAACTCGACTGGGGTGACAACTTCATACACTACTGTTCAAAAGTTTGGGGTCACTTAGAAATGTCCTTATTTTTTTATAAGAAAAGCACAGATTTTTTCAATGAAGATAACATTAAATTAATCAGAAATACACTCTATACATTGTTAATGTGGAAAATGACTATTCTAGCTGCAAACATCTGGTTTTTAATGGAATATCTACATAGGTGTATAGAGGCCCATTTGCAGAAACCGTCACTCCAGTGTTCTAATGGTACATTGTGTTTGCTAATCGCGTTAAAAAGCTAATGGATGATTAGAAAAAGCTTGAAAACCCTTGTGCAATTACGTTAGCACAGCTGAAAACGGTTTTGCTGGTTAGAGAAGCTATACAAATTGCCTTCCTTTGAGCTAGTTGAGTATCTGGAGCATCACATTTGTGGGTTCGATTATACTCTCAAAATGGCCAGAAAACGAGAACTTTCATATGAAACTCGACAGTCTATTCGTGTTCTTAGAAATGAAGGCTATTCCATGTGAGAAATTGCCAAGAAACTCAACATTTCCTACAACGGTGTGTACTACTCCCTTCAGAGAACAGCACAAACAGGCTCTAACCAGAGTAGAAAGAGAAGTGGGAGGCCCCGGTGCACAACTGAGCAAGAAGACAAGTACATTAGAGTCTCTAGTTTGAGAAATAGACGCCTCACAGGTCCTGAACTGCCAGCTTCATTAAATGGTAACCGCAAAACGCCAGTGTCAACGTCTACAGTGAAGAGGCGACTCCGGGATGCTGGCCTTCTAGGCAGAGTGGCAAAGAAAAAGCCATATCTGACACTGGCCAATAAAAGGAAAAGATTAATATGGGCAAAAGAACACAGACATTGGACAGAGGAAGATTGGAAAAAAAGTGTTATGGACAGACAAATCGAAGTTTGAGGTGTTTGGATCACACAGAAGAACATTTGTGAGACGCAGAACATGTGAAAAGATGCTGGAAGTGCCTGACGCCATCTGTCAAGCATGGTGGAGGTAATGTGATGGTCTGGGGCTGCTTTGGTGCTGGTAAAGTGGGAGATTTGTACAAGGTAAAAGGGATTTTGAATAAGGAAGGCTATCACAAAATTTTGCAACGCCATGCCATACCCTGTGGACAGCGCTTGATTGGAGCCAATTTCCTCCTACAACAGGACAAAGACCCAAAGCACACCTCCAAATTATGCAAGAACTATTTAGGGAAGAAGCAGGCAGCTAGTATTCTGTCTGTAATGGAGTGGCCAGCAGAGTCACCAGATCTCAACCCCATTGAGCTGTTGTGGGAGCAGCTTGACCGTATGGTACGCAAGAAGTGCCCATCAAGTCAATCCAACTTGTGGGAGGTGCTTCAGGAAGCGTGGGGTGAAATTTCTTCAGATTACCTCAACAAATTAACAGCTAGAATGCCAAAGGTCTGCAATGCTGTAATTGCTGCAAAGGGAGCATTCTTTGACGAAAGCAAAGTTTGAAGGACAAAATTATTATTTCAAATAAAAATCATTATTTCTAACCTTGTCAATGTCTTGACTATATTTTCTATTCATTTTGCAACTCATTTGATAAATAAAAGTGTGAGTTTTCATGGAAAACACTAAATTGTCTGGGTGACCCCAAACTTTCGAACGGTAGTGTATATATATATATATATATATATATATATATATATATATATATATATATATATATATATTACAATATGTTACACTACATTTACATAACATATATTACAGTATATTACACTACATTTACATCTCTGTCTATCTATCTATCCATCTCTCTCTCTCTCTCTCTCTCTCTCTCTCTCTCTCTCTCTCTCTCTCTATATATATATATATATATATATATATATATATATATATATATGTCTAGGGTTAGGGTCGCCTGGATCCACACACAGATACAATGTCAAATCATGATTTAAAATCACATCCCTCTCAATCTTACAGGTACAGTATTGAACTAGGTCTACCTACCATAATTAACATGCAAAGTCATTAGTGAAATAAGCCCTAAACATTTAATCTCAGGCAGGCACACACACACACACACACACACACACACACACACACACACACACACACACACACACACACACAGCCCTTGTTTCTCTGCGTCTCCTCTCCCGGACCTCCTAAGAGGGCAGATATAAAAGCTTTGGTGGGGGTGAACTTGCTGACGGAGGTTATTAAATGCACATGCCAGGTCCGCTGTTCAACGGTTATTGATGGGGCTTCATTAGTCATTAGAGCAGAGTGCTGGTAATTGCTGACTGTCCATAACTCGGCCGCCCTCTCGGACAAATCCATAATGATTGAGTGGAATGTCTGGGTGCGCACCTTATGATTGACAGTTCAGCGTCGGGTCCGACGTGAAGGGCTAGCGAAATCCGGCTAGTGGAAGTATCAGTGTAGGAAGGCAGAGGGGGCGGTGGGGGACTTTGCACATGATTTGTAGGTGGGTTGCGGGGGGGCGTCCACGTTGGATGACTGATGTCTCTGGGTGGAGAAAGACATGTTTTCTGAGCAGTAAATGTCTGTTGTACTGTAAAATCGTTTAAAAAAAATAAAATAAAAATAAGATTGGGCCTGTATTGTAGGCTACATTAGAATGTAGGATATTTACGTTAGCATTCAGTCGAAATAGATCACGAGCAAAGCTTCTGAGTTACAGACTATTTATTCAAGCAAAGTTACATACAGGTTACAGCATTCTTACTGTGTGATGTTAATAGAGGTCTGGGGTCAGTCTGGTCGATGGTTAGCAGGGTGAAAGAGAGAGAGAGCTGCCTCTAGATCACACCTTTTATACCCCCAATGATATGGTAATACAAGGCTATGACAAAACACACATGTAGTCCTATCACCTTCCTCAGGACAGGGTAAGGGCAGGGGCAGGTCACAGGAAGGGAGGCCATCTTGACCATGTGTTCTCTAGGCCAAAGGAATGCTAATTCATAAAACCCCCCTTGTTTGGAATCGTGGAGACAATGACAAAGGCAGAACAGGTCTATGAATGTGTGTGCAATAAGACAGATATCTACAGGTTTATGTGTGTGTGTAAAAATATACCACAAGAACAAAATCTAGAATTCAATAGATAAACAAACAGATGTTGACAGCCTCAGTCCCACTCCACTGTAGTCCATCAAAATACGGTTTGAAATTATTATTTTTTAAAGTTAATGTCCATGGATTTGATCCACGGAATTGTGGCACAACGTTTGACACTACCTAGCAACTGAACTGCGCAACCTAGCAACTCAATAAGCAACCTTGTTTCTGATTGGCTAACTGGACGAACGGACTGTGAAACGCTCAACTCCTTCGGACGTTAAAAAAACGGACCTCGTCATCTCCGTCGTCTGTCGACGTACGACTCCCGTAGAGAAACCGTCGGATCAATCCATAATTAGAGACACAGCAGACTAATGCATCCAGGGCATGCAGCAAACTGTGTCTAGCACGGCTAATGAATCCAGCACGGACTGAACACAAACGCCTTATCTACAGTATTTTCCCCTCAGTGAAATATCTCTAATGTTTTTTCCCTGTTTCAATAAATCTGTGAAATTACAACATTATAAAAAGGTTCAGTGTCTTCTCGACTTCTCTCCCTTGCAGACTGTGCGGACACATCGATGTTGGGAATCAGAGGATAGCGAGCAGATAATTACCCCGATTGCACATAATGTTCAGACCTCGTCTCCCGGGTCAGCGAATCCTGCCTTTGTTATTGCCGGTGTTTCTCATCTGTAGCTGGAAGTCTCTGAGCCGAGAGGTGCTTAGGGACCGCTCCCTTTGAAGTGGAGGAACTCCCATAATCCTCAACCTAAAGAGGGATAGCTCATCCCTTCGCTCGGCTAACCAGGGGGAACGCGAGGCAAGTCGACCCCCCCCCCCCCCTCCCCGAATCATACTCCTTTTAAACAGCAACTTCCCGCAAGTTGACGAGAAACAAACTTTCCCGATAAGTTTCCCCCTCCTTGTCACATGAGAACACAAACCAGGCCGGAGACATTTGGTCAATTGGATTTTGCTTATGGGTGCTAATATGGCTGATATGGCCCCCCCAGGGGGTCTGTAAACTGGCCTGCTGGTCTCCAGCCTTGTTCCCAATAATCAGCACCCATCTGGCCGGGGGAATAGGAAGCTCCATATCCACCACCCCGCGCCCCGCCCCCTCCCACCCAGCGCCAGCTGCTCCCCGCCTGGGTAATGAGACAGGAGAGGCCTGGGGATGGTGGGCCTGCTGTCCACTAGGCCTCACACACGGCCCCCCCCGCTGGGCACGCCTGGCACTGCCAGTGAAGGGGAGACAACGGTTCTTTCTGGAGGACCCCCTCCCCCCCCCCGCCGCATACACCCCCCCCCCCCCCGGGCCAAATTATTGGGGTCTCTGGGAGGCCTTAGGAGCCTGTGGGAATGTGTGTTGTGGCGTCACATGATCAGGTCTGATAAGAGGAGGTGTGGTTGGGTCTTAATGTGATACTCTGGTTGGACGGCCGGGGTATCAGAACCGGGTTGAGGAGCAGATTGGTTCTGTTGGTGTTCTGGTCCGAGGACCCAGCTGTTGAGTACAGTAACATGTGGTCTGTCTTTGTGTGTGTGTGTGTCTCTCTCTGTGTGTGTGTGTGTGTGTGTGTCTCTGTGTGTGTGTGTGTCTCTCTCTCTCTCTGTGTGTGTGTGTGTGTGTGTGTGTCTCTCTGTGTGTCTGTGTGCGTGTGTGTGTCTCTCTCTCTCTGTGTGTGTGTCTCTCTCTCTGTGTGTGTGTGTGTGCGTGTGTGTCTCTCTCTCTCTGTGTGTGTGTGTGTGTGTGTGTCTCTCTCTGTGTGTGTGTGTGTGTGTGTGTGTGTCTCTCTCTCTCTGTGTGTGTGTGTGTGTGTCTCTCTCTCTCTCTCTCTCTGTGTGTGTATGTCTGTCTCTATGTGTGTGTGTGTGTGTGTGTGTGTGTGTGTGTGTGTGTGTGTGTCTCTCTCTCTCTGTCTATCATTTGCCATGAGGGTAGAACAACATTTCCAAATGGGTTTTATGTCTCTATGATGGGATGTATAATTGTATAGGTTTACAGTATTATTAAAGCCTCATTCGATTCCTTCTAATGTGACCATTCTTGCACTAATTAACATCAACTCAACACTTCTTTGCACGTAGTGTTAATTAAATTGCTTGTCAGATTATTCATATTAAGTTATGCGTTGCTATTAACAGCACATTTCCTTGCCAATCCTTTGTATTGTAACTGCCATCCCATAAGGCTCTGCTGTATAAATAACGTTGAATTAACATGCTGAAATGCTTCAGGAGTTTGTTTGTGTTTTCTTGGTAATGAACTATTGTCTTGTAACTATTTAAAATGGTAAATTGACTGCACTTATATAGCGCCTTATTCCAAAGCACTTTACAATGTCCCTGTCATTCACACACACATTCACACACCAATGGCGGCAAGCTACCATGCGCCGGCCCACTCATTGGGAGCAATTTGGGGTTCAGTGTCTTGCGCGCGGACACCTCGACAAGTGGCCAGCCAGGGTTCGAACTGCCGATCTGCCGACCTTGCGATCATTAGACACCGGCTCGTGTCACGGGGTGACATTTGCATGCGGAACCTTTTTCGTCTGTGTTTTGTTTCCCTTCGGTCGGGCGCACCGTTGGTGTTGTGGTCGCTGCCCCTCCTGTGCACACCTGGTGCTGGTTGATGGTGATTGGGGACTGGGAGTGGCACTCTTCCCCTTTTCTCTATTTAAGGTGCCAGCAAGCAGAGGAGGAGAGCGCAGTTCGGGAACGAGTGGCCAGACGGGAGTACAGAGACACCGAGTGCCGATAGGACGACCACTAGACGAACCCCTGCTGGATACCAGAGGGACCCGCGTGGAATCGAGAGAACGCCTGACTGGGGATAAGGGAGGGTGTGGCACAAAGCACCCTTCCCAGAGTTAAGTGGACTTTACGCCTTACCTCATCATCTGTCGCGGCCTGTGGGCCACTGTAGTCCCGCTGTTGTTGACGGGAACGTCCGGACTATTAGCTCGCCTCCTATACAGACATAGTGTTCTAGGGTTAGCCTCTCCAGTGTTTCTTGTGAACTTTATTTTGCTTTTGCTTGGTGTGTCTTATTTTGAGTAGTGTTGTTTATGACGAGCTAGTGGCAAGCTCCTTATTTGTGTGGTTTATTATTTCTGTCTTCTCGACAGTTGTGTGGTTTTCTTTGATCATTTAGTTTTAAGTATTTTTTTGAAGTTTTGAGTTGTATTATTTTGGAGATCGAGGGCTAACCCTATGGTCTAGCGTAGCTGGGAGTTAGTGGAGGGGCGCACCGTGAGAGTGACTGTCGTCTATATACCACCTGTTGAGTCCCTCAACCTCCTGTCCTCAGCGAGACCATTGGCGCCACGCCGGGATAGAGACGTGCCGGACCTTAGGGTGGTTGACCGACGGGATACGGCCGGGAGTTTACCCTGGGGGGAGCCCGAGTCGAGACTCCATCGGATTACCCCATCCCATTGGACTCTGTTGTTTTTAAAGACTCTGTTTTTAATTAGCTTTTGTAATTCCTTCTAATAAAGATTCATTGTGGACTGTTCCTGGTCTCTGGGTGTTGTCTGGGTAACCTTCGTTGGCTCCTCAACAGTATACTCTTAGAAGGCAGGGGTGTTGGAAAGCTTTAGGGCTGACCCTGCCCCGTTACACTCTACCTCCTAAGCCACAGCCTCCCCTCACAAACTATTTCTTAAAACTGGTTTTACTAGAACTACAGTGTTATTATACCGGCAAAACGTGACGGATCATTGCAGCCATTTGAGAAGGTCTAACCCATAGAAGGTCTAACCCATAGAAGGTCTAACCCATAGAAGGTCTAACCCATAGAAGGTCTAACCCATAGAAGGTCTAACCCATGGAAGGTCTAACCCATAGAAGGTCTAACCTATAGAAGGTCTAACCTATAGAAGGTCTAACCCATAGAAGGTCTAACCCATAGAAGGTCTAACCCATAGAAGGTCTAACCCATAGAAGGTCTAACCCATAGAAGGTCTAACCCATAGAAGGTCTAACCCATAGAAGGTCTAACCCAGGGGTAGGCAACCTTTTTGATATGAAGTGCCATTTTTAAATTTTCTTGTTAGTCAGTGTGCCAACTACAATATCAACATTAATTATGACTCGACATCAAACCAAACCAAACAGACCAACAGATCTGCAAAAAAATGTTCCCCACCTCGGTGGATTTTTTTTTCAAAACAGTTGTGCAATAGTCAATTTTGATGTTGTTTCTATACAATTTACTTATGTGACATTAAGGTAATGAATAAAGGAGACAACTACAGTATGCAGGTAGTAGCCTACATCTTTCCTAGCAGGCAGACTGGTTCAATCTTCTTAGAAACCAAACATTACAGATTTAGCTATTCTCAACTCTAAATTAACTGCACTGTTAAAATGCTAGATTAGACCTCACCTGTGTCCCTGTCACCTGTTTAGACCTCACCTGTGTCCCTGTCACCTGTTTAGTCCTCACCTGTGTCCCTGTCCCTGTCACCTGTTTAGTCCTCACCTGTGTCCCTGTCACCTGTTTAGTCCTCACCTGTGTCCCTGTCCCTGTCACCTGTTTAGTCCTCACCTGTGTCCCTGTCACCTGTTTAGTCCTCACCTGTGTCCCTGTCCCTGTCACCTGTTTAGTCCTCACCTGTGTCCCTGTCACCTGTTTAGTCCTCACCTGTGTCCCTGTCCCTGTCACCTGTTTAGTCCTCACCTGTGTCCCTGTCACCTGTTTAGTCCTCACCTGTGTCCCTGTCCCTGTCACCTGTTTAGACCTCACCTGTGTCCCTGTCACCTGTTTAGTCCTCACCTGTGTCCCTGTCACCTGTTTAGTCCTCACCTGTGTCCCTGTCACCTGTTTAGTCCTCACCTGTGTCCCTGTCCCTGTCACCTGTTTAGTCCTCACCTGTGTCCCTGTCACCTGTTTAGACCTCACCTGTGTCCCTGTCACCTGTTTAGACCTCACCTGTGTCCCTGTCACCTGTTTAGTCCTCACCTGTGTCCCTGTCACCTGTTTAGACCTCACCTGTGTCCCTGTCACCTGTTTAGTCCTCACCTGTGTCCCTGTCACCTGTTTAGTCCTCACCTGTGTCCCTGTCACCTGTTTAGACCTCACCTGTGTCCCTGTCACCTGTTTAGACCTCACCTGTGTCCCTGTCACCTGTTTAGACCTCACCTGTGTCCCTGTCACCTGTTTAGACCTCACCTGTGTCCCTGTCACCTGTTTAGACCTCACCTGTGTCCCTGTCCCTGTCAGCTGTTTAGACCTCACCTGTGTCCCTGTCACCTGTTTAGACCTCACCTGTGTCCCTGTCACCTGTTTAGACCTCACCTGTGTCCCTGTCCCTGTCACCTGTTTAGACCTCACCTGTGTCCCTGTCCCCTGTTTAGACCTCACCTGTGTCCCTGCCCCTGTCACCTGTTTAGACCTCACCTGTGTCCCTGTCACCTGTTTAGACCTCACCTGTGTCCCTGTCCCTGTCACCTGTTTAGACCTCACCTGTGTCCCTGTCACCTGTTTAGACCTCACCTGTGTCCCTGTACTTGTCTCTGCTGCCCTTTGACCAAAAGAGGTCTTTATGTTCATTTTCCTTTTTTCCTCTGGTATATTTGTTTTACCAGCTCAACTAGTAAAAGTGAGACGATTGATAATATCAAGAACATGCTTGCACACACATATAACTTACTCACACACAAGTCAGTGTTACTGGCCCCAATTTGGTACAATTATTACTGAAATTATTGAGAATAGAGACATTGTTGACATACGTAAACTAGCTCTTGTAATCTTTAATGTTCGCTAACTAGCGAACTCACTAAAATAACATTAGAACATGTTTGTACTGACAAAACATGACATGAACTTGTGCATTACTATGTTACATTTGAACCAACAGTATGTAAATGGCATTTATACAGTTTGTTTAACCCACCTGAATGAACGAGAATCGTGGACAAGGTTTTAACATGAACGTTATCATGGCTTGTTTATTGAGGAACCGATGTCCCGCTCCAGTGTTGCCAGATAGGCCTACTTTTGGTCACACTGACTAGACGTGTGAATTTGGCAGCTTTTAGACTGGTTGGGCTGGAAATTGTCAAATCCCGTCTGGCAACCCTGCGCTCCACTACAGCGCTTGGCTGGTGGGGTGAGATGGAGCCGGGAGGTTTTGAGTTACCGTTGTGTGGAGTGGATAAAATCACCAACATGACTAAACGTGTTTCAGATTTTAAAAAATGTTAAGCCAGGTATGGCGAGTGCCATGAATTGCCATACCAAAATGACGCCTATTGAGACACAGAGAGTGAGCCACGCACGTTTAATGAATGGATTAAAGAGCCGCACAGAGACAGGCAAAGAGCCGGGTTGGCCACCACTGGACTGGGGCTGCATTCGTAAATTCGCCCTGAGAGCGCCGGAGCGTCCCTGAGACTGCCTCTAGTCCAATCAAATGACTTGGTCCCATTGTGATGTTGAACCCAGTGTGCGCGAATTTACGAACGCGGCCAACATAAAAAATAAAATAAAAATCTCCCGTTCTCGCACTTATTGCTTGCGTGCCACTGTTTAAGCTGTCGCGTGCCACTGCTGGCACGCGTGCCATAGGTTGCCGACCCCTGGTCTAACCTATAGAAGGTCTAACCCATAGAAGGTCTAACCCATAGAAGGTCTAACCCATGGAAGGTCTAACCTATAGAAGGTCTCTAACCCATAGAAGGTCTAACCTATAGAAGGTCTAACCTATAGAAGGTCTAACCCATAGAAGGTCTAACCCATAGAAGGTCTAACCCATGGAAGGTCTAACCTATAGAAGGTCTAACCTATAGAAGGTCTAAACATAGAAGGTCTAACCTATAGAAGGTCTAACCTATAGAAGGTCTAACCCATAGAAGGTCTAACCTATAGAAGGTCTAAGCCATAGAAGGTCTAACCATAGAGGGTCTAACCATAGAAGGTCTAACCCATAGAAGGTCTAACCATAGAAGGTCTAACCTATAGAAGGTCTAACCCATAGAAGGTCTAACCCATAGAAGGTCTAACCATAGAAGGTCTAACCTATAGAAGGTCTAACCCATAGAAGGTCTAACCATAGAAGGTCTAACCTATAGAAGGTCTAACCTATAGAAGGTCTAACCCATAGAAGGTCTAACCTATAGAAGGTCTAACCCATAGAAGGTCTAACCCATAGAAGGTCTAACCCATAGAAGGTCTAACCATAGAAGGTCTAACCTATAGAAGGTCTAACCCATAGAAGGTCTAACCCATAGAAGGTCTAACCATAGAAGGTCTAACCCATAGAAGTCTAACCATAGAAGGTCTAACCTATAGAAGGTCTAACCCATAGAAGGTCTAACCCATGGAAGGTCTAACCCATGGGCAAACTACGGCCTGCGGGCCATATGCGGCCCATTGGGCTTTTTAAACCGGCCCATCTGTTGGTACAAAATTGTCCAAATTATAGTAAAGACCGCATTCATTTAGGCTTTTTCCTGCAATACCCGGCGTTTCAGTTGATCCCACTAGATGGCGCACTCCAGACCCAATTTGACCTTTGCTGGAGTCTGGTCTATCCTCTCACGTGGAACAAGTTAACCAATCACAGCGAGGAGTTTCTCACTTTGTACTTTTGGTTCGCTCCGCTAATGTTAGAGTTGGCTAGTTAACCCCCATCACATCAGCCAAAGTAGTGATTAATATAATTCCACAAATGGATAGTACTTCATTTCCAATCATAGTTAGCTAGATTACCTACTTAGCTAAATGGTAAATGGTAAATGGACTGCACTTATATAGCGCCTTTTTTGCTGCTCCAAAGCGCTTTACAACGGCCTCTCATTCACACATTCAAACACCAATGGCGGCAAGCTACCATGCAAGGCGCTGGCCCGCTCACTGGGAGCAATTTTGGGGTTCAGTGTCTTGCCCAAGGACACTTCGACATGTGGCCAGCCAGGGCTCGAACCGCTGATCTGCCAACCTTGCGATCATTAGACGGCGACTCTACCTCCTGCGCCACAGCCGCAAGCTAAGCTAGCTTACTTACTTATCAAATGTACATTTTGTGATATAGATGCATCGCGCAATCAGCAGGGAGAGAGCCCGCACCGCAGAGGGCATAAGACCTGCCCCGATCCTGAATATCGTTCTACTAAATATAATTACACAACTGTATACTACTTCATTTCCAATCATAGTTAGCTAGCTTACTTACTTAGCTAGACTTATTAAATGCACATTTGTGATATGTTTACGCAGTGTGCATCAGTGGCACTTCCAGTCACTCCCTCGCTTTTACTGTGCTTACTCGGGCCGACAATACTGTACGCGCTGTGCTGTTCCGTCTGTTTATTGTTACTAGCAATAATATTGTGTCTAATTGAGTTAACTCGTATTATGCTTACCATCACCAAGTTCTCCTATACTGTGCTTTTGGACTAGTATAGTATGTTTTTATCAACGGTAATCAGGTGCTTTAGTTGTCGAGCGAACATGGTAATGGTAAGCATAATACAAATTAACTTGCTGTTATATTATTGTGAAAGATATGATGCTAAATACATATAAAGAAGTATAATATATGGCAGATATAGATATGGTATATGGCAGTCTCACGTCTACTACGTTCCAGTTCAACAAATCACCCCACAGATCCTAGTAAAGTGATGAACACCTCAGATCTGTCGTGACAATTGCCACAACCGAACTGACACCAAACTTTGATGCACTGGCAAGTTTTCTTTACTTTTTAGGTAATGTCTTTTACTTGTGATATACCGTATATTGGTTCACACAAACACTCTCCATCCATCTGCTACCGGCCCGGCCCGTCTGTCAAATGTTAAAACTCATTGTGGCCCCTGAGCCAAAAGGTTTGCCCACCCCTGGTCTAACCCATGGAATGAGATCTGTTCATCCAACTGACGTTGTCATGGGACTCAAACACACGACTCAAAGACCAAAAACTTAAAATCCAAAAGAATATTCTCACTTGTAGAAAAGATTTGATACACAGGTAAACAGTCAACAGGCAGGTAATCCACTAGGAGTTGGCAGAGCCGGGTTCTGTACGGAAGTAAACAGTCAGAAAACAAGCACAGAGCATCTACTAGGAAAAACTAAACACTGCTGGGAAGCTTTGACACAGAGGCACACAAGAGGAACCGGCAACGAGATAGAAAGAGAGAGATCCAGAGATACAGGAATGAGACGAAGGAACACACAGACTATGTGCGTGTGTGTGTGTGTGTGTGTGTGTGTGTGTGTGTGTGTGTGTGTGTGTGTGTGATCTAGCTGTACTGGGAGGTAGATACAGAAGGCTGCATCAGGAGGTTGCCAGGTTGGTGGACAGGTGGTCAGACACTGGTATAACCAGATAACACACACACACACACACACACACACACACACACACACATAGTGAGGAGTACTAGTAGTAGGAGTACATATTACTAGTAGTGTGATGACTAGTCTAACTGTTAAGACTAGAACAGCTGTGCATTTTTACCTACTAAAAGAGCCCCTCTTTACAATGCTCAAGCTGCTATTTACACACAACGACCACTAGTTGGCCGCTTGTAAATTAGCCTGCCTCCTATACAGAAAAACGGCCAAATAGCTTTATACTAGCTTATCCTGATGAGATTTTGAAAATGTAAGGATACTGGGTGGTAGAACGCACATATCTAGGAAAAGTCATGAAAGGAGGGTCCTGAAATGTTACATTTTGCAAAGATATAACTTAATAATGTATTTTTTCTTTACTCACAGGGGTCAAATGACTCACGGCTGCTCTAGGATGTACTAGTAGGTGTGATGACTAGTCTAACTGTTCTAGGATGTACTAGTAGGTGTGATGACTAGTCTAACTGTTCTAGGATGTACTAGTAGGTGTGATGACTAGTCTAACTGTTCTAGGATGTACTAGTAGGTGTGATGACTAGTCTAACTGTTCTAGGATGTACTAGTAGGTGTGATGACTAGTGTTAAGGACACATGAGAAAACCAGCCGGTGTGAAGAGTTATCTGACAGATGGCTTTTACGACTTCCTCAGCTTAGAGAATAAAAATCTCTCTCTCCCTCTCTCTCCCTCTCTCTCTCCCTCTCTCCTACATGTGCTAGTACTTCTCTTTGTTGTTTTAGGGTCTCTTAACAACGCAGTACAACGTTGGCGGCCATTTTGAAAATCCCCACTCAATGGGCCTCTATAAAACACCACCCTAGCAACGACCCTGCGTAAAATACCCCCCTGGCAACGAGGACGTCTAGCCACGGAGGACTGGCTGCCCTTATTACTGCGCTGCGTAGGGCAGTGTGATACAGACACACAGGGTGTGAGCCGTTAGTCTTGTGCCTGTGTGTCATAGACCCTCATCTCTCCATCCATGAGCTACAGTTTTATATACACACACACACACACATACACACACACATACACACACACACACACACACACATACACATACACATACACACATACACACATACACACATACACACATACACATACACACACACACACACACACACACACACACACGTCCTATGGTAGTCCAGTGAGAGCTGTGTCCAGGCCTGGCTGTGGAGGAGAGACTCGTTAACCAGCTGTGTTAACGAGATCTTACTGTTAATGAGATCTTCCTGCCACATGAGCCTTTCTTTTACTGCCTTTGTTTTCATGCTGATATACTATCTCACATAAAGCGTCTGATTGGTTGATCGATGATGCCTCCTGCCCTGGCCGGCATTTTTTACAATGTGAAGTAGTGTTCTAGTTAACTAGGCAGCAGTGGGGGGATTACTCACCCAATCCATTGCGTTGCAGCATTTTGGCTCGACTAGCGAATTTGTGTTGTGATTCTCAACAACGCTGAAACGTAGTTCCGTCTTTCAAAATAAAAGTCTGAACATTCTGATCGGTTGCCGACATGCAGACGAAAAAAACACTAGAACGTGTCACAGATCTGTTCCCCCCCAGTGACACAGCAGCCAGGGGGCTAACTAACTTCCCTTTTGTTTTGCTGGTTTCCACAGCGGTATCTGTACTGTAGGGTGCTGGGGCATAACGAATATGGTGTTAAAAATGTGTGGTGCGTCCCTTTTAACGACAGCACGCACGGGGATTGTTAACAGCGGCGGGGCGGAGAGGCGTGTGTGTGTGTGTGTGTGTGTGTGTGAACCTCCTCACTTACTCACCTGGAATGGGACAGCCTTCTAATTGGCCACTTTTTTACGGCTCTGAGCACTTCCATATGCAAATCCGAACTCCATAAAGAAAGTTCGCCGACAAGGCCTCGTTAGCCACGTTGTTTATTCTACATCACCCTCCGATCCGGGGCGCTGCATCGACGAAGGCACATATAAAAGTCATATGTCAAATTACCCACAACCCTTTGCACCCGCGGGGGCCGCGCTCTCCGTGGTACACAAGCAAGGGGTCCAAATTAATCTCTGTCATTAATAATTCAATCGGGGCCTTTTTGTTTAATAAACACTCTGTCAGTGATGTATTGGGCCCGAGTCGCTAATTTGATTGCCTGTGGAACAGGAGGCGGATACACATGTGACTCCACCGCTCAGATAGACAGAATTATTACAGCCGGTTAGCACAGAAAGATCAGGCACACACACAAACTCTCACACACACACACACACTCACACACACACACACACACACACTCACACACACACACACACACACACACACACACACACACACACACACACACACAGCCAGGACTGGGGGGGTGGGGGAAGAGCTGCAATTACCCCCCCCCCCACCTCCAGAAAATGACATAATCAGTCCTGATGGCTGTGGCGCAGGTCTCCAGACAGGAGAATGTCTTTCTCTTTCTCTGGGCTTGTTTTTCTCTTCCCTCCACTCTGCCTTATTGTTGTGGTTTATTGTTGGTGGTTTATTTCATAGCTGAGGTCAAAAGGTCACGTTTTGATGGAGGGAAGCGCGTTACAGAATGATAATGGAGTGGGTGCATGTGGAGACTAAGAGATGAGGCTGGTTCTAGACTTTTTTCTCTCTCTCTCTCTCTCCTTCTCTCTCTCTCTCTCTCTTTCTGTCTGTCTGTCTGTCTCTCTGTCTGTCTCTCTCTCGTTCTTTGTCTCTCCGTCTCCGTCTCTCTCACTCTCTCTCTCTCTCTCTCTCTCTCTCTCTCTCTCTCTCTCTCGCTCTCTCTCTCTCTCTCAGCTGGTGGGGCTCCCTGCCTAAATAAACACATTCATCTTCTTTGCTTTCATTATGGATGGAACCATTTCTCCAAGACAGACACTGCAGGGTCTGTCTAACACAGCCTGTTCACTAGTTACTGAGCAGTCAGAAGTATAGGCATACAGCATGGCATAAGCCTAGTGTGTGTGTGTGTGTGTGTGTGTGTGTGTGTGTGTGTGTGTGTGAGTGTGTGTGTGTGTGTGTGTGTGTGTGTGTGTGTGAGTGTGTGTGTGTGTGTGTGTGTGTGTGTGTGTGTGAGTGTGAGTGTGAGTGTGAGTGTGAGTGTGAGTGTGAGTGTGAGTGTGAGTGTGAGTGTGAGTGTGAGTGTGAGAGTGTGTGTGTCTGACTATGATGACTGAGTTGTGTGTTAGTTGTGTTGTTTTAGTCCAGTATGCCTGAGGTCAGAGGTCAGAGGTCAGGTTTTGAATCCCATATTGCCCCTTTAAGTTCGCCAACGTGAGTATTCCCCAAGCTTATAGGACACCCTTGGTACAGTAACCATAAGGGGAAACACACTGATTTTGCACTCCTAAACTCTCATTAGGAAACTGTGTCTGTCTCCAGCCCATGTTCCTTCTCTCTCTCTCTCTCTCTCTCTCTCTCTCTCTCTCTCTCTCTCTCTCTCTCTCTCTCTCTCTCTCTCTCTCTCTGTCTCTCTCTGTCTCTCTCTGTCTCTCTGTCTCTCTCTCTGTCTCTCTCTGTCTCTCTCTGTCTCTCTCTGTCTCTCTCTCTCTCTAACCCTCGCTCTCTCTGTCTCTCTCTCTCTCCCTAACCCTCTCTCTGTCTCTCTCTCTCTCTCTCTCTCTAACCCTCTCTCTCTGTCTCCCTAACCCTCTCTCTCTGTCTCCCTAACCCTCTCTCTCTCTCTCTCTCTCTCTCTCTCTCTCTCTCTCTCTCTCTCTCTAACACTCTCTCTGTTTCTCTGTCCTCTCTCCATGCCATCTCTCTCATCGAGGCGAGGGGGGGGGGGCAGGCAGGGGGGGGGGCTGTGAACAGGAACATAAATATGGTAATGACCCAGACTGTGCTGCAATCTGTGGAGAGGAGAGGAGAGGAGGGGAGAGGAGGGGAGGGCAGGGGAGGGGAGGGAGGGGAGAGGAGGGGATGCCCAACCGACATGTTGCATCGACACCCTATGTAGACAGACCCTTCCCTCCACACGCCCAGGCTGTAGACAGACCCTTCCCTCCACACGCCCAGGCTGTAGGCAGACCCTTCCCTCCACACGCCCAGGCTGACACCAGGCTGTAGACAGACAGACCCTTCCCTCCACACGCCCAGGCTGTAGACAGACCCTTCCCTCCACACGCCCAGGCTGACACCAGGCTGTAGACAGACAGACCCTTCCCTCCACACGCCCAGGCTGTAGACAGACCCTTCCCTCCACACGCCCAGGCTGTAGACAGACCCTTCCTTCCACACGCCCAGGCTGTAGACAGACCCTTCCCTCCACACGCCCAGGCTGTAGACAGACCCTTCCTTCCACACGCCCAGGCTGTAGACAGACCCTTCCTTCCACACGCCCAGGCTGTAGACAGACCCTTCCCTCCACACGCCCAGGCTGTAGACAGACCCTTCCCTCCACACGCCCAGGCTGTAGACAGACCCTTCCCTCCACACGCCCAGGCTGACACCAGGCTGTAGACAGACCCTTCCTTCCACACGCCCAGGCTGTAGGCAGACCCTTCCCTCCACACGCCCAGGCTGACACCAGGCTGTAGACAGACCCTTCCTTCCACACGCCCAGGATGTAGACAGACCCTTCCCTCCACACGCCCAGGCTGACACCAGGCTGTAGACAGACCCTTCCCTCCACACGCCCAGGCTGACACCAGGATGTAGACAGACCCTTCCCTCCATACGCTCAGACTGACACCAGGCTGGTAGTCATCATATTCAAGGTTTCTGACTATTAAATTCCTCTACATGAATCAGAGTCTAGATGACTAAAAATTAGGGGATACAGTAAAAAAAAAAAAATGATTCTGTCTGTCTGTCTCTTTGTCTCTCTATCTATCTCTCTAACTATAGTCTATCTCTATCTTGTTTTTAAGGCGAAACAACGACATTGGTTTTATGTTAAGTGTTTTTGGCTAATATGTTTTCTAAATGAGTTTTAGCTTGTCATATTTGCAAATGCACAATCATCATTCCATGTTATAGAAAACTGCTTTATCTACAGAGAACAAAGATAACCGTGACCAAACCAGTAATCAAAGGCAGGAGACTTTAACAACTGCTCGCTCCAGGGGTTTTATATGTGGTGCATTCTGGGTGAAATAGTGTGTATCGTGAATCTGTTCTCATAACTGGTAACAGGGATGAAATATTAATGTAATAAAACATCTTATGAACCCAAAGCAGTTTCATTATTCCAATACGTGACTATGTGTGTGTGTGTGTGTGTGTGTGTGTGTGTGCTCGTGTGTGTGTGTGTGTGTGTGTGTGTGTGAGTATAAGCGTGCATGTGTAATCCAGAGAGGACTACTCTAACAGTGCTGTTTCAATACAGGAGTGTATGGTATTGTGTGTGTGTGTGTGTGTGTGTGAAGATCATTGTGTGTGTGTGTAGATCATTGTGTGTGTGTGTGTGTGTGTAGATCATTGTGTGTGTGCGTGTGTGTGTAGATCATTGTGTGTGTGTGTGTAGATCATTGTGTGTGTGTGTGTGTGTGTGTGTGTGTGTGTCTGTGTGTGTGTAGGGGTGATGAGCCCTTTGACAAACCTAGACAGTCAGCGTCTCTGAGGAGGCAGAGCAGAGTGTGTGAAGGTGTGAAGACAGACACACACACACACACACACACACACACACACACACCCACACCCACACCCACACAGAGCAGAGTGTGTGAAGGCGTGTGAAGCTGTACTAATCAGCCACATCTCCACCGGCTCATAACTGCATCATTAGGAGAGCGGGGGGTGATGGTTAACACATTCACACACATCCACAGAACATGACAGCAGTCCCATAATGGGACTTTATATAGACGCTGTGAATGTAAGCATTTGTGTGCGTGCATGTGTGGGTGTGGGTGTGTGTGTGTGTGTGTGTGTGCGTGTGGCCTGTAGTTCAAACCCTTCAGGAAGCAGAGCCAGATTGCAGTAAAACCTGCATATTAACATTAAGCGTGTGTTAAACTTTATTTCTTTTTTGTTTCTTTTTATTATTACTACTCTATCTTTTCAGATTGTAAAGCGTCTTTGAGTGTCTAGAAAACCGCTATATAAGTCTAATGTATTATTATTATTATAATCCATCCTCCATCTCTCTCCCTCTCTTTACCTCCATCTCTCTCTCTCTCCCTATCCATCCAAAGCAGTGACATGCAGTGAGATCAAAGGTTGGGGAGGCACTGGCTAGTATCAGAGCCAGATTTACACACACATGACCCTGATAGAGGTAGCTGGTCAACACACATGACCCTGATAGAGGTAGCTGGTCAATTGGCAGGTCACACAATGACTATTGCCGACCGTATGTTTAATATTTCAGATCAGCACCCTGATATTCATCGCATCTCTAATAGGTATCAAGGTTGACAAGAGAGGGAGAGAGAGAGATGGCAGTAAAGAGGGAGAGAGGGATGTAGGTAAAGAGAGGGAGAGAGAGATGTAGGTAAAGAGAGGGAGAGAGAGAGAGGGATGGAGGTAAAGAGAGGGAGAGAGAGATTTAGGTAAAGAGAGGGAGAGAGAGATGGAGGTAAAGAGAGAGAGAGAGAGATGGAGGTAAAGAGAGGGAGAGAGAGAGAGGGATGGAGGTAAAGAGAGGGAGAGAGAGATGGAGGTAAAGAGAGAGAGATGTAGGTAAAGAGAGGGAGAGAGAGAGAGGGATGGAGGTAAAGAGAGAGAGATGGAGGTAAAGAGAGAGAGATGTAGGTAAAGAGAGGGAGAGAGAGAGGGATGGAGGTAAAGAGAGGGAGAGAAGGATGGAGGTAAAGAGAGGGAGAGAGAGAGAGAGATTGAGGTAAAGAGAGGGCGAGAGAGAGATAGCAGTAAAGAGAGGGAGAGAGGGATGGAGGTATCCGCCCCGTAATTTTCATAGAAGATCAAGTGTGTTGGATTTCACCAGAAATATGTTCATCGTCCATCAAAAGCTGTTCTGAAGGGGGGAGGTGTGGAAGCAGAGAGAGGGGAGGGGGGGGGGGGGGGGGGGGGGGCTTTAACGTCTCCTGAACAGTGGTGGATGTTGTGGTGTCAAGGGGATTCCAGACAGCCAACACATTTCGCTGACAGAGTACCACTTCCTGCCCCGGACAGCTCCCATTTCCTGTTTGACAGAACAAGACTTTCCCTTCTCTGACCGGCAAGCACCACCGGCATGGCTGGAATTCAAGGTCACAACCGTATTATTGAGAGTGAGCGAAGTGTGCGAGGCGAGGCAGGGAGAAGAAGAAGGGTTGTTATTAACGGGCTGGACCGCGGGGCTGGGAGAAGAAGGGTTATTAACGGTCTTGGACCGGGCTGGGCTGCCCATGTTCATTAGGTGGAATCGACTCCTGTAGCGCCCTGAGATGGCGGACCGTAACTCCTCTTTAAACACATTCCGCAGTAACAATGAGACCACCTGGTCATCTGACGAGGAGGGAGGGAGGGAGGGAGGGGCCCTACAGGTCTGTAGAGAGGAGGGAGGGAGGGAGGGGCCCTACAGGTCCGTAGAGAGGAGGGAGGGAGGGAGGGAGGGGCCCTACAGGTCCGTAGAGAGGAGGGAGGGAAGGAGGGAGGGAGGGGCCCTACAGGTCTGTAGAGAGGAGGGAGGGAGGGAGGGAGGGAGGGGCCCTACAGGTCCGTAGAGAGGAGGGAGGGAGGGAGGGGCCCTACAGGTCTGTGGAGAGGTGGGAGGGAGGGAGGGAGGTAGAGGCTGTGGCTCTAGAGATAGAGGCTGGTAGAGGTGGAGGCTGTGGCACTAGAGGTAGAGGCTGGTAGAGCTAGAGGCTGTGGTTCAGGAGGTAGAGGCTGGTAGAGGTAGAGGCTGTGGTTCAGGAGGTAGAGGCTGGTGGAGATAGAGGCTGTGGCTCAGGAGGTAGAGGCTGGTGGAGGTAGAGCCGTCGTCTAATGATCGCAAGGTCAGCAGATCAGTGGTTCGAATCCCGGCTGGCCACGTGTCGAGCAAGATACCGAACCCCAAATTGCTCCCAATGAGCGGGCCAGCCGCCGCCACCATTGGTGTGTGAATGGGAGAAGAATGAGAGGCCATTGTAAAGCGCTTTGGAATAAGGCACTATATAAGTGCAGTCCCCCCCAGCCCTGTAGCCGACGGTCTCCTGAGCAGCACCGAGGTACTGTAAAAGACCCGACCCGCCGAGCATGTCATTGATCACCTCCCCTCTAGCCTCCGGCCCACAGCCGGGCCACTGCGACTGTCTGCCTCCCAGCCGCTATTGATTACGATCATTACTCCGGCACTCGTCCGTAACGAGGAGCTATGAAACCAGAAGTTGACGAGTGGAGAGATAGACACGGCAGATTCATTACCCAGGCCAGGAGGCTCGTATATCACCAGGATCCATACTCCCCCCGACCAGCCCCCATCCATCACCCCCATACTTACACGGGCAGCTGGAGCCACCAGCGAGTGTGTTGTGTGTGGACTGTTTAAGTTTAGCGTGGGGTATGTTTGTACCACCAGTACATATGAATTTAATCTCGTAAACTTATCAGTGTAATAAATGATTAGTGTATTATGGATATCGAGGATATGTAATGTGTTGTGTGTACTGTGACAAGATTTGAACCGAAAAGTCGTCCTCTAAAAGATGCCTTGAGCGTTTTTTTCTGTTATTGTGACTCACATATTTAATAAAATCAGAGGTTGAAATGTCAAATATGTTTAAATATATACAGTATATATACTATGAACCATTCATCACCTCTATGATCCATTCATCACCTACCTCTGTGATCCATTTATCACCTCTGTGATCCATTCATCACCTGACTATGATCCATTCATCACCTGCCTCTGTGATCCATTCATCACCTGACTATGATCCATTCATCACCTCTGTGATCCATTCATCACCTGCCTCTGTGATCCATTCATCACCTCTGTGATCATCCATTCATCTCCTGCCTCTGTGATCCATTCATCTCCTGACTATGATCCATTCATCACCTGACTATGATCCATTCATCACCTGCCTCTGTGATCCATTCATCACCTGACTATGATCCATTCATCACCTGCCTCTGTGATCCATTCATCACCTGACTATGATCCATTCATCACCTGACTATGATCCATTCATCACCTGACTATGATCCATTCATCACCTGCCTCTGTGATCCATTCATCACCTGCCTCTGTGATCCATTCATCACCTGACTATGATCCATTCATCACCTCTGTGATCCATTCATCACCTCTGTGATCCATTCATCACCTGACTATGATCCATTCATCACCTGACTATGATCCATTCATCACCTGACTATGATCCATTCATCACCTGCCTCTGTGATCCATTCATCACCTGCCTCTAGGATCCATTCATCTCCTGCCTCTGTGATCCATTCATCACCTGACTATGATCCATTCATCACCTGACTATGATCCATTCATCACCTGCCTGTGATCCATTCATCACCTGCCTCTGTGATCCATTCATCACCTCTATGATCCATTCATCACCTGCCTCTGTGGTCCAGACAGCCAAAGGGTTCCATCTGCATTGATTCTGTATGACAGCATAAAGCATGGAGGCCCCACAGCCCAGCAGGCAGGAGGCAGGCACCCGCTAGAGGCCCCCATCCATCACCTGCCTCAGCAGGGAGCCACCCAGATAGCGCAAGTACAGTGTGTGTGTGTGTGTGTGTGTGTGCACGTGCGCGTGGATGGGTTGTGTGGGGTGGCTCGCTGGGTGGATGCGTGTGTGTGCTTGTGTGTGTGTGGATGGGTTGTGTATGTGTGTGAATGGGTTGTGTGTGGGGTGGCTGGTGTGTGTGTGTGCACGTGTGCTTAAAGTACAGACGAATGTGGAAAAACTATCAGTATTTTTCCACAGTTAACCCATCTCCCCAGCCTGGCCGGCCCGTTCTGCGAGTGAACGTCCATCAGATATGAGTGAGCGGCCAGCTCTGCCACAGCCTGCGCTCTAGACAAACACGTCGGTGACTGAGTGACTCGTTCCCAGAGTGTTACAGTGCATATGTCCACACGGCACATTCTCCCTCCTGCTCCCCCCACCCTCCCCACCCCTCCAGCCCCTCCCCCCCTCCACCCCCACCCGCTGAGAGGCACCATAAATCCTCCTGCAGACCGACAGCAGGTCAGCCACGGCGCTGTGCTATCCCAGCCTGGATAAACACAGACTTTTAAAAAGTTTCCCTGAAGCTGTAAAGGAGTATGAATCTGTCAAGTTGTGCGAGGGAGGCCTTGTTTTTTTGCGAACAGAACGGGAAATGTGTGCGAGTCACATCACGATGTCGTCTGTCATCGCGGCCGTTCCTGTAATGACCGTGGTCGTAGTTAGTTGGCTAGAGGACTTCGATCGCGAGCACGACTCAGAGACAAAAACAAAACATAAATCCAAAAGAATAGTGTTGTTTACTTTCAAAAAACAGTTGTGTACGCAGGAAGGCAGTGGATGGATAACCTAAACAGATGATCCTGTGAGGAGTAGGTGCTAGCATGGCTCTGTATCTGTGAGGAGTAGGTGCTAGCATGGCTCTGTATCTGTGGTGGTTATGACATGGCGTTTCTGGAGGGGCAGTTTTGTATGACGTCACCATCACAAAAAAGAAAGGTAGTCTACGGTAGGCTACGCTATGGGCTGTGATTGGGTTAGGGTCAGGGGTCAGGGGTCAGGGTTAGGGCTATGGGCTGTGATTGGGTTAGCAGGGCTGCCAAGTTTCACCAAAAGTTTGGAGTGAGATTTGGCGGTGGAGCGACCCAAAACTGTGCACGTTTTGGCAGCGGCGGCCCCTCTCTCCCACCCAATTATTTGTGCTAGTTTCCTGCCATTTTACATGTCGTTCATAATAAACCAGCACAAGAAATGAAAATAATTAACATTTTATAAAACAAGACAACAATTCAGACAATATATCATATTTATGAAATCTTAATAAGCAGCCTACAGACTCTAAAAGAAAACTGGGCCCCATCAACAGGACTCAGCCCCTTGGTCATCATCTTATATACAGTGCATTGCTCATAGATGGCTATCATGTTATACAGTACATACCAGGGTTTTTCCTGGGTCAGAATGAGGGCTTGGAGGGACACCCAATTGTTGTATTTGTATTGTAAATTGTAATTATTATTAATGTACCATGTACCTGGTTATGTTACAGTAGAGAAACAAAAACAGTTACCAAAACGGAGTATTTACTAGCTAATTGGCAAAAGATTGGCGTGGTGCAACCGAAATTAGTAAACGACCAGTTTGAAACTAGCTAGTAACAACTAGGGGTTTAGTAACTACTAAATGCCTGCATTTAGTAATGACTTACGCCAAATTGGTGCAACCCAGTCCAGTAGGCTACCAGATACGATGTTATAATGTATGCACATATTTTGCTACCACGGTCGCCAGATGGAATTGACAATGTCCAGCCCAACCGGTCTAAAAGCTGCCGAATCCACCCGTCCAGTGTGAACAAAAGTAGCCCAATCTGGCAACACTGCTTGCTACGTTCTTGCAGCTCGCATGAACACAGGTTCTTCCATCAGCGCTCACCTGCCGCTTCGATTGCAGACTCAAATTAACGCACGTGCAGAAAGATGCCACGAAACTCATGTCCGGTAGCTTTCTTTCAAGGAATTCTTTTTGTAATCATTGATGTTTCGAATTTGCACTTTTTAATATTTTATTTTATTTTATATGTAAAGCACCTGTGCATCCGTGCTGGGAAGGGTGCTATATAAATAAAGTTTTACTTACTTATTATGCATACTGCAGACACGTCTCTTCAATAACTTGCACGCTTTATCAAAACACAAGCATGCGGCACACTGTTAATTAAGTTTTATCAATTGTATTCAAAGGTCAAATAAATATCATCAGAGCAGAGGCTATATAACACACTACAAAAGCCACATTAACACACGTAAAGTAGGCTAGGCTAATTAATGGAGATATATGAATATACAGCCCAGGAACATACCGATTGTCCTCGGTCTGTTTGTTGTGCTCTGCGATGCTACAGCGATACGCACCATCTAGTTGCGCCTGGATGTTGAGCTGTGCCGGTACACCCAACCTCGTGGCACAATTCAGATGGGACGCAGAGCTTCCATGCTTCGCTGTTCTTTCTTTTATAAAAAAAAATCTGAGTGACACTCATATTTTTCTTTTTATTGAAAGAGACAGTAGAGATTTGACAGGAAGGACGGGTGAGGGAGAGAGAGAGAGAGAGAGAGAGAGAGAGAGAGAGAGAGAGAGAGAGAGAGAGAGAGAGAGAGAGAGAGAGAGAGAGAGAGAGAGAGAGAGAGGGATGACATGCAGGACATGACCACGGCTGGAATGGAACTGGGAACCCTGTGGTTACATGGTCGCCACCTACGCGCCCCTTTGCTGTTCTTTCTCACAGATGTTTAATGGACCTATCGCTAAGCCACGCCCCCTTTGCTCGCTAAGCCACGCCCCCTTTGCTGTTCTTTCTGACAGATGTTCAATGGACCTATCGCTAAGCCACGCCCCCTTTGCTGTTCTTTCTGACAGATGTTCAATAGACCTATCGCTAAGCCACGCCCCCTTTGAAAACTCGGACAAACAAACAACGCTACAGTGACTGACTGACCGACCGTGACTGAATGACATTCTATGACTTACAATGACGGGAGTTGGCAAATTTCTGATTTACCACAGCAAGTACGTTTTTTAACAAGAATATTTCATCTAGAAGCTTTTCACCATCAGATATTAGCGAGTTGTTTGTCCGAGTTTTCTGCCTGTCGTGACTTTTGCTTTAATATGATTGGACAATTTCTATTTTGTGGCGTGGCCAGGGCTGGACTGGGACAAAAATGAGGCCCTGCCATGTGGCTCAGACCGGCCCAACACAATCGGTCCGACACCGCCGATCAACATGCTGGCAGTCTGTTGAATATACCATTTGTAAAAAAAAACTATAGAGCGGAGTAAGTGACATGGACAGCAAGTATACCAATGCAAGTGTGAACCAGTGTACTCACTCACTGTTGACGTACTCCACGGTGATGAGACATGGCTGCTGTATCTGTAGTAGGCCTAGCCCCCACAGTCGATCCAGAGAACATATCTGTCAGTTTCTGACATTTTGAGGCATCTTACTTTTTTTCTCCGTAATTTTCTGGGCACCCCCTTTCACTATCTTATCTACGAACATGACACTGCACTTGGGTTGTCGGCCGAGGGATCAGAGTGGGGGAGAGGGCCGATGGACAGCAGGGCCTAAGCATGTGATTGGGCCAGCCCATGTGTTAGTATAAACGGGGGCCGCCTGATTCAGCGCTAGTTGATGCCGTGGTATTTTGGGCCGTGCTATTTTGGGGTCGGCCGCACTAGTTTTTTTTTTTTTTTTTTTTTTTTGGGGGGGGGGGGGGGGGGGCGGGGGGGCGGCCCGACCGGCCCAAAACTAGCACGGCCCACCTGCCAGCGGGCAGGTAGATTGTATGGCCAGTCCAGCGGTGGGCGTGGCTTAGAGATAGGTCCATTGTCTTTGAATCCAGCCGATGCTCAAACAGTCTCCACCAAAAGCATACATGGGAAACAGAACAGAGCTTTGAGAATTTCTCTCTCAAACCAGTCCAGTTTGAACGTACGGGTCACTTTATCCTCAGCCCGAAGCTGGACCAAGTCTTCTGGTGTGTGTGGCGTTAAACTTTTTATCTCCAACTTCTCTTCCAAAGGCAGAGAATGTACTACTAAACGCGGACGGTCAACAAATAATCTACAATCTGATCTCTGTCTGTATGCCCTGACGCCTGCCTGTCTGCCTGTCTGTCTGCCTGCCTGTCTGTCACCCTCTCACCCTGTCACCCTCTCACCTCAGAGAACACAGGGACCTCACCCTGTCACCCTCCCACCCTGTCACCCTCTCACCCTGTCACCCTGTCACCCTCTCACCCTGTCACCCTGTCACCCTCTCACCCTGTCACCCTCTCACCCTGTCACCCTGTCACCCTGTCACCCTGTCACCCTCTCACCCTGTCACCCTCTCACCCTCTCACCCTGTCACCTTCTCACCCTGTCACCCTCTCACCCTCTCACCTCAGAGAACACAGGGACTTCACCCCGACTCTCACTCTGTCACCTTGATCTCACCCAATCACACCTCTATGCATGGTGGCAACCTAGAGGGAGACAAGAAGTGGTGTGTGTGTGTGTGTGTGTGTGTGTGTGTGTGCGTCTGAAGGCTCAGACTTGTCTACAGCCACTAAAACAAAACAAACAGCCTAATTTGGAGGTTCGCTAGCTCCACCGCGGAGGGGCTACTGTTTAACGTTCAGTCAGCCATCACAAACACAAAGTAACGTGCAGTTAAGAGTGTAATTACAAAGGTAATAAACAAGTGAGTTGGATCAGAGCCTGGAGGAGAGGGTCAGATGGGTTCAGATACGACGGTCTAGAGGTGCCTGGGAGACTCGGCTGTTATCGGTTCAATATCAGACTTTAATATTCCACCACTTCGTCATCCAGTCCAGTCCTGTCACGATGTCAGGAGAGCACCACCACACCCCCACTCCTCCCACCACCAGGAGAACTCCCAGCTGATCTGAGTGTTCACTCATCAGCACAGGAAGTCATCTCTGATAGGCTGCCTGGGAGGAGAGGAGGCGCAGGGGAGAACAGCCGGGGTTAATCGTTCCCAGGCGTGTGTCTCCCTCCTCCTGGTCTCTCATACCGGCCAGCGTCAATAGACTCATACCAAAACCTGCCGTTATCAGCTCCCATCTAAATGTTGGCTAATGTGATCCTGCCTTTACGGTGGCTGGAGGGGCTGTACATTTACATTTTACAGTTTTTTCCCCCCATTTAGCCTTTATCCAAAGCGACATAAAACAAATACATTTGTCTAAGTAAGTGAACCATCTATCCATCAGTCATCACAAGACAAAGTAATCTATGCTAGGACCAGGGGCCATTGGCAGTTTTTAAATTAATTTACAATAGAGAAACTGTACAGGGGGTTAGTGGGGATGAGGAGGTATTTAGGAGGGACAGTTCAAATGTAGCCTGAGGAGATGGAGCTCTTCAGTCTACGGCGGAAGGCAGGTAGTGTATTGGAGGGGCTGGTTGGTTCGAACCCCGGCTGGCCACATGTCCAGGTGTCCTTGGGCACGACACTGAACCCCAAATTGCTCCCAATGAGCGGGCCGGCGCCTTGCATGGTAGCTTGCCGCCATTGGTGTGTGAATGTGTGTGTGAATGGGTGAATGAGAGGCCGTTGTAAAGCGCTTTGGATAAAGGCGCTGTATAAGTCAGTCCATTTAACCGCAGAGCAGAACAGAACCTTATCAGGCCTGGGGCCCTGGGTTTGAACCTACCCTGACCCCAGCAGGAGCAGAGATCAGAGCCCACATCACAGGGGCTGTGGCTGGCTGGCTCCTCACATTCAACAGACTGAGGAAAAACAACGGAAACAAGAACGTCCTGCTTGACTTGGACTCCTGGTTTACTCTCTCCATTTGGCACTTATGGGACATTAAACACAGAAACATTATACCATCTACAGGCAAAAGCACTTTATCTCAGCCTCTCCAATACAAACAAACCAAAGCCGTACAGCATAGAATGTCCTGAGATAATAGTTTTAGACTCTTGATTCGAACAGCAGAGTGGAGCAATACTGCCCTCAGGTGGAGAAATAAGTTAGTCGACATTGTTTGCGTTTCAATCCCAGTTTCCTATGAGAATCCATCTATGTGATTATCCAACATAACCTTAACCGATCTAGCGTGTCATCACAATGTCAAATAATGTCAATGAACTGATCAATATTCATGATACACATTAAATGCAGTAGTAACATGTCAACAACCAATCCTCATATTTTGCAAGATTAAAGCACTTCCTGTAGGTAAACTGCTGTAGACTTGGTGTATTGTATTGAGGGCATCTCTATGTACATTTGAATAAGCTGTTGTCAGTGTTAGGGCCCTTTCCTTTCAGTCTATCCGGACGTTTTCTATCACCAAGACGAGTCATAACAAATAGAGCAAATAAAATGATCTCTGACCCCTCCCACCCTGCTCACCACCTGTTTCAACTGTTGCCCTCTGGACGGCGCTACAGATCCCTGGCCACCAAAACATCCCGCTTCAAAAACAGTTTTTTCCCCTCTGCTATAAGGACTCTCAACACCTGACTCACTGCACTAACCCTGCCAGATGTACTGCACTTTATAAGTTGTAAATATTGACTATGTTTTTGTCTTGTGGTTATGTGTGTACATGTCCATTGTGATAGTCATGTGCAATGTGTGTAATGTGTGTATGTTTGATGTAATTGACACTGCTGTATTGAGCTTTTCCACCTGTACCGACAACAAATTCCACCAACCTACTGTAGGTCGTGTGGTCATTTAACGATTCATTCATTCATTCATTCATTCATAACTAAGTTCACTTCAATTCAACTTTCACTTCATTTGATCTTGTATTGGGTTACTCACGGTAGTCGACTTTTTATGTTGGAGAATTTAAGTTTTATGGTCAAATATATTTATTACATTTCCATTTTTTCAATTGTGTTACAAAAAAGTGCTACCGCCGCATTTTGTAATAACCTGCACAATATGTAATACATGTATTACATAATAAGGCAAACGTTATTACATTTTGGGATTTTATTACATAATGTGCAGGTTATTACATAATGAGGCTTAACAAGCCTGCTAACAATGTACAGTAGTTTTATAGTTAACTGACCACACTCTACGAGCAGACAAACTATTTGGGTATCAGAGCACCAGCAGGGTTAGGGTCAGGCCCAGGTTAGGCCAAGGTTAGGGTCAGGCCCAGGTTAGGCCAGGGTTAGGGTCAGGCCCAGGTTAGGCCAGGGTTAGGGTCAGGCCCAGGTTAGGCCAAGGTTAGGGTCAGGCCCAGGTTAGGCCAGGGTTAGGGTTAGGCCCAGTTTAGGCCAGGGTTACGGTCAGGCCCAGGTTAGGCCAGGGTTATGAATGGTCTTTATTGTCATTGATATAGTACAGGTACCAAACAACGAAATTTGGGAGGGGGGGGCTCCCCTGGTGCTAGGAAAAAAACAACTAAAAACAAGAAGGGAAAAGAGCTGGTTTACATAAATAAAGGCTATGTACACTATCCACTATACTATACTATACAAATAAAACACTGTGCTGTACTCTATGCTATGCTATACCTATTCTAACATTCACTATCTCTGAACCTTATGTACCCGAGGGTTGTCATATTGTACAGGTTAGGGTTAGGCCCAGGTTAGGCCAGGGTTAGGGTCAGGCCACAGACATATTTTAAGGATCGATTCATGGGAGTTTTAAATAAGCATGCACCACTAAGGAAATGTAAGGTTAGGGGGAGGGACAACCCCTGGTTTTCTGATGCATTATCCTCTCTGTTACATGACAGGGATTTAGCCTGGGCAAAGGCAAATCTGGTTTTAATCTGATTGGTCTCCTTTCCGATGCTTACGCCTTAAGAAACGAATGCACCATACAGATACGTAAAGCTAAATCACAATTTTACTTGGATGAGACAACCAGAAACCTACAGAATCCAGCAACATTCTGGAAACATTTCAAGTCTATCAAGTTCCACATCTACGATTCTACCTAAACAAATTAGTGTTAACACTGTACAAATCACTGATAAAAAAGAGATAGTGGACTCCTTTAATCAGCACTTTGCATCTGCCGGGCATCTTTTTCGGTCAGTGCCAATAAATCAACAAGCAGATAGGCCTACACTCTCCCAATGTTGGAAGATCAAATATGTTTTCTTTTGAGCCGTTCTCAAGGGAAATGGTTCTGTTAGCATTGCAAAATATAACTAGTAGGAAGTCAGCTGGACCTGATGGGCTTGATAGTCTCTCCTTAAGCTTGCAGCTGATAGTATTGCTGAGCCATTAATGTAGTTTATTTCTACTTAAACACACACACATGCATAGATTGTATATGATATGGGCCTGTATATATGCTGTGGGGGAGTGTTGTGGAATGGCTCTTGTGGTCTGACCTGCCCCCTGACTTAAGGCCATAGTGACATCACAGGTGACTGCCCTCTTGACCATCTAGGTAAGGTGATAGGCTATGGCCTGTGACTGTATTTGCATATTGTGATAAATAAGGGTGAGACCCAAGGTCTGGCCTCTTGACCAGCCAGCCCAGCAGAGGAGAACAGATACCAGGCTCCAGTGTTGGTACCGTATATGTATACCCTGTTTTTGTACTTTAATTAAATCGTCTTAAACTCAATAACTGTTCTTTGATTCATAACCAATAAGATAAATACACAACATAAACTCACATGTTTAATTCATCCTTGGAACAAAACATTATACCGGAATCATGGAAGACAGCACATGTAACACCACTTTTGCAGGGATCCAACTATATTGGACAATTATCGCCCTATCTCAAAACTTTCAGTCCTGCATGGCTAAAATCTTTTAGTCATTAGTTAGTGATCAATTAAAATAATGTCTAACTTGTAACAGAATTCTCACTCCTTTTCAGTCAGGTTTTAGGAAAAGGCATCGTACCATCACAGCTGCCACTAAAGTGATTAATGATGTTGTCATTGTACTATTGAGTGTAAAAAGTCACGTGCTGCGATATTCATTGACCTTTCCAAAGTGTTTGACACAGTTGACCATAATATTCTGTTACAGTGTCTCAATAAAATCGGGTTATCTACAAATGCTATTGGGTGGTTTAAAAACTATTTCACAAGTAGATTTCAATGTGTCATATGTGATAGTACTACATCAGAGAAGGCAGAACTTAATTAAGAAATGGCTTGTTTGCAGAAAGTTGTTTCCCATTTGCATGTCAAGGACAGTGACTCCTCCCTTCTGAATAAGGACAGTGTGTGTGTGTGTGTGTGTGTGTGTGTGTGTGTGTGTGTGTGTGTGTGTGTGTGTGTGTGTGTGTGTGTGTGCATGCGTGCGTGTGTGTGTATAATGAATCCCAAGTCACAAAGTAAATGTACGTACAGGTTTTTAATCAATGCAAACAAATCCACCATGAAATTCATATTTTATGTTTTCACAGTCTGTGCACCACAGAGTAGATGCTCTTGTTTATTCAGCCTCTTTGCCCTGTGAAGAGAGAGAAAGATAAAATAAGGGATACATATTAATTAACCTCTTATGTATGATCATTTCAAAGAACACATTGTTAAGGGCAAGCAAGTACTTGTCTCTGGGTTTAGCTTCAAACAGGCTCAAACCCTAAAACTATTTAAATCTAATCTAAAAACCTTTTCTTGCAACAGTTATGATTAAACACTAACACATCCATCCATGTCTTTTTATTCATTTCTATTATCTTATTAATTATCTTATATATATATATATAGACAATATATAATATTATATTCTTAACATTCTTTCTGTTTACTATTCTCCTCTTGATGTATTTTTGTAATGCCGTATGTAAAGCACTTTGCATTGCCCCTGTTGTATGAGATGTGCTATACAAATAAACTTGCCTTGCCTTGCCTTGCCTAGCTTGAAAAAGAATGGCCTAGACCCATTTATACTGAACAACTACAGACCCATATCAAAACTTTCCATTAATTCTTCGATTAATTTCAATCAGGCTACATAAGACTGAAACGGCCAAAAAGAAGGTTTATCCGAAGGACACATTTCTCTGAGACAGTTGTGAATGTAAATGTCAATGTTGATGTCTGTGTGTACACTGAACCTGAAATTCTGTTGTTGATGAGGTCATATTTGTACAGGAGTCAGGTATAGGTTTGATAGCAGCTTTGTACCTTTCCAGAGTCGCGGCTCTTAGCCCTGAGCTTGTTGACCTGGGACTCAGCGATGTCAGCGCGCTCCTCTGACTCCTCCATCTCATGCTGCACCTTACGCAGTTTACCCATGTGGGAGTTGGCTTGTTCCTCCTGGGAGAGAAAGACAGACCAGAATGAGACACAGAGACAATAACACTCACAATGTTTGAAATTTTGTTTGAACAAATTAACTAAATTAAAAGGGAACATTATATTACTATATAATAATGGTTATATAGAAGTAAACACTATACACTATGTGTAACATTACTTCAACAGTTATTTGCAATATTGTCATCGTGGATAGACATGCGTCAGCAACAATAGATTCCACTTAACTATGGATACCAAATGTTGTAATGTATGTTGACTATGTACAACATTGTATATGCTGTAATAATATTTGACTATCAGTATGTGACTCACCGCTTCCTCAGCCTGCCTCTTGTAAGTCTTCACTTTAAGCTGCAGCTTGTCGACCAGGTCCTGAAGTCTGGCAACATTCTTCTTGTCCTCCTCAGTCTGTGGGAGAAGATTAAAGAAAGTCAATGCCCACACTTCAATTGCATTCAGATGCCTGACTCTGCCAGAACGTGTGAAGGTGTTTCTGGTAGTCTTACCTGGTAAGTGAGCTCCTTGACTCTACGCTCGTACTTGCGGACACCCTTTACTGCGTCTACCCCCCTTCTCTGCTCGCCCTCCAACTCAGTCTCAAGCTCACGCACCTGTATGGGGGGAACACAGCCGTAACAATCAGTCATGAATTATTGGAAAGAAGTAAAGATCGATTCTTCAAGGCTAGACAATTTATTGAATGCCCTTAGCTCTGCACACTCACCCTGGACTCCAGTTTCTGGAGCTGCTTCTTGCCGCCCTTCATTGCCAGGTTCTCAGCCTCATCCAGACGGTGCTGCAGGTCCTTGACTGTGACCTCCAGGTTCTTCTTCATCCTCTCCAGGTGAGAGCTGGTGTCCTGCTCCTTCTTCAGCTCCTCTGCCATCATGGCCGCCTGAAATGGTAGAGTGTCGATTCATTTAATTCATCCACAATGTGGCACAGATAATGTGCTCAGTCCAACTACAATTGTCCTTTGGTGTAGAGGTCTTTACGGGTTCAAAATGTGAGGGGTTCTTCCTGCTCCAACTCTATCTCGCATTCAATTGCTCGCACGCTCTGTGCAATTGCTTTGTCTGATGGTGCACTTGGCCAGAGGTGCGTACTAGACTATAGAGCAGGTTTAGATGAGTTGGGATTGATGGTGACAACTGTATCGCTATCATGATCAGAGCCGGTAAATAAGCTGTACTGTTATCTAACCGGGTTTCTTGGATCTATGAAGACCTCTATCTTGGGTACAAATACAGTTTATTGAGTTATATTGTTTTGAATATGGGGACTTACATCAGTGATGGCCTTCTTTGCCTTCTCCTCTGCGTTTCTGGCCTCCTGCACTGTGTCGTCCACCTCTCCCTGCACCTGAACCAGGTCAGTCTCCAGCTTCTTCTTAGAGTTCAGAAGGCTAGTGTTCTGTATGAGGAAACCCAATGATTAGTTGAATAAGAAAACACACAAAAGTCACACTGTGGGTAAGATGAGACTGCCTAGGAATCACCCGTACCTGGGAGTTAAGCAGTCCCAGGCGTTCGCTGGCATCCACCAGCTCCGTCTCGGCCACTTTGCGGCCTCTCTCTGTCTGCTCCAGGGCAACCCTGAGCTCCTCAATCTCAGCCACCATCAGACCGTTCCTGCGCTCCACCATCGCTGCCTGCTCCTTCAGATCTTCTGCTGCGCGAACAGCATCATCAAGGTGCAATTGGGCATCCTGGGAACAAACACAGAGTATTAAAACGTGTTGTTGTAGGACAATAGGATGGGTAAGGGATGCTTTCTTTGTGTTCCCTGAAACCCCTTCAATTACTTTAAACATCAGTTCACTTTATTCCTGTGTTCTATGGTATTGGCAAATAGACGAATACCTATCTCCATTTTCACGAGACTTGCAATGTTGCTCCTTTTTTTATTTTCAAGAATTTATTTTTATTTTGGGATTTATTTTACCTTGAGCTGTCCCTGGACGTTCCTCAGCTGTTTCTGGGCCTCGGCTGCCTGCCTGTTGGCGTGGCTCAGCTGGACCTCCATCTCGTTCAGGTCTCCCTCCATCTTCTTCTTCACCCTCAGGGCGTCGTTCCTGCTCCTCACCTCTGAGTCCAGGGTGCTCTGCATGGAGTCCACCACCCTTTGGCTGTTCCTCTTGATCTGCTCCATCTCCTCATCCTTCTCTGCCAGCTTCCTGTCCACCTCACCCTTGATCTGGTTCAGCTCCAGCTGCACACGCAGAATCTTGGACTCCTCGTGCTCCAGTGTACCCTGAACAAAACAAGTATTCACACTTTGTTTGTGGGGGGGAGTTATGGACTGCCACTCATGGACTAAGGGTTGCTCTGGTTAGGGGCCTGCCAGTGTATGTGATTCAAATGTGGGAATACATATAGGTATAGGAGGAGCAGGTCTTACTTAAACCACATATTTGATCTAAATGAGACTAACGTGGACAGGAAAGGTTAAATAAAAGGAGGAGTATTGCTCCAATGAACAGGATTAAACAGCATTAGTTTCTACCTCAGCCTCCTCCAAGGCTGTCTGGATCTCAGACTTCTCTGTCTCCACAGTCTTCTTGGCCTTCTCCAGCTCATGGATGCTCTTGCCAGTCTCCCCGATCTGCTCAGTCAGGTCAGAGATCTCCTCTGCAAACATAAACACAGAAGTCATTCAGAACAGGGAGATTTTCTTTGTATTATATTGTGATAAGAAAATGTGGCTTGATCAAATTAGACACCCCTTCGCAAGCCAAATACAACTGCTGCTGTTGGACTCACGTTGCAGGTTCTTGTTCTCTCTCTTCAGAGTCTCCAGCTGATCCAAAGCCTCCTCATAGGAGTTCTTCATTTTGAAGATCTCCGTGCTCAGAGAACGAGCCTCCTTCTGAGCTCCTTCCAGCTCTGCCTGGCCCTCCTCGAACTTCTGCTTCCACTCTGCCAAGACC
Organism: Nansenia antarctica; assembly: GCF_963989245.1. Taxonomy (NCBI): domain Eukaryota; kingdom Metazoa; phylum Chordata; class Actinopteri; order Argentiniformes; family Microstomatidae; genus Nansenia; species Nansenia antarctica. The sequence goes on along the minus strand of NC_137677.1, from coordinate 36,981,555 downwards.
TAGAGAAATCCATGTGATTCATGTGATCCATGTAATATTTTGCCATTTTCTGTCCATTATTGTATTGAGGGCTTGGGGCTTTTGTAATAAGAAATATGATGTAACAATACACCCATTTTATCAATTAAATTTAGGCCAATATGACGCTAGCACGGAATATATTTATTTTGTTATTTCACACCTTGTCAAAGTTCCTCTGCTTCTTGTCGAGGTTGGCAGCAAGAGCATTGGCTCTCTCCACGTCAATCATGAGGTCCTCCACCTCTCCCTGCAGCCTCTGCTTGGTCTTCTCCAGAGAGGCACACTTTGAGTTGGTCGCCTCGATGGTCTCCTCTGCCTCCTGCAGACGCTGGGCCAGCTTCTTCCTGTTCGACAGATGAAGGATTTTAAATCTTCATGTCTGAGCGATTGTGTCAGAGAATGTCTGCACATCTGGCTCTTGAGGTAAATGGTACAATATATTGTGTGTGACTCACTTGGCCTCCTCCAGCTCCTCAGTGCGCTGGACGGCATCAGTCTCGTACTTGGTCCTCCACTGAGCCACCTCACTGTTGGCCTTGGACATGCCGCGTTGCAGCTCTGCCTTGGCCTCCTGCTCCTCCTCAAACTGCTCCCTCAGGAGGTCACAGTCATGGCGGGCAGACTGGACACCGTGGGCCAGTGCGTTCTTAGCCTAGGGAGAGAAATAGAAGAGGCGACAGGGATAAAGAGAAGGAGAGAGAAGGACACAGAGAGAGAGAAGGACAGAGAGAGAGAAGGAGAAAGAGAGAAGGAGAGAGAGAGAAGGAGAGAGAGAGAAGGAGAGAGAGAGAAGGAGAGAGAGAAAAGGACAGAGAGAGAGAAGGACAGAGAGAGAATGTGTAAAAGCGTCAGTGAAGCTGTAGTCAAAATGTTGTGGTTGGTGGAGTCTACTTTGAGTCCCTTACCTTGACCTCCTCCTCAACAAGTCTCTTCAGCTCCTCAAGCTGCTGGACGAAGGCCTGTTTGCCTCTGGTCAGCTGGGACACCAGGGCCTCCTTCTCCTCAAGCTGGCGACCAAACTCACCTGTGGGGAACAGAGCATCTGGTTAATAGGGTATCTGTTCGCTGATGGCCAAGTTTTAATGGTTAATGTTCATTGTTGTTGGTGGAGTAAGTTGTGTTGTAATGGACAAAAAGTAATCCTGCCAATACTTGCTATTCTAATTTGTATGTCAAGTTCGATTTATTCTAAGTGTTACTCCCAACTCTATTTCGTTATATAGTACTCTGCGATGACAATAAAGTTTAATCTAATCTAATCTAATCTACTGGTTAAGGGTATGGTATGGCGTGTGTAAGATGGTCCTAGATCAACTTCAACAGTATCTGGAGTATAATTTTTACCGTTCTCAGTCAGGAGTCTTGCCCTCTGTCCGCTCATGTCATTGACCTGGCGCACATTCTCATCATTCTTAGTCTTGATCTCGCTCAGCTGATCCTCAAGAGTACGGCACATCTTCTCCAGATTGCCCTGGTAGAGAAACATAAACCGTTATTACTTTACATGATTATCTTGTGCCAAGCACTGAGTGCCAGGCTTTGGACTTTGTACTTTGTGCTTTTTCACGTTTATTAGAATTGACCCCCAGAAACGCTGATCCATACAAACACTGACCTTAGACTTGGCGACGGCCTCCATGTTGCTGGAGAGGTCATCAATCTCCATCTTGTACTCGCTCTTCTCCTTCTCCAGCTTCTGCTTGACGCGCTGCAGGTTGTCGATCTGCTCGCCAAGCTCTGCCACGCTGTCCGCCTGCTTCTTCCTCAGAGCGGAAGCGGTGGACTCGTGCTGCAGGGTGGACTCCTCTAGGTCGCGTCTCAGTTTCTGGAACTCGGCCTCGCGCTTCTTGTTCATCTCTATCTGAGAAGCGGTAGCACCTCCGGCCTCCTCCAGCCTCTCGCTGATCTCCTCAAGTTCCCTGGAGAGATCGGCCCTCTGCTTCTCCACCTTAGCCCTGGCAGCGCGTTCAGCCTCGATCTCCTCCTCCAGCTCCTCAATACGGGCCTACAATGGGGAGACACAAACAGAGAGCTGAAATCAACAACACAGTCAAAACAAAGGATACACAAATGATTATTTTATTATTAAGATGTGTTTATCCAAAGCAGCTTACAGTTAACATACGGAACGGAGTCTATGGTGTTTAAGCATCATGCTTGAACTAACTGAACCATTGAAAACCAGGACTGTGCTAACACGAGGATAAATTGATCACTGTTTCTGATAGCAATCCTGACCATGGTAACTGTAGTGTTAATGGTAACCATGGTAACTGTAGTGTTAATGGTAGGCATGGTAACTGTAGTGTTAATGGTAGGCATGGTAACTGTAGTGGTGTTAGACACTGTACAGCCAACTGAGCCGTCTGACGGTCCTGTTCGGTACCTGGAGTTCCTTGATCTTCTTCTGGTTCTGAGCTCCCAGTGACTGTTCATCCTCAATCTTGGCGAGGAGCTGGGCGGTCTCGAAGTCCTTCCTGAAGAACACAAACACATTGATTGCAGTTTGGAAGTGGAAGTGGTTCATAGCATTCACTTTGGTTTACAGAAAGACATCTGTCCAGATTTGTGTATTTTCGACTTCAATAGAAACATGTTTTTGTTCGTTCAAACACAATGCTGGTTCTGACTATTGCAACAATGTAAAGAAAAATAATGTTCAATGTATATCAAATCCAACTTTGTGGTCATTTGTTTGTGTTTACTTCTTGATCTTCTCATCAGCCTGCTGCTTGTCATTCTCCAGGTCCATTACGGACTCCTGGGCCAGTTTCAGATCACCCTCCAGCTTTCTCTTGGCTCTCTCTAGGTCCATACGGAGCTTCTTCTCTTGCTCCAGAGAACCCTCAAGCTAGACGAGAAACACACATATTTGTCATCAAAATCTAAATAATGAACAACAATGATAAAGTACACTAGATGAATAAAGTAAAGCCTTTTAGAGCATAAACTGGGGTGCAGGTTCATGATGATTGCCTCAAACTAAACGAGCAACCTTAGCTTTCATACTATAATAGCCATCTAATAATGCTTAGCTTGTATGTGACTGTTTCATGTTCTTGTGAGTTTTAACTTATGGAAGACAATGAGCTTTACTCTTTCATTACAATCTTGGTTGACACTAGCACAGCTTTGTGTTCATTGGCCACTCACATCGTCCACTTGCTGTTCCAGCTTGGTCTTAGCCTTGGTCAGAGTGTTGACTTTGTCCTCCTCTGCCTGCAGGTCGTCCAGTGTCTGCTGGTGGGCCTCTTGCAGGGCTTTCTTCTCCTTGCTGAGCTTTGCAACAGCCTCATCCTGAGATGCCATTTCCTCAGTCAGGTTTTTAACCTGAACACAGCCACAACAGAGTCGCTTGTCACTTCACCTCACAAAGGGAAACAGTTTATATTGAATATACTGTCACTTGTAAATCATGTTCTCTCTTTCCAGGACCAACACAACACAGATTAATTGATTGTTTGACATTGACAGTTTGATCAGAGTGTAGTTTGTATGTGATATGAGACCTTGTTTTCAGTGGCGTGTTTCTCCTTCTCCACTTTGGCCAGAGTTAGCTCCAGGTCATCAATGTCTTTCTTCAACTCAGAACACTCATCCTCCAGCTTCCTCTTCTTGGCTGTCAACTCAGCATTGATCTCCTCTTCATCTTCCAGCCTCTCGGTCGTCTCTTTGAGTTTGGCCTCCTGCTGGATCTTGCTCTTGATGAGCCCCTCGCACCTCTCCTCAGCATCGTTCAGACAGTCTCCTTCCTGGTTTCGGGAGGGAAGAAAAAGTCAATGTGTCTCAATGTGTATTCAAATATAAACTGATTCTAGTCCAAGGGCACACAGTAAATCAATACAAATCTATGACAAATGCAAACTTAGGGACAAATGGTTGTGTGAGAGAGAGAGAGAGAGAGAGAGAGAGAGAGAGAGAGAGAGAGAGAGAGAGAGAGAGAGAGAGAGAGAGAGAGAGAGAATGTGTGTGTGTGTCCTTGTGAGCCCGGTCACTCACAGATGCAACTTGGAGGGCAAGGTCATTCTTCTCTTGCAGGAGTGATACCATCTTCTCCTCCAGGTCCTTCTTCCGGGCCTCTGCCTTAACCAGATTAGCTTTGCATTTCTCATAGTCTTCCTTCATGTTGGCCAGCTCCTTCTCTGTCTCAGCGCTCTGCAGCAGAGGCTTGATCTTGTAGTAGACCTTCATCCATGGCCAATGTTTGACATTCATGAATGAGCGGACGTTGTACTGGATGGTGAAGATGGACTCTCTGGTTGACAAGAGGAAGGCAATTGTCGCATAGTGAGTTTTATGCTTTTGAAAGGCACATTTATATTTAAAAGATTTTGCTAAAGAGATTATCCTCCATCCCATACCTCCTCTCCATCATCTTCACGAACTCCCTCCTCATCAGGTATGCGCGGCAGAGAGCCTGAGTCATGGTAACCAGACTTGCCAACTTCTCATCTCGCATCTCCTCCAAGACACCCAGAAGACCAGCTTTGAAGAACACCTGAGCACAGATAAACAGGCATGTCCAAAGGAGGAGTTACACATTGTAACATATAGAAAAATTGTTATGTGGCAACATCTCCTGACCTTGGTGTGTCCAAACTTGTACTCATCGTGAGGAATATCAATGGACCCGAGCAGCTTCTCAGAAGCCTTCTTGTTGTCCATGAACTGACCCTCAGGGATGACACCGGCATTCAGTACTTTGTACCTGTATGGGGAGAATTGTTAAATATGTTACTGCTGTTGCTTGGGACTACAGATGGAAATCAGCCATGGAGGCTAAAGTTGCTCCATGTACTGCTGTTAATTAATGGGGACTGACACGAAACTATGAAGTAATAAACTAAACTAAAGTAATTCTGTCATGGAAGGGCACTATTGTGTGTGTGTGTGTGTGTGTGTGTGTGTGTGTGTGTGTGTGTGTGTGTGTGTGTTCTACCTCTGCTTGAAGTCAGCATAGAGGATTCTGCTGGGGAAGCCCTTCCTGCAGATCCTGATACCTTCCAGTACACCGTTACACCTCAGCTGGTGGATAACCAGGAAGTTCTCCATCAGACCTGGAAAACAAAAATGCATCTTAACCCTTAAATAAACCTGTACAGTAATGTAAGGATAGTAATGATTAGTAGTTTAATCATGGGCTTAATCTGTCGTATGTCTCTCTGTGTCGTACCTGGAGTCTTTGACTCGTTGGGGATGAGGCAGCGCACAAAGTGAGGGTGGGTGCTCCTCAGGTTGGTCATCAGCTTTTGCAAGTTCTCCTGTGAGGGGTTACAAAACATAGTGCTCTCACAAAAAATGCACACTTAATTCACACTTTTGAAGAGATAGTACTTTTCAACAGACACTGGCAGGCAGGAGGAAAGCTCACCCTGAACTGGGAGGACACAGTCTGCATGGAACCTCCCTTCTTCTTGCCTCCCTTCTTTGTAGTGTCTTTTTCAAAGAGTAAAACAAAGTGTTATAAATCTCTGATCAACTCCCTTCAATGTTTGTTCATTAAAGTAGAAATGGCGCTGGCCACGGAATAGTAAAACATTTCAGCTGTATAGCCAAATAGTCAGGGTCAGGTTAGGGTCAGGGTTAGGGTCAGAGTCAGGTTTAAGGTTAGGGTCAGAGTCAGGGTTAGGGTTAGGGTCAGGGTTAGGGTCAGAGTCAGGGTTAGGGTTAGGGTCAGGGTCAGGGTCAGGGTCAGGCTTAAGGTCAGGATCAGGTTAGGGTTTGACTCAGGTTTACAGCCCATATGTACATTGAGTTGTGGGTAATTTCATGGCTAAAATCATGTTGTGTCTGCCCGGCTTAATGCTAATTATCGTGCTAATGCTTAGTTATTAACATGATGCAAATGTTACCTTCAGCTGCAGCAGCAGGATAAAGGAGGGGCAGCAGTTTGACTGAGGACTTCTGGTACAGCTGGATCACAGAGTCGTTCAGGGGATCCTTGTTCTTGTCCAGCCAGCCAGTGATGTTGTAGTCCACAATGCCAGCGTAGTGCACCAGGGAGAAGTGGGCCTCAGCCTTGCCCTTGGCGGGCTTGGGCTTCTCAAACGCCTTGGTTTTGCCAAGATGTGTGTTGTTCAGCTTGTCCTTGAAGGTGGTGTCTGAAGCCTTGGGGAACATGCACTCCTCCTCTAGGATGGAGAAGATGCCCAATGGCTGTGCAGAAAGAGATTTGAATTAAATTAGTAAGTTGGTATTTACACTATTTTCATGTTTATAACTTCAACAGTCACTGTTATAAGTTGATAGCCATGTGGTGGAAGCATATGAACCCTTTAAACACATTGTTTTCTATATGCAACATCTGGTGTTAAACACTTGGTTAAAGGTGTGTATCAGACTAATGTACAAAAGTAAAGTACTGTATTTAACGAGAGTTCCTAATAAAGACACCTTCTGGTGGCTGATTGTCATAATTACACCAGCGTAAGTTCTCTGGAAAAACTGTCTATAAACAACGGAAATTCTGCTCTTATAGAATTGTCTCACACGTGGTCAAAGGGTGAGTTTCTGAAATTATACATAGTCTGAAAATTCCTACTTGAAATGTTAATGTTGAGTAAATGTTGGGATGCAACATCAGCCGTTAATGAGTGTAATCAGACCTTTATGCTTTTATGGCTCAAAAAAGCTGAATGAAAACATGCATTCAGACTGGATCTCTTTATCACACATATGAGTTATAACTGACTATATATATAAAATAATAATAAAATAAAACATTTATTCATAATAATAACAATAATAACAATAACAACAATAATAATAATAATAATAATAATAATTGCTGCTTACCTTCTCAATAAGCTCAATGCAGGCAGCCAAGTCCATGCCGAAGTCAATGAACGCCCAGACGATTCCCTCCTTCTTGTACTCCTCTTGCTCCAGGACGAACATAGTGTGGTTGAAGAACTGTTGCAGTTTCTCATTGGTGAAGTTAATACACAGCTGCTCCATGCTGTTGTACTGTTGATGGAATTTGAGAATAAAGGAATATTTTCATCATACATGGCTGTTAATCTTTCAGAATAACAACATGTTTTCTTGTTTTGACAACATACTCACATCAAAGATCTCAAAACCAGCAATGTCGAGCACACCGATGTAGAACTGCCTTGCATTCTTGGTGTCCAACTGTTCATTGATACGGATGACCATCCACAAGAACATCCTCTCGTAGAGGGACTTAGCCAGAGCCATAACAGAATTGTTGACCTGGAAAAAAAATACTTCTAGTTAATAACTGAGATATTGACCATGTGTAGGCCAGGTGATGCAGGTGGAGGGTCGTTTTTAGGGTTTAAGGATTAGGGCACTGAATCAGAGAAACTATATACAAGTATTGTGACTGCATGAACTTGGAGAGAGGGAGGGGCGCTGTGTGTTTGTCTTTCTTTTTCTGTGTTGATGTTTCTGTTGGACTTCATTGATATTGGTATTGACTGATTTGGGCATTTGTGTTTTATGACGTCTCAACATTGTTGAACCTCTGGGTGGCACCTACACGCAAGCACTATAAAACCAAGGGCCCTATTATGCACTTCTTAACTTGCCGTCTTAAGTCTTAATTAAGACGCACCGCCAGGTTAAGACCTACCGCCACCCTTATTATGCGCTTCATACGCGCTACTGCTATTATGCAGGTGTCCCTAGGCGCCCACACATAAGACATAAGACTCCCGTGCATATATTACTCATTGTGGGAGTGTTCATATGTTAATGAAGTGCGTTAGGCGCCCCTGCTATTATGCGATCTGAGTTTGCGCCTAGCGCTAAGAAGTGGTTTGAAAAGTTCTTAGGCGCTAGACTTCATGCACGTTTTCAAACACGGCCGCTGCTACTTCTTCCTACGCCTGTTTCACCACCTCGGCTCGGGGAGGATTTCGCGCCGTTCCAAAGATTGCGAACTGACGAGCCTTGACCTCATGCACAAGCTTGTTACTTTCTTCTGCAGAGAAGCGCGCTGACCTCCTTCTTAGGACTTCCATAATAGCATAGCGCTAATGACTTAACGCAGACGGTTCTTAAAGGGAATGGCACCTGGCACGCTGATTGGGTTGATTGAGAAGACGCCCAAAACACACCCATGACTAATTTCTGGGCTTAGCGCCGGGTTTTAGGCGCCCACTACCGCACGCATAATAGCAAAGTGGCCTTGACCACGCCTCCACGTCTTAAGTTTAGATCTACCGCCTCGTCTTATTGCTTAAGACTTATGAAGTGCAAAATAGGGCCCCAAATGTTTTTCAAGATTGTTCACAATATGGCAAAAAAAATATAGATGGTATGATAATAATATGTATGCCCTACCTGAGGCACTGTCTGTCCCTTGGTCACATACTCATTGCCGACCTTCACTCTGGGGTAGCACAGAGCTTTGAGCATGTCGGCTGAGTTCAGGCCCAGGAGGTAGGAGATTTTATCAGCCACTGGAAAGAGAAGGAGCAACAGACTCAAGGACAGAGCCATACAAGACTGCTTGTGTCTTATTCTGTCAACAAGTCCTAGTTTTATTCTGATGTTTCATGATTGATTTGGGCATTTGTGCTAAATGTTGTTTTGTTCATGTTTGGGGCCGGAGGTGGAACTCACCCTCTTGGCCGTCTGGCTCGGCCTGCTCCTCACGCTGCTTCTGCTTGAAGTGCATGTTGCCATGTTGCATGACAGCACCTGTCAGCTTGTAGATGTACGCTTTCTCATCATTGTTGAATCCCAGGACGTCAATGGCGTCCTGAAAGACAGAGATTTCATGTTAGCGAGGACAGAAAACAGTGAGGAATTGAAGATAAACTCACACTGTCAGAATGGATGGAAATGTCAGACTTCTCTATTCCTCTAGTAGACTAGCAGCACAATAGGATTTTGACAATGTTATATAGAGTGCTCTTGTGGATGCCCCTATAAGAGGAGGCATAAACACTGGGTACACCAAAAGAAACATTGATACAAAGAAAAACCCTTTGTGTGACTCACATCTGTGGCGTCCAGCTCGACCTTGTCGTCGATACTGGCCACAGTGATATGCCCCTGGCTGATCATGGGGAAATCATAGGGGTTGGTGGTGATGAGGCACATTTCTGTGGAGAACAGAGAACAAAGTTGTTTATTAAATCAAATACATGATGTGCTCAACCAAGCACATTACTCAACCAAAGCCCAATTCTTATGCCTCTTATACCTAGATCTAGGGTTCTATATCTCTACCTAGATATCTCTTATACCTAGATCTAGGGTTCTATATCTCTTCTCTACCTATATATCTCTTATACCTAGATATCTCTATCTCTACCTACACATCTCTTATACCTAGATCTAGGGTTCTATATCTCTATCTCTACCTACATATCTCTTATACCTAGATCTAGGGTTCTATATCTCTATCTCTACCTACATATCACTTATACCTAGATATCTATATCTCTATCTCTACCTAGATATCTCTTATACCTAGATATCTATATCTCTATCTCTACCTAGATATCTCTGACTCTACTTAGTGCCGCAGCTACTATATGAGTAATTCACTTTCACAGCAGGGAGGTAGTTTTCCCTGCTCTCTGCTTTGACGTACCAACGATCTCAGGTTTGTGGTTGGTCATCATCTGGTAGAAGATGTGGTAACCCCTCTCATCAGGAAGCTGGAAGGACACCCTGGACTTCTCCAGCAGATCTGATAGAGAGAACAGGAGAGAAACGTGTAAAGTATTGCAAAACCTTTTTTGTAGAGTAAGTATGGAGAAATGACTAATACCAACTTACAGGTCTCAATGTCAGCACTAGCCAGTTTGCCGGACGTAGCGAAGTGAATCCTGATGAATTTACCCTAAGGTAGAACAAGGCGGTTAGAAAACATTCAACAAAAAAACTACAACTGCCAAAGTGTTTTCCTCATACTTACAAAGCGAGACGAGTTGTCGTTCCTCACAGTCTTGGCATTACCGTAAGCCTCCAGCAGGGGGTTAGCTGCAATGATCTGATCCTCAAGAGACCCCTGAATGAGACAAAGTTGCTAAAGCGTTAGTAACTGAAAATCTCTCATATTTCATGTCTCTTTCAGCAACATCTGTTCCTTTTAGCTGAGAAGGTGGCTATAGTGAGGTACAGACCTCATGAACAATCCTTTAATGAAATGTGATTGGCTCCCAGTCTAATGCCCATGGTTCCACCCAGCTGTCTCTGAGCCTACTGGCTCCCAACAGCACATATACCCACCCCAAACCCTCTGTCAAACTAGAAGAAATTAGAGAAAAGTTGATGTGTTTTGAATCATTCACCTCAACTTACTCTAAATGGTGACACACAAGCACAACTTACCTTGATTTTACCAGAGCTCCCAGATGATTCTCCCTTTCCTCCTGCCACAGCAATGGTGGCAAAGTACTGGATGACACGCTTGGTGTTGACAGTCTTTCCAGCACCGGATTCTCCACTGGTTAATACACAGAAAGTTTAGGGTTAGGATCATATCAGCATTCATTAAGCAAGAAAATAAAATGACATTGCTATAACTTTTACGTTAACGTAAAACGTTTTATAACCAAATCAATGTTCTCAAATATTCTCACTCTGTTACTCAATATTGACTTCATAATACCTAACATACATAAAGGAACACTTTTTGAAAAGTAACATGTTAGTGAACAACTTACGTAATCAGGACGGACTGATTCTCTCTATCTGCAAGCAAAGAAACACATTGTTCAGACTCATCCCCTGGATTTTGGTACATTATTGCATTCAAGGCATCATCATAAAGTCGCACATCTAACTATCCATCCATCCATGAGAGCTCGTACCAGTCATCATGAACTGAAAGGCGTTGTCAGAGACAGAGAAGATATGGGGTGGAGCCTCCATACGCTTCTTCCCTCTGTAGGCGTCAACAACTGACTGGTCGTACACGGGGAGCCACTTGTAGGGGTTCACCGTGGCGCAGAAGAGACCAGAGTAGGTCTGGATAAAGTGGATAAAATATGTGAATTAGACAAGTCAGATTAGCTGGAATGTGGACGTTTAGGTATCGTTGAACATACTGATATGCTGTATGATGATGTTCTCTGCGTTTGCTAATGTGTGCTAGGTTTCTGGTGTTCACTGATGTGTATGTATCTCTTATGGGTTAGAGTTAGGGTTAGGTTTAGGTTTCTGTGTTCACTGATGTGTATGTATCTCTTACGTAGATCATCCATGCTGCGTAACGCTCTTTGAGGTTATACAGCACAGAGGCTTCATTCAGGTAGGTCATCATGGCCATGTCCTCTATCTTGTCATACTTTGGGGGGTTCAATTGCAGGATGTCATCTTCTTTGAAGTCTTTAGTCTGAAACACAGTGGGAAATCTAGATTACACTCAAATCAACTGCACTGATACCTTTTTACTGATGAAATGTTGGTACAAGGGCAATTGAATCACAGTACCAGTGCTTTACGATCCTCCACACTACTTGAATATTATAATTTTTTATTTTGATCAATAACATTTTTGTTAACTATGTGTGTTGAAAGGTTCAACCTGCTCAAGGAAGCAGCAGTTTGGCTAAAGGTTATATAGATTATAGGTTAAAAGTGTATAGGTTATGTGAAAGGCTTACCTCCTGACTGACTGTGAGTTTCACACTGATTTTTGCACCATCCCTGGCCACAACTGTACCCTTGAGGTACAACTCCACCTTGTCAGTCACATAGCAGGCGTTCTTAGCATCAAAGGGTGCGCTCTGAGCTTCGATCCTCTCCCTCTCTGGCTTACGAAGGTAAATGGCAGCTGCGCCATAAATGGCCATCTCCGCGTCCGTACTCATGGTGGCGGCTCACTAGGAAAGATTAAACAACAAACATGTTTGAGTCTTACTAACCCTCCCCAGTCAACAGAGTTAGAGGCAGTATATTTAACAGAATGTATTCTTAGAATGTAAACACTCAAATATCTCACCTTGTTTTCTCCACCCAGATGAAATCGTTTTCTTTGTGGTCCAAGCTATTACAGTCAGCTAGGAAGCAATCAAAGACAATACTATAATAAAATAAAGGGTGAATACTTGGTAACATATGTCAGGACCTACACCTCAGAAAGTAGAGGCCCATTCTGACCAGAAACAAGTTAGAAGATTGCACCATTAAAGGTCCAGTATGTATAGATGTGTAAAATAGTGAAAAGTGTCCATGATATGTCCATGATAAATAGAAGAGTGCTTAGCATTTTGTAATATCTGGTGTTGGGTTGGACACTGGCCTTCCTTGTGCGTATTTAACGTTTGGTTTGATTGGAAGGATATGCACGTGTATAGTAGATAGAAATAGAAAACAGCATATGCACATTTTCAGATGTTCAGTATGGCCGACATGCAAAACTACATGCTGGACCTTTACATTTTCACTTCAATGTCCTGCTATATACATGCTATATACATGCCACTTTCTTACAAACTGTGTGAAGTCAAAATAATGTATCATCTGTCACAAGGTAATAAAGTAATGCCACTTCAATGTTGAATAGAATACATGAGTTGTTCCAGAGCTAATCATGTGAAGTCCTATGTGGCAGCAAACACAAACAGTCTCACAGAGACACAGAAATCATGTAAGGAGGTGGTGGGTCTTACCACAGAGGATGAATCTGCCTGTGGATGCTGTGGCCTCAGTCTCCTTATATCTGGTTCCAGAGTGCCAACCAAGCAGAAGTTAATTATGGACCACACTGCTGGAGGAGCTGGACTGGATGAGAGACTCAGCTGTTTAACTTTAGGCCCTTTTCTGATGTGATATTCATTTCTTTCTCCTCTCTTGCAAACTTGTTACTATTCCAGATCTTTCCACTGCTACTCCTCCTACAACTTTTAAGATAGAATCACCAATCCAAGTTTTCAACATGCAGAGATGTCTTATTGAAGATGCAATATTTATTATTATTATTAATTTTTAAATAATTGTTATACTTACTCCACTACTTACACTAAAGTATTAACATGGAGGTCTAATTATCAACATGGAGATTTATACAATTAAAAACATGACTTTGTTCTACCTCTTCTGCTCTTACATCTTTCAAAGTATTCGCCTCAATATTTACAATGTGGATATTACGAATCCTGATTAAAAAATACAATTAATGAAATGAAATGAAAAAATGAAAAGAAACTCTCTGATAACTATTATACTTTTTCTGTACCTCCCAAAACTCCCATCTGTTAACATGGTGGACATCCCATAATAATGTTTACATGTACAGCTGGGGCACTTCACAGTCCCTCATGAACTTGTCAATGCAACAGAACTGAGTCACTTTCAAGAGAGAAAAATCATATGGTGTTTATTGACCTTCATTATGGTCTGCTGTGCCAAAAACATTCTCTCAGTGAAGTGACTGATGGGCATTTAGGTTGGACCAATCACAGCATCCATATCTTGGATTACGGGACCAAACTGGACTTCATAGGGAGCTGAGGGTTACTCAACCAAGAGACAAACAAACTGGTGTCTATCTATTAGCCCTAGTGGTTCCCAATGGGGGTCCTTGGGTCTAGAAGGACAATATCAACAGTGTCAAAAGCTGTACAGAAATCAGGAACTGCAATGCCAGAAACAGAGCTCTGGCCTGAAGCAGCAATAAGTCCCCAGCTAGCAGGGAATGTTCCCACAACATTGGCTAACATTCCCTACAAGTTCTGCTAATGTTTTAAAGAAAACGTTTTCATCTAATGTTCAAAGAGCATTTTAAGGATGTTTACCATTTCAAATAATGTTCTTATAACGTTAAATGTTAACAAAGGAAGAACGTTTTACCTGCAATATTCCAAGGATGTTTTGGGGACATTGTTAAGGTAACAGATTATAGAATGTTCTTTTATAAAATGTTCCCACAATGTTACACGATAACAAAGGAAGAACATTCTCAAAGCAACATTCAGATAATGTTTTCAGGATGTTATTACAAATTCAAGTTTCAGACTTGCACCAATAACCGAGGAGGCTGAGGACGTGGCAGACCAATCAAACGACTCTGTTTAGATTTCAGACCAATCAAACGGTTCTGATTAGATTTCAGACCAATCAAACGACTCTGATTAGATTTCACGCCTGACTGAGATGTTCAGTCCACCTCCGTGGTCGGGCACAGGTAGACGGGTTTAGTTGAAGACAGCACAAGGGAACGGGACACTGTGGATTAAACGGTAAGGTTACAATTAGGGCTGCAACTAACGATTATTTTGGTAGTCGACTAATCTGTCGATTATTTTTTCGATTAGTCGCGATTAGTCGTGTGGCTTTTCGCTGCGCGTAAATGGCGACGCAGAAGCATAAATCCGGCTTAACTAGCTATCTAACCTAACGTTACGCCAAGCTACAGCTGCTCACAGAGCTAGTTGACTGGCTAGCTAGCATTGCTGGCTAGACTACAGACAGCTCACGTTAGTAGGCTACGCTTGGCGCTGTTTATCTTACAGACAGCTCGCTGGTGGACTCAACATAATTGAAATAGCATTCACTTATCAAGCATCATTCATGATCATCCACCATGACTACCTGGTATTTTAATAGCGACCACCCCTCACTTCATTTCATCTCGCGTTCTCCTGGCTTCAACATGGAAAACCCCTGCTACGTAACGTTACATACAAGCGCCTCTGTCTGTCACATGCGTGCCACAGGGCAAATAAATTAATAGCACAAACGCTCATAGCATGTACAGCCCTGTCCATGAGACGTTGTTTTCCAACATGTAACAGTAAAGCTAACATAAACATTACGACCCTAACAATATAACGTTAGCCAGTTGGCTAACAACGTTAGCTAAAACTTACCCAGCTGATTCTTGCATGGCTCCCGTTCAAAAAAAAAAAAAAAAAAACCCGTTTTTTAAAATATATTTTTTATGCGATTAGTCGACAACAACATTCCACGTCGACGAATTTTCGTAATCGGTTAGTCGTGACTAGTCGACTAATCGTTGCAGCCCTAGTTACAATAACTGTTTTTGATTGATTAACGTTACTTTGTATGGATAAATGTACTTTCTTGACCACAAACTAACCGTTAACGCGAATAACGTCGAGCGTGTGTGTTGTCAGAAATTGCTAGGAAGCTGGGCGCAAAAATTTACTTTTATCCACCGTCCAAATCGACAAATTGGTGAACGTTCAGATTTTACCAGCCACTCAATAGATTAACGTCATTGTTGTTGTTTTTTTGGCTGGTGCGTGAAGCAAATCTACCAGCCCAAAAGTTTGGGACAGGTTTGGGAGCTAGCTAGCACAATTACTAGCATTCTACTGATAATAATAATGAAATAATGTCTATTTTACATGGATATTACTTGGTTAATTCCAGTAATTACTGCATAATTAACGGCCTGTAATTTAAAGGGCTACCAAAAAGACTTCTGATTAATCAGAAACTATTCTGATTTTAAATACTATTTTTGTTATAATGCAGGTGGATAATACAGGTGGACCATACCATCCATGACTGAGGACAGTGATACAGGTGGACCATCTGTGACTGAGGACAGAGTTCAGAGTAAGGATGAGTCCAGGGATGATGTTTAAGAATGTGTCCAGGTGCAGCAGCAGCACTTGAGGGGAGCAGAAGCCCCACACTGTTCCAGGACTAAATCAAGCAATCAACACTTTGGGAATGCCTGTCTGTCATGAGGATATGTACTGTCAGAGATGTGATGAGAGGTTCTGACTTCCATGTTTTCAGTATGTACAGTATATGATGTTTTGCTTTTTTTTTTTTTTTTTTTATATATATGTTCTCAAATGAAGCTGTGGCTGCCTCTCCCTGTCTCACCTCTGTTGTTAATGTTAATAAATAATGATACATTATGTTGAAAGACTTGAATATTGATGTTATCAAACTTTTACATGTGTTAATACATTTAGCTAAAAACATTTTAAGAATGTTTGGGCATAATGTTTTAACATGGTTTTCAGTAAACATTTTAAGAAGGTTATAAGCAAACGTTTTTAGAATGGTTTTTAGAGCACGTTATCCTAAAACATTCTGGGAACAAACAAAAAACTTAAGCTGAAAATGTTTTGAGAACATAAGGTGTAATGTTCTAGCAATATTGTCAACTCACATTTTAAGGTTATCACACAACATTTAAAAAATGTTTTTAGAGAACATTATCCTAGAACATTCTGGGAACTTAAAGAAAACTTCCCGCTGAAAACATTACGAGAACATTCTAGGTAACATTCTTTGAACATTTGTAGAACAAAAAATTGCTAGCTGGGTCATCAACTACAGTCCTTTGACTAAAGCTACTTTGATGTTGGGGCCTAAAACCTGGCTGAAGGCTCTCATAATTACTAGTGAGCTGCTGGTCTACTACTTTCTCAAGTCTTAGTTGCGGCTGGGCGGCCGGGAGATGCAGAAGCCTCCTCTATCACCTGCAGACCAAAGGCCAATCGGAGCCAAGCAGTAGATGGAGGCTGCGCTCCGATGTCTCACCTCTGCTAACCCGGCCTCCTGGAGTTCCCAGCTGTCCTGGGTTGAGTATGCCTTGCTCTGTTCCCTTAGTTACCAGCCCCCCTTGTTCCCTGCGCATGGAGGAGGACATCATCGAGGACATCATGGAGTAAGACACATCATGGAGTAAGACATCATGGAGGAGGACATCATGGAGGAGGACATCATGGAGTAAGACATCATGGAGGACATCATGGAGGACATCATGGAGGACATCATGGAGGAGGACATCATGGAGGACATCATGGAGGAGGACATCATGGAGGACATCATGGAGGACATCATAGAGGACATCATGGAGTAAGACATCATGGAGGACATCATGGAGGACATCATGGAGGACATCATGGAGTAAGACATCATGGAGGAGGACATCATGGAGGACATCATGGAGTAAGACATCATGGAGGAGGACATAATGGAGGAGGACATCATGGAGTAAGACATCATGGAGGACATCATGGAGGAGGACATCATGGAGGACATCATGGAGGACATCATGGAGGAGGACATCATACTTCCCAAGGCAGAAGGCTTTTAGCTCATCTTTAAGCCAATCTGCCTGTCAAAGTGGCATAGGGTTAGGGTTAGGCCCTACGAGCCAGAAAGATCGCAAGGATTCTAACCCTAACCCTAACGAATTACTAAACCGAGGGAACGGATTACTAAACCGAGGGAACAGATTTACTAAACCGAGGGAACAGATTCACACATCAAATATTGTTTTCTACCATGTAACCCCAGGGGGGCTCCGTAGGTTTGTTTCGAGTTCGCTGTCGTTTAGTTTAGTTTTGAGTTTCCTTTATTCCGCTATATAATTTGAGAAGCCATGGGCAAGTGTAGATTTAATGAGCTGTGGTTAGAGAAAAGCGCGTTTAAGGCTTGGTTTAAAGCTGTAGATGGAAATGAGCAAAGAAGCCTGTTGGACTTTGTGGGATGAGGGGAAAGTCCAGTCAAGGTACCTGGGGTCCCAGTTCATGGGACATGCAACAGCGCAGGACTTGTTGGCGAATGTCAAAGTAAGTAACGCAAAAATCAATTATTGATCGGTTCCATTTGGTAGCTATTGTTCTACAATGCCACTAGCTGTAGTGTGTCACAGCTAACTTTATATCAGTGGGCCTATTGTAGGCTAACGTTAACTTAGCCTACTTGTCTCATCTGTGAACATACTACATGTATATTGATTGATTGATTATTGATTGATTATACTTTAATGTCCCTGAGGGGAAACTTGTCTTGGGCATGGTACTTTCTACTACCTAATACTTTTCTATATTAATTTCAGCTTCATAGGAATGAGTGTTTGAGTACATTTGAAATGATTGTTGTTAGCCAATATTGCAATTATCACAGACATTTGAATATTCTCAGTCACCCTTCCTGTAGCTGCAATTAAGTATATGCCTACACATTGTTCATCCTGCAACCCTTGTTGTTTTCATTTGTAATGCTGAACTCTGCTATGAACAACATGGATATGTTGCATTCATGTTTATGTTTCAGGAGTGTGTTAACCAGCTCCATCTAAGGAGAAGAGGCAGAGGCCAAGTCTGGCACGAAGATGGCAGAGCGAATCTCCAAGTCAAACATCCTGCGAAAGGGCAGCAAGGAGAAGTTGGCTGAGCTTGAGATAATTGAGAAGGAGATAGAGGCAAAGAGAGCAAAGCTCAGAAACATTAAGTGAATTTTGTTGTTGTTGGGGACCTGTTCGGTTTTCACAGAAATGCCCCCAAGTAGTTCCTCCCCAGCTCTGTTACATCTCTTTGTCTCTTTGTAGACAGTATGTAACATTAAGCTGTTATAAGCTTTTGTACACGTTGTTCTCTTCACGTTGAAGTGACTTTCTACTGTTAACTGTTAATTTTAATACATTTACTTTTGAGTAATTATGAGACTTATTTATTTTATATTAATTATCCTTCAGACTTTTTTGTCTGTATGGCAGTGAAATCCCGAATTTCATCACCTTGAGGATGACAAAAAGCTATCATACGGTGTCGCGAATAGGTCTAAGATTATAGTAGTAGAGTGGTGGGGGCAGTAGAGTGGTGGGGGCAGTAGATTAGTGGGGGGCAGTAGATTGGTGGGGGGCAGTAGATTGGTGAGGGTGAGTAGATTGGTGGGGGGCAGTAGAGTGGTGGGGGGCAGTAGAGTGGTGGGGGCAGTAGATTGGTGGGGGTGAGTAGATTGGTGGGGGGCAGTAGAGTGGTGGGGGGCAGTAGAGTGGTGGGGGCAGTAGATTGGTGGGGGGCAGTAGAGTGGTGGGGGCAGTAGATTGGTGGGGGGCAGTAGAGTGGTGGGGGGCAGTAGATTGGTGGGGGTGAGTAGATTGGTGGGGGGCAGTAGAGTGGTGGGGGGCAGTAGAGTGGTGGGGGGCAGTAGAGTGGTGGGGGGCAGTAGAGTGGTGGGGGCAGTAGATTGGTGGGGGGCAGTAGAGTGGTGGGGGCAGTAGATTGGTGGGGGGCAGTAGAGTGGTGGGGGGCAGTAGAGTGGTGGAGGGCAGTAGATTGGTGGGGGCAGTAGAGTAGTGGGGGGCAGTAGCTTTGTGGGGGCAGTAGAGTGGTGGGGGCAGTAGATTGATGGGGCAGTAGAGTGGTGGAGGGCAGTAGAGTGGTGGAGGGCAGTAGATTGATGGGGCAGTAGATTGGTGGGGGCAGTAGATTGGTGGGGGGCAGTAGATTGGTGGGGGCAGTAGATTGGTGGGGGCAGTAGATTGGTGGGGGGCAGTAGAGTGGTGGAGGGCAGTAGATTGGTGGGGGCAGTAGAGTGGTGGAGGGCAGTAGATTGGTGGGGGCAGTAGAGTGGTGGAGGGCAGTAGATTGGTGGGGGCAGTAGATTGGTGGGGGGCAGTAGATTGGTGGAGGGCAGTAGAGTGGTGGGGGCAGTAGATTGGTGGGGGCAGTAGAGTGGTGGAGGGCAGTAGATTGGTGGAGGGCAGTAGATTGGTGGGGGCAGTAGAGTGGTGGGGGCAGTAGAGTGGTGGGGGCAGTAGAGTGGAGGGGGCAGTAGAGTGGTGGGGGCAGTAGAGTGGTGGGGGCAGTAGAGTGGTGGAGGGCAGTAGAGTGGTGGGGGCAGTAGATTGGTGGAGGGCAGTAGAGTGGTGGGGGCAGTAGATTGGTGGGGGCAGTAGATTGGTGGAGGGCAGTAGAGTGGTGGGGGGCAGTAGATTGGTGGAGGGCAGTAGAGTGGTGGAGGGCAGTAGAGTGGTGGGGGCAGTAGAGTGGTGGGGGCAGTAGATTGGTGGAGGGCAGTAGAGTGGTGGGGGCAGTAGATTGGTGGAGGGCAGTAGAGTGTTGGGGGCAGTAGAGTGGTGAGGGCAGTAGATTGGTGGAGGGCAGTAGATTGGTGGGGGGCAGTAGAGTGGTGGAGGGCAGTAGATTGGTGGGGGCAGTAGAGTGTTGGGGGCAGTAGATTGGTGGAGGGCAGTAGAGTGGTGGGGGCAGTAGAGTGGTGGAGGGCAGTAGAGTGGTGGAGGGCAGTAGATTGGTGGGGGCAGTAGAGTGGTGGAGGGCAGTAGAGTGGTGGAGGGCAGTAGATTGGTTGGGGCAGTAGAGTGGTGGGGGCAGTAGATTGGTGGAGGGCAGTAGAGTGGTGGGGGCAGTAGAGTGGTGGAGGGCAGTAGAGTGGTGGGGGCAGTAGAGTGGTGGGGGCAGTAGATTGGTGGAGGGCAGTAGAGTGGTGGGGGCAGTAGAGTGGTGGAGGGCAGTAGAGTGGTGGAGGGCAGTAGAGTGGTGGGGGCAGTAGAGTGGTGGAGGGCAGTAGAGTGGTGGAGGGCAGTAGAGTGGTGGGGGCAGTAGAGTGGTTGGGGCAGTAGATTGGTGGGGGGTAGTAGAGTGGTGGGGGCAGTAGAGTGGTGGAGGGCAGTAGATTGGTGGAGGGCAGTAGAGTGGTGGAGGGCAGTAGAGTGGTGGGGGCAGTAGAGTGGTGGGGGCAGTAGATTGGTGGGGGCAGTAGAGTGGTGGAGGGCAGTAGAGTGGTGGAGGGCAGTAGAGTGGTGGGGGGCAGTAGAGTGGTGGGGGCAGTAGAGTGGTGGAGGGCAGTAGAGTGGTGGGGGCAGTAGATTGGTGGAGGGCAGTAGAGTGGTGGAGGGCAGTAGAGTGGTGGGGGTAGTAGATTGGTGGAGGGCAGTAGAGTGGTGGAGGGCAGTAGAGTGGTGGGGGCAGTAGAGTGGTGGAGGGCAGTAGAGTGGTGGAGGGTAGTAGAGTGGTGGGGGCAGTAGAGTGGTGGGGGCAGTAGAGTGGTGGAGGGCAGTAGATTGGTGGGGGCAGTAGATTGGTGGAGGGCAGTAGAGTGGTGGGGGCAGTAGATTGGTGGGGGCAGTAGATTGGTGGGGGCAGTAGAGTGGTGGGGGCAGTAGATTGGTGGGGGCAGTAGATTGGTGGAGGGCAGTAGAGTGGTGGGGGCAGTAGATTGGTGGGGGCAGTAGATTGGTGGGGGCAGTAGAGTGGTGGGGGCAGTAGATTGGTGGGGGGCAGTAGAGTGGTGGGGGCAGTAGATTGGTGGAGGGCAGTAGAGTGGTGGGGGCAGTAGATTGGTGGAGGGCAGTAGATTGGTTGGGGCAGTAGAGTGGTGGGGGCAGTAGATTGGTGGGGGCAGTAGAGTGGTGGGGGCAGTAGATTGGTTGGGGCAGTAGAGTGGTGGGGGCAGTAGAGTGGTGAGGGCAGTAGAGTGGTGGGGGCAGTAGATTGGTTGGGGCAGTAGAGTGGTGGGGGCAGTAGATTGGTTGGGGCAGTAGAGTGGTGGGGGCAGTAGAGTGGTGGGGGTCAGTATTTGGCAAGTCGCCAGTTGAGTCACTGCAGCATTTTTTGTAACTTGATTAAACTATTTGAAATGCCCCCTCAGTGATGTCTTCTAATTTAGGATTTGGCAGGTTTGGGATTGTTGCTATCTGAGCTGGACACCAGGCAACACCGCCTTCTAGGGACCAGATCAGAGTCTATTTTTAAGTTTATTTTAAGGTTTACGATTTAATGAGACCACAGTCTGTGGAAGAGAGGTAGAGAAGAGAGGACAAGTATATTACAACAGACAACATCAATAACCCCCGTGGCCATTCCCCCACACCCCCGACGCTCAAGGCCAAGGGTGGGGGCTGCTTTTGGGGTACGGGGTCCTGGGGGGCAGGAAACATGTCCAACCCTTCTATTGCACAGGTTTGGCCTATAGAAAATTTGGGCTGGGTTGCACCAACCTGGTTTAAAACTAATCCTGGTTTAAATCAGGGTTTATCTACTAATCCTGTTGCACCAAACTTTAGCTTAAACCTAGTTTACATTTGGAAACCTAGCAGTGAAGTCATCTCTCTCTCCACTCTGAGTAAGTAGACTATCTAGTAAGCTGGACTTCTGATAAGTTGATACCTGTCTTGTTATTAGTAATAGAGTAAATAACTGTCTGTTTTAAGGCTATCTAGTTAAAATTGGACTACTGATACCTGTCTGTTCATTAGTAATAGTGATAGGGAAAGTAATAGGGTGATTGCTGTCTGTTTTAAGATTATCTAGTTAAGCTGTCTGTTTTCAAAACAAAGGCTTCAGAGTCATTCTGGTGAAACTAACCAGTTTCTGACCAAGTAGGTGTTAACTTGTAGTAGGAGGAGACTTCTAGCTCCCCTATAATAGTGGATAGACCAAGGCCAGGGAGGTCATACAGGCGACTGTGAGAACACCTGTCAGTCGTTGTCATTAGTGCTCGTTAGTGAGGAGTGGCTACAAGCCTGCTAGTGTCCATAAATATCTGGCCTGTCTGAGAGCGACAGCCCCTGCGACTAAGACTCGTGACAACAAGACAAGGGAGTCTATCTGTGGGAGTCAAGACTCGTGACAACAAGACAAGGGAGTCTATCTGTGGGAGTCCATCGAGGAAGGCCTGAAAGGAAGCCGGAAGCCAGGGTACTAAGTACCTTCTCTTCCAGTTGTTTGTAGTGTTGCTGCTGTCTTCTCAAGTCACTCCGGTCTACTGAGTGCGCTTAGCTAGTCCTAGTTCTGTTGGTTCCTTAGCCCTCTTCCCCTCTACAGACTTTTGCCACAATGTGCTTTCTCCCTATCCCTGTTCTTCTGACACTCAGGAGGACACCTAGATGCTACATCCCCCCTCGCAAACCTTCCAATCTCATCTACCCACCTCTTTCTACTGACCATGACTTTATCGCCGCAGGCGGTCTCTGGAATTGCCAGTCGGCGGTCCGGAAAGCTGACGCTATCTCAGCTTATGCATCTCTTATGGCCCTCAATTTCCTTGCTCTCCCTGATGATGGCACTCCGCTCGTACTACTAGGTGACTTCAATTTCCAATCTGAGAAGCTTCTCTCATCTGGAGTACTTGACCTTCTCCTCTCCTTCGGCCTTACCCTGTCCCCCTCTCCTCCGACTCATAAGGCAGGCAATCAGCTCGACCTTGTCTTCACCAGATCTTCCCACACTTCCAACCTTACCGTTACCCCTCTTCCAGTTTCTGATCACCACTTTATATCCTTCTCCCTTCCCCTCAACTTCCTCTTCCCTCTCAGCCTCTAACCACTTAAGACCCTCTCGTCGTAACCTACGTACCCTGTCCCCCAGCGCCCTCTCTTCTTCTGTCCTATCCTCCCTACCCTCTGTCGAATCCTTCTCCCTTCTATCCACTGATGCGGCATCCTCAACCCTTCTGTCCGCTCTCACCTCATCCTTCGACACCCTCTGTCCACTAACCTTGAAGCCAGCTCGATCCTCTCCTCGAGCTCCCTGGCTCTCTGAAACGCTACATGCTTGTAGACTAGAGCTCAGAGCAGCTGAGAGGAAATGGAGAAAAACTGGCCTTTCTGATGACCTTAACCTCTATCACTCTCTCCTTGCCAACTACGCCTCCTCGGCATCAGCTGCTAAAACATCCTACTATCATTCAAAAATACATTCTTCTGCCTCTAATCCTAGAAAACTGTTCTCCACTTTCTCTTCATTCAGCAAAACAAAGGAGTTGGTGGTGGATTTTAGGAGGAAGAGAAGGACCCCAGCCCCCATCACCATCAAGGGGGTGGAAGTCGAGAGGGTGGACTCCTACAGGTACCTGGGAGTACAAATTAATAACAAACTGGACTGGACTGACAACACCGAGGCTCTTCTCAGGAAAGGGCAGAGCAGACTGTTTTTCCTGAGAAGGCTGAGGTCTTTCGGTGTCTGCAACAAGCTGCTGCAAATGTTTTATCAGTCGGTGGTTGCCAGCGTTCTGTTCTTCGCCGTGGCCTGCTGGGGTGGAAACATCTGTGCCAGGGATGCTGCGAAGCTAAACAAACTGGTGAAGAAGGCCAGCTCTGTGGTGGGGACCGGGCTGGACAGCCTAGAGGTGGTGGCAGAACAGAGGATGGGGAAAAAACTGGCGGCCATGCTGGCCAATCCCTCCCACCCGATGTACTGCGAGCTGGCAGGGATGAGGAGCAAGTTCAGCCACAGATTTGTTCTCCCCCGTCAAAGTACAAAAAGATTTGGACAGTCCTTTGTTCCAGCTGCACTCCGACTCTACAACCAGGCCCTGCAGGGTGGGGGAGACCTGGAGCTGGAACTTTTGGAACTTTTTACTTATTGAGCCTGCACTGTTTTATGTATTTTATTGAATGTTTTTTCTGTTTTCTGTACTGAATGTTTTCTGCCCTAACTGAGCTGTTTGACAACAAAATTTCCCCATTGGGGACAATAAAGGTTTTCAATCAAAAAACTCCTTAATCCACCTCCTCCCCCTCCTCCTTCCTCCCTGTCCGCCGATGACTTTGTCACCTACTTTGAAAAAAAGGTGGACGACATCAGCAGCACCTTTCTCCCCCCACCGCTCCCTCCTCCCACTAACAATGCTAACACTGTTCCCACCCCTTCCAAACTCCCCCCTCGACACTCGATCTCTGGATTGTCATCTTTTCCCCCCCTCTCCCCCGATGAGATTCTCACACTTATCACATCAAAGCGGGCAACCACATGCCCTCTTGACCCCATCCCCTCCCCCCTTCTCCAATCCATTTCCGCCGACATCCTTCCTTACCTTACCACCCTAATCAACTCCTCCCTATCCACTGGATCTGTCCCAGCGGCCTTCAAAATAGCCAGAGTCAAGCCTCTCCTCAAGAAACCTACCCTTGACCCATCATCTGTCCACAATTACAGACCGGTATCCCTTCTCTCCTTCCCTTCCAAAACCCTTGAACGCGCGGCATCTAAACAACTGATTGACTATCTCCGGAAGATGGATCACTTAGACCCCCACCAATCCGGCTTCAAGGCTGGGCATTCCACTGAGACTGCGTTCCTTGCTGTCACGGAAGCCCTCCACTCTGCCCAAGCTTCCTCCCTCTCCTCTGTTCTCATTCTCCTTGACCTGTCTGCTGCCTTCGACACAGTCAATCACCAGATCCTTCTCTCCATCCTCTCAGACCTGGGCATCTCTGGCACCGCACACTCCTGGTTTTCTTCCTACCTGGCGGGCCGCTCCTCCAGGTGACCTGGAGAGAATCGCTATCTTCTCCACGAACCCTCTCCACTGGAGTTCCCCCAGGGTTCCGTCCTAGGGCCCCTACTCTTCTCCCTCTACACCAAGTCTCTTGGCTCGGTAATCTCTTCACATGGGCTCTCCTACCACAGCTACGCAGACGACACTCAACTCTTCCTGTCCTTCCCCCCGTCTGATGTACACGTGGCAACCCGTATCTCAGCATGTCTCGCTGACATTTCAACTTGGATGGCTGACCACCATCTCAAGCTCAATCTTAACAAGACTGAGCTCCTCTTCATCCCCGGGAAAGCCCACCCTCTCCAAGACTTCTCCATCACAGTGGAGAACTCTACTGTAACCCCCTCCCTGACAGCCAAGAACCTTGGAGTGATCCTGGATAACCGACTATCCTGTGCGGAGAACATTGCAGCAACGGCTCGCTTCTGCAGATTCCTCCTCTACAACATCAGAAGGATACGACCATTCCTTACCAGAGAGGCAGCGCAACTCTTGATCCAGGCACTGGTCATCTCCCGCCTGGATTACTGCAATGCACTCCTGGCGGGGCTCCCCGCTTCAGCCATTAGACCTCTGCAGCTCATCCAGAATGCTGCTGCCCGGCTGGTATTCAACCTCCCCAAATATGTCACCCCTCTCCTTCGCACCCTGCACTGGCTCCCGATTGCAGCTCGCATCAGATTCAAGACCCTGGTGCTTGCATACCAGGCAGCTAAAGGGACAGCCCCTGCCTACCTGAAGGAAATGGTAACCCTCCAAACCCCTGCCCGCTCACTCCGCTCCTCCACCTCGGCTGGCCGACTGGCCCCTCCTCCTCTACACAGCAGTCGGGCTGCCCGATCACGTCTCTTCACAACACTGGCTCCCCGCTGGTGGAATGAGCTCCCCACGGCTGTCAGAACGGCAGAGTCACTACCCATTTTCCGTCGTAGACTGAAGACCCATCTCTTCAGGTTACATCTTAACTGCTCCTCCTGAGACATCTTCCGACCCTCACCTCTACGTCTCCTAAAGACACCCGCTTTCCCCTCTACTGTGTCCCTAGAACTTCTATTGCCCCCCTTGTACTGTTTCTCAGTTTCTCCAGTAAAAAAAAAAAAGAAAAAAAAAAAAGAAGGTTTTAGTAGAAGGCGATAATAGGGAGAAGGTTTTTCCTTCTATCAGTGGCCCCCGGCCCGAGCTAGAGTACTCTTCCTGCAACGAATGGTGGACTGCTGATTCACATGCTTAGTATTCAAATGTATTGATTGTAAGTCGCTTTGGAATAAGGCGTCTGCTAAATGCCAAAAATGTAAATGTAAATGTTTAAACCTGGTTTAATTTAATCCTGGTTTAAATCTAAGCCTCTGCTAATCCAGGTTTAAACCAGGTTGTTAAATCAAGTCTGTTGCACCAGCAATTTTAAACCTAGTTTAAACCTGGATTAGCAATTATATTTAAACCACCCCTGGAGGAGGTTTATGTTAGGTTTATTTCAGTTTTAATGACAACATGGCTGCATATCTTCGCTGGATGAGAATAAAGGAAAGAGTTTCTCGCAGGAAAATTCAAGACAGATTAAACCCAATTGAATTTTATTACATTTTAATTTTAATAATAATTTTATTGTGATATCATTTTATAGTGATATAAAGTGAATAATTCAAGTGTGAGTTTTCCCAATGGTATAGCTTTACAAAATACTGTTTACTGTCATATACCTCAATGGGAATGTTGCACCAGCTATCAAGCATGGAAGTAAGAGGAACTCTCAAACGCCCTCCAGCATGTCTACTACCTACATGGATTGTACAGTATTCAGAACCATCTTCAAACCAATATGAATAATGAACACACCAACCAAATAATGTGATTGATTTAGCTGTTCATATTATAGGGTCTGATATCTATTTCATATGCAATGTCCTGTCCTTTTTACACATACTCAGTATTTTGTTTCCCTCAAAAGTAACACTGCATTGAACCTGAGATTTACTAATTCATATTACACCTCTTGGAAGAGGAAAGGGAAAGAAAAAAAAACATAGACAAGGGTGCAGTTATATTTTGTGTACCCTTGTAAATGCACAATTGTCAGTGTGAAATAGCGCTAATGGTACAGGGTAGAGTGGTAACAACACTGCTCCCTGTTTTATTTTAGATTCAATGCATGACATTGAGCCATGGTGACAGAATCAATCAAGTTTATTGTTACATCCCATTATACAAGTATATTTTTGGAGTTCACTAGACTAGTCCACAGTGTGCAGAATTGTCAGCAATGTATCAAAAGTATAATAATATACCCCATGCCTCCATCTACCGCATCGCGCAAGCCTACCACCCGGCAATCACTCGCAAAAAACTCCGCTAGCACCATCGGTGGTCGGGCAGGTGTGTGGAGGTGGAGGAGAGGAGTGAACGGGCAGGTGTATGGAGGTGGAGGAGAGGAGTGAACGGGCAGGTGTATGAATGAATGAATGAATGAATGGTCTTTATTGTCATTGCTACAGTACAGGTACCAAACAACGAAATTTAGGAGGGGTGGCTCCCCTGGTGTTAGGAAAGGGGGAAAAAAAGACACAAGAAGGGGAGGAGCTGGTTTACATAAATAAAGGCTATGTACACTATCCACTATACTATACTGTGAGTAAAAAGTGAGTACACCCCATAGTGAACATGTCTAAATTGTGCCCAAAGTGTCAATATTTTGTGTGACCACCATTGTTATCTAGCACTGCTTTAACCCTCCTGGGCATGGAATTCACCAGAGCTGCACAGGTTGCTTCTGGAATCTTCTTCCACTCCTCCATGACGACATCACGGAGCCCACGGATGTTGGACACCTTGCACTCCTCCACCTTCCTCTTGAGGATGCCCCACATGTGCTCAATTGGGTTTAGGTCTGGAGACATACTTGGCCAGTCCATCACCTTAACCGTCAGCTTCTTCAGCAAGGCCGTTGTCATCTTGGAGGTGTGTTTAGGGTCATTATCATGTTGGAAAACTGCCCTAAAAAACGGCCCAGTTTCCGAAGAGAGGGGATCATGCTCTGCTGCAGGATGTCACAGTATATATTGGAATTCATGTGTCCCTCAATGAAATGCAGCTCCCCAGTGCCGGCAGCACTCATGCAGCCCCAGACCATGATGCTGCCACCACCATGCTTGACTGTAGGCAAAACACATTTGTCTTGGTACTCCTCACCAGGGTGCCGCCACACACGCCGGACACCATCTGACCCAAACAGGTTTATTTTGATCTCATCAGACCACAGGACATGGTTCCAGTAACTCATGTTCTTGGATTAATTGTCTTCAGCAAACAGTTTGCAGGCTTTCTTATGCATCGGTTTCAGAAGAGGCTTCTGTCTGGGGCGACGGCCATACAAACCGATTTGATGCAGTGTGCGGCGTATGGTCTGGGCACTGACAGGCTGACATCCCACTTCTGCAACCTCTGCAGCAATGCTGGAAGGACTCGCACGTCTATTTTGGGAAACCAACCTCTGGATATGACGCTGAGCACGTGGACTCAACTTCTTTGGTCGACCCTGGCGAGGCCTGTTCTGAGTGGAACCTGTCCTGGAAAACCGCTGTATGATCTTAGCCACTGTGCTGCAACTCATTTTCAGGGTGTTGGCAATCTTCTTATAGCCAAGGCCATCTTTGTGAAGCGCAATAATCCTTTTTTTCAGCCGCTCAGAGAGTTCCTTGCCATGAGGTGCCATGTTGTCCAGCATTCAGAGAGAATTGTGCCCAAAACACCAAATTTAACAGCCCTGCTTATCATTTACACCTGAATCCTTGTAACACTAACGAGTCACATGACACCAGGGCGGGAAAACAACATCATTGGGCACAATTAGGACATGTTCACTATGGGGTGTACTCACTTTTGTTGCCAGCTGTTTAGACATTAACAGCTGTGTACTGAGTAATTTTCAAAGGACAATAAATCTATACTGTTATTCAAGCAGCACACTGACTACTTTAAGTTATATCAAAGTTTCAGTAGGATAATGTTATCCCCTGAAAGGATATAACAGAATATTTGCAAAAATCTAAAGGGTGTACTCACTTTTGAGATATACTGTATATAGCACATATTCATACAATTTAATGCAAACTCATAGTGCTTTTACATAAAAACATGCAACTAAATAACAATTAAAAAGTGAAAATGAAAATAGGAGTAAAATAAATAAATACCGTACAAATATCAGTCAGTTAAACACCTAGCCTAGCCTAGCCTAAACTGTCAGTATTTAAAATATAGCCTAGTCAATGATATAATTATATATATAATAATAATATGAAACCTGTGACTGAGTGTTATTGTCCAAGGCAGCCCTAAAGATGTCAGTCAACCCTAAACCTAACCCTAACCCTGACCATGGCTAACCCTAACCCTGAACCTGTCTAACCCTGAACCTGTCTAACCCTGAACCTGTCAGTGGAATAAAAACAAATCAAACATACACATACAAGAGGCTTCCATAGGGCTTCCCTTTGCTCTCAAAACAGCCTCAATTGTCCATGGCATTGATTCCACAAGATGTTGGAAAGATTCCTTTCAGCATTCAAGCGATAATTGATTGGTATGAACGGGCCCAAAGTGTGCCAAGAAAACATTCCTCACACCATTAAACCACCTGAGTGAATGAGAAGGAGTACATGTGTTCCTAATAAAGTGTTCAGTGAGTGTAGGCGGGTAACAATAGGACAGAGGCGTGATCTGACTTACAGAGGGGTCAGGGGTCATTTGATAATCAGATGTTGAGAGGATCTCCACTTAATATTATTCTTGTTTTCATTTTCGTATTTCGTCACTCATTTATTTATGGATGTATTTCTGTGTACAGTGATTCATTGCCCCCTAGATGACAGCGCCTGGCTGAACTGTTCATAGAAATGTTGTTAACTGCCACTTGGATTGAGTTAACAAATTAAACTGCCATGGACTGCAGTATATTTTAGGTATGTCTGCAGTAGTATTGGGGATCACATAGTTATGTTTATTGGTGTAGTCACATAGTGGTTCATTAACTGCATGAACGAGAGTCTGTTGGCTCATATCAGCATATTTTGTAACTTGACTAAACCATTAAAATGTCTCCACAGTAAGAAGCTAATCTGGGATGTGAAATGACACTTGGCAGAGGGTCATAAAACAGACCTCTAGGCCCATTTGAAGAGGCTCATAAAACAGAAAAATGATTTCGCCTACAGGTAGCTCTTTTCATTGTCAGTTGTCACATTTTATCTTCCAACATTGGGAGAGTGTAGGCCTATCTGCTTGTTGATTTATTGGCACTGACCTAAAAAGATGGTGGTGACCGCGGTGGTTCCCCCCTCAAACTGAGAGGAAGTGTAATATATAATACACTTTGAATGGAGTCGATACGACACTCCTGTCGGCTGTCGCGATCGGCACAGCGAGAAGCGAATTTCGGGACTTCGTGCATGTTTAAATCCCTGTTAATTGAGTTTGCGGTCCAAAGCATCACTTCCCGGTGTGCCACCGCGGAACTGGGTTTCTACCACCTTCCTAGCGGGTGTTATTCACTGACAAACAGGGTGCCCGGTCGGACATTCTGCGGCTTCATAGCGTCGCTTCACCGTGGGTTAGGGAGACAATTCAAAGGTGTCCGGAGAGGGGAGAGGAAGGGGAATATAATACACTTTGAATGGAGTCGAAATGACAGTTTATTGTGTATACAGTACAGGCCAAAAGTTTGGACACACCTTCTCATTCAATGCGTTTCCTTTATTTTCATGACTATTTGGTACATTGTAGATTCTCACTGAAGGCATCAAAACTATGAATGAACACATAGGAATTATGTATTTAACAATAAAGTGTGAAATAACTCTAAATATGTCTTATATTTTAGATTCCTCAAAGTAGCCACCCTTTGCTTTTTTGTTGTTAATAAAATATATAATAATAATATTAAATATAATATGTGTTAATAACAATATGTTATTATATATATATATATAATATTATTATTATATATTTTATTAACAACAACCATTTTTTATTTTATTAGAGTTATTTCACACTTTTTTGTTAAGTACATCATTCCACATGTGTTCATTCATAGTTTTGATGCCTTCAGTGAGAATCTACAATGTAAATAGTCATGAAAATAAAGGAAACACATTGAATGAGAAGGTGTGTCCAAACTTTTGGCCTGTACTGTATATGTACTTAAGATACCTCAGGTGCTTCTCATGGCTATATTCAGCCCTCCATCTACTACTCAGCTGAAAACATATACTGGTGCAGCTCATTAAGTTGGCCATATTAGTCAGTTCTGAATGTGGCCTGGAGACTAACGTGTGAATGAGCCTCTTCAAATGGGCCTAGAGGTCTGTTTTATGACGCTCTGCCAAGTGTCATTTCACATCCCAGATTAGCTTCTTACTGTGGAGACATTTTAATGGTTTAGTCAAGTTACAAAATATGCTGATATGAGCCAACAGACTCTCGTTCATGCAGTTAATGAACCACTATGTGACTACACCAATAAACATAACTATGTGATCCCCAATACTACTGCAGACATACCTAAAATATACTGCAGTCCATGGCAGTTTAATTTGTTAACTCAATCCAAGTGGCAGTTAACAACATTTCTATGAACAGTTCAGCCAGGCGCTATCATCTAGGGGGCAATGAATCACTGTACACAGAAATACATCCATAAATAAATGAGTGACGAAATACGAAAATGAAAACAAGAATAATATTAAGTGGAGATCCTCTCAACATCTGATTATCAAATGACCCCTGACCCCTCTGTAAGTCAGATCACGCCTCTGTCCTATTGTTACCCGCCTACACTCACTGAACACTTTATTAGGAACACATGTACACCTTCTCATTCACTCAGGTGGTTTAATGGTGTGAGGAATGTTTTCTTGGCACACTTTGGGCCCGTTCATACCAATCAATTATCGCTTGAATGCTGAAAGGAATCTTTCCAACATCTTGTGGAATCAATGCCATGAACAATTGAGGCTGTTTTGAGAGCAAAGGGAAGCCCTATGGAAGCCGTATGTGTATGTTTGATTTGTTTTTATTCCACTGACAGGTTCAGGGTTAGCCATGGTCAGGGTTAGGGTTAGGGTTAGGGTTAGGGTTGACTGACATCTTTAGGGCTGCCTTGGACAATAACAGACTCAGTCACAGGTTTCATATTATTATTATTATTATTATTATTATTATTATTATTATTATTATTATTATTATAATATATATATATATATATATATATATATATATATAATTATATCATTGACTAGGCTATATTTTAAATACTGACAGTTTAGGCTAGGCTAGGCTAGGTGTTTAACTGACTGATGTTTTATTTATTTATCTTACTCCTATTTTTATTTTCACTTTTTAATTGTTCTTTAGTTGTATGTGTTTATGTAAAAGCACTATGAGTTTGCATTACATTGTATGAATATGTGCTATATAAATACATTTGCCCTGCCTTGCCTTGCCTTTGGCATTGTCAATGCAATGTTAAAAGCGTGTGTGTGTGTGTGTGTGTGTGTGTGTGTGTGTGTGTGTGTGTGTGTGTGTATGTGTGTGTAGTGAGACAGACAGGTAGTGAGACAGACAGGTAGTGAGACAGACAGTTTTTACCTCCATGCCATAAGACTTTTGAACATCTAACAGATGCCAAGTAACAAGTCACCAGCTTCACCCTGGACCTGGTTTGGCAGGTCTGGTCTAGTTCTATGTCTGGTCTAGTTCTATGTCTGGTCTAGTTCTATGTCTGGTCTAGTTCTAGGTCTGGTCTAGTTCTACGCAACGTCGGCGGTTCGATCCCAGACTGGCCACTGGTTGAGGTGTCCCTGGGCAAGACGCTGAAGTCCAAATTGCTCCCAATGAGCGGGCCGGCGCCCTGTATGGTAGCTGGCTGCCATTGGTGTGTGATTGTGTGTGTGAATGGGTGAATGAGAGGCCGTTGTAAAGAGCTTTGGAATAAGGTGTTATATAAGTGCAGTCCATTGAGTTGCACAGCCCAGTCCAAGGTTGGCAGGTCTTTTGTAGCAGCACAGCCTGGTCTAAGGTTGGAACAGTGTTACTAGACAGCTCACAGAGACGCTAAGGCAATGCTATGCAGAATAATTTAATTTGGATCCAACAAGTAATCAAGACTACAGTTTCACAGCCTACTACATCCTACGCTTTTGATTTGATCTCTACATAAAGTTGACTGCTGTTATGACGTGTAGTGGTTCTAGGCCTCAAGACATGGTGGGCTGGATGACAAGACTAAATAGCTGAGGCTCCATTCATCCCGTCTGAAGTGAAGTCCTGTGGTCTCCACAGTGTTAAGCCAGAGACAACAGCTGCTCCTTAGAGGAATGAACAACCTCATACTGAACAACCTCAGACCGTATTGAACTAATTCATAGAAATACAAGAGGGAACACTTTAAATGGTTCTACTGATTTACAACGTTTATAATATTCCAAGTGTTCTAGGCCAAACCTGTTCAATAGAAGGGTTGGACATGTTTCCTGCCCCCCAGGACCCCGTACCCCAAAAGCAGCCCCCACCCTTGGCCTTGAGCGTCGGGGTGTGGGGGAATGGCCACGGGGGTTATTGATGTTGTCTGTTGTAATATACTTGTCCTCTCTTCTCTACCTCTCTTCCACAGACTGTGGTCTCATTAAATCGTAAACCTTAAAATAAACTTAAAAATAGACTCTGATCTGGTCCCTAGAAGGCGGTGTTGCCTGGTGTCCAGCTCAGATAGCAGCAATCCCAAACCTGCCAAATCCTAAATTAGAAGACATCACTGAGGGGGCATTTCAAATAGTTTAATCAAGTTACAAAAAATGCTGCAGTGACTCAACTGGCGACTTGCCAAATACTGACCCCCACCACTCTACTGCCCTCCACCAATCTACTGCCCCCACCACTCTACTGCCCCAACCAATCTACTGCCCCCACCACTCTACTGCCCCCACCACTCTACTGCCCCCACCACTCTACTGCCCTCCACCACTCTACTGCCCCCACCACTGTACTGCCCCCACCACTCTACTGCCCCCACCAATCTACTGCCCTCCACCAATCTACTGCCCCCACCAATCTACTGCCCCCCACCAATCTACTGCCCCCACCAATCTACTGCCCCCACCAATCTACTGCCCCCCACCAATCTACTGCCCCCACCAATCTACTGCCCCCACCAATCTACTGCCCCCCACCAATCTACTGCCCCCACCACTCTACTGCCCCCCACCAATCTACTGCCCCCACCACTCTACTGCCCCCACCACTCTACTGCCCCCACCACTCTACTGCCCCCCACCACTCTACTGCCCCCACCACTCTACTGCCCTCACCACTCTACTGCCCTCCACCACTCTACTGCCCTCCACCACTCTACTGCCCCAACCACTCTACTGCCCCCACCAATCTACTGCCCTCCACCAATCTACTGCCCCAACCAATCTACTGCCCCCACCACTCTACTGCCCCCACCACTCTACTGCCCCCACCAATCTACTGCCCTCCACCAATCTACTGCCCCAACCAATCTACTGCCCCCACCACTCTACTGCCCCCACCACTCTACTGCCCCCACCACTCTACTGCCCCCACCACTCTACTGCCCCCACCAATCTACTGCCCTCCACCAATCTACTGCCCCCACCAATCTACTGCCCCCACCAATGTACTGCCCCCCACCACTCTACTGCCCCCCACCAATCTACTGCCCCCACCACTCTACTGCCCCCCACCAATCTACTGCCCCCACCAATCTACTGCCCCCCACCAATCTACTGCCCCCACCAATCTACTGCCCCCACCAATGTACTGCCCCCCACCACTCTACTGCCCCCCACCAATCTACTGCCCCCACCACTCTACTGCCCCCCACCAATCTACTGCCCCCACCAATCTACTGCCCCCACCAATGTACTGCCCCCCACCACTCTACTCACCCCCACCAATCTACTGCCCCCACCACTCTACTGCCCCCACCACTCTACTACTATAATCTTAGACCTATTCGCGACACCGTATGATAGCTTTTTGTCATCCTCGAGGTGATGAAATTTGGGATTTCACTGCCATACAGACAAAAAAGTCTGAAGGATAATTAATATAAAATAAATAAGTCCCATAATTACTCAAAAGTTAATTTATTAACATTAACAGTTAACAGTAGAAAGTCACTTCAACGTGAAGAGAACAACGTGTACAAAAGCTTATAACAGCTTAATGTTAGATACTGTCTACAAAGAGACAAAGAGATGTAACAGAGCTGGGGAGGAACTACTTGGGGGCATTTCTGTGAAAACCGAACAGGTCCCCAACAACAACAAAATTCACTTAATGTTTCTGAGCTCTGCTCTCTTTGCCTCTATCTCCTTCTCAATTATCTCAAGCTCAGCCAACTTCTCCTGGCTGCCCTTTCGCAGGATGTTTGACTTGGAGATTAGCTCTGCCATCTTCGTGCCAGACTTGGCCTCTGCCTCTTCTCCTTAGATGGAGCTGGTTAACACACTCCTGAAACATAAACATGAATGCAACATATCCATGTTGTTCATAGCAGAGTTCAGCATTACAAATGAAAACAACAAGGGTTGCAGGATGAACAATGTGTAGGCATATACTTAATTGCAGCTACAGGAAGGGTGTGTTAGTGCAAATTATCAATAATGGCAGCCTGTTTCGTTTCAAGATGTATAAGAAAATATATTTAATATTCTTCTGCAGAAGGAGGAAGTTTACAGGTTCGTCAGACGCATCTGAAGATTCAAAGTTCCTCGTAAAGTCCCGATCATTCATTACATCTCAGTATTTATGCACTCAGGTACTCTCAGGTAAGAGGTCCGCCCTCGGGTGGGGTCTAGACCAATCATGAGTAAGGGGTGTGGGTTTGTACATGGATGAAGATGATGGGGGATGAAGGTTAAGGGGAAATCGGCCCCCACTTTCTCCTAGAGACACAAAAGTGAAAAAGGAACACAATAGCCACAAACTGGTTTAGTCTGGTCTTAGAGTACTGGGTCTGGGGAAACACAAAAGTCCAAAACTGTTCTAGATGGCTTAGTCCATCTAGGTATAAAAGAGAGCAATCAGGTCATTGTAATCATTTAAATGTGTCTGTTGTCTAGCCAATGTCAAGCTTCAAGTAGAGAAACTGGTTTCATTGTGTGGTTACAACAGGAAATCAGTTTCTATAGCTTTGCCCTAGATATCCAAAGTTTGAATCTTAAATGTAGATTTTTTTTTACATATAATAATTTTCTCTCACAGGTGACTGAGAATATTCAAATGTCTGTGATAATTGCAATATTGGCTAACAACAATCATTTCAAATGTACTCAAACACTCATTCCTATGAAGCTGAAAATTAATATAGAAAAGTATTACGGTAGTAGAAAGTACCATGCCCAAGACAAGTTTCCCCTCGGGGACATTAAAGTATAATCAATCAATAATCAATCAATAATAATAATAATAATTTATTAAATTTATATAGCGCTTTTCCAAGGCTCAAAGACGCTGACAATATATGATACACATGGGGACACACAAAAACAACAAGTAACAACAACAAGTAACATGGAACACAGAGTCAGCGAACGGGGAGGGGGGGGTGGTGTAGAGTCCGGTGTTGATGTTGCTGGGAGCCTCGATGGATGTGGCGGCGGCAGCGGAGAATGCCTGCCTTGGTGGCAGCAGCAGCAGTGAGGCGATGGTTGTGGTTCAGTGAGTGTAGGTGAGACGAGAGAAGGGCAGGGGGAGGTGGGGGGCAGGTGAGATGGCCGGGAGTCCAGGGCAAAACGACAGGCGGTGCCGCCGTTGCCGTTGTCGTCAGTATTGCCAGCCTGGGACCGAACCCGCGCGGCCGGCCAGCCTAGCCGTGCCATGCCAGCGACCAAATCGCGCAGCAGTGAGTGAAGGTTGGGAAGGACCGACCAATCAATATACATGTAGTATGTTCACAGATGAGACAAGTAGGCTAAGTTAACGTTAGCCTACAATAGGCCCACTGATATAAAGTTAGCTGTGACACACTACAGCTAGTGGCATTGTAGAACAATAGCTACCAAATGGAACCGATCAATAATTGATTTTTGCGTTACTTACTTTGACATTCGCTGTTACGAGGGGGGTCAGCGAGGATATTTCCCCGATGCCTCTGCTGGTTGAAGAGCTGCATCACTCCAGCCCTGGACTTATTACGTGATTATTGTCACCTGTGAGTGTTTGTTTGTGTATTTAGGTGTGTCCCATTTCCCTTTTCCCTTTTCAGTTGTTCGTATTTGTTAGCGTCTTGTGAACCCTCGTCTTTCCCTAAAGACTATTGTGCATGATCCTTGTCCCTGTCCTTTCGGTCCTGGAGGACTTTACTATACTTGTGTTTTGATTTGTTTGTGTTTAAGTGAAGTTTGCTTTTAGTAAACGGAGCCTTGTTTGCTCATCTTTTGTTTTCGCTACTCGCAAGTGTTTTGTTATTGTTATTATTTATCGACTCGCTACGCAGAGCCTTGCTTGCTCTCCTTTATTTTTTTGTGGTTCTGTATCACGGTCCTATGGATATTCAGTGTACTCATCTCAGTAAAGAGAACTTTATTTTATTCATGTCTCGACCTCAATTCCCCTGAGTCGCACCGCACATGGGTCCAACACCACTCTACATTTAGAACATTATTCCAAAACGTAACAGAACAACTGACCATCATGGACCCAGCGGAGGCAGCTCAGATCCGGTCGGTGCTGGCTAATCAAGGTGCCAAACTCACCCAGCATGACCGGGTTCTACAGGAATTAACTGAATCCATTCGCCAGATGTCCACTGCCGTCAAACGCCTGGTGGACTTCCACGACGTGGCGCAGACCGTCGCCGCAGCCGACGCATCGGCAGCACCACCTCCTTCACCAGCTCCTGCCCCTCTCATCCCTGCACTTCGTGAGCCTCGTCTGCCACCCCCAGAGAGATACGATGGACACCCAGATGGTTGCAGGGAGTTCGTAGTCCAGTGCAGCCTCGTCTTTAGCCTACAACCAGCATCATTCCCCACCGAGCAGTCCCGGGTAGCCTACATCACCACCCTGCTGACGGGACGTGCTCTCTCCTGGGCGACGGCTGAGTGGGAGAGACAGACACCGCTGTGCTTCAACTCCCAGCTCTTCATCACGGAACTACGGAAGGTGTTTGACACTACCAGGGTGCTCTCGGGCTACGAGGCAGGCAGGCGACTCACCGCCTGCAGACAGGGCGATCGGCTGGTAGCAGACTACGCAGTGGAGTTCCGCACCTTGGCGAGAGAGACCGGGTGGGAGGAGCGCGTTGTGGTAGTCCTGTACGCTCAGGGGCTCTCGGAGGTCATGAAGGACGAGTTATCCTTCCGAGAGCTGCCTGAGCGGTTGGACGACTTAGTCGACCTCTCTCTACGGGTGGACAATAGACGCCGTGAGCGGGACCGCGCTTCTCCGCCCTACGCCGGGTGTGGAGCCGGCTAGGAGCTTCATGGAGGCACCACACTACGACGAGCCTATGCAATTGGGGGCGGCTCGCCTTTCTCAGACAGAGAGACATCGCCGTCAGAGAGAGGGGCGCTGTCTCTATTGCGGACGGAGTGGCCATCTGCTCGCCACCTGCCCAGACAAGCCGGGAAACGGGAGGGCTCGCTAGTGTCGGGACGGGCATTAGTGGGCCGCGAACCACCCTCAGCTGTGGGCGATTACCGGACCTTTTTTTGGGTAACGCTGCAGTGGGGACGCAGCATACGACGGGTGTGGGCGTTGGTTGACTCAGGGGTGGCGGGTAACCTTATGGACACGGGCCTGGCCCATGAGTGGGGCTTAATGCTCACAGACCTCCCGGTTCCGGTCCCGGTGCGCGCCTTGGATGGGCGGCCACTGGGTTCCGGAGTCATCACCCAGTGCACAGGACCAATTCGACTCCAAGTAGAGGGGGAACAGTGGGAGCAGGTTCAGTTTTTTATTATTGAGGCCCCTGACTCTCCTATCGTCCTGGGGCACCCATGGCTGACATCCCATAATCCCTGTATCAATTGGTCCACAGGGCGAATCACCACACCTCCCTTAGTTCCAGCCACTACCCTCCCTACTTCATTCCCATCCCCATCTCCAGTCTCGTCCCAGTCCCTAGCTCCACCCCCTAGACCCCTTTCCACTCTGACGGCCGCTTCCACAGACATTCCAGCGGTTCCGGCTATAGTGGGCGTTCCCCAAGTCTATTGGGACCTGGGGGAGGTTTTCAGTAAACAGCGGGCCAAGGTGCTACCCCCTCACAGGTCTTACGACTGCGCCATTGACCTCCTGCCGGGCGCCACGCCCCCTCGGGGGAGATTGTTTTCCCTTTCTGGACCTGAGACCCTGGCCATGAAGGAGTACATTGTGGAAGCACTCGCCACGGGCCACATTCGTCCGTCCACTTCCCCGGCGGGTGCAGGGTTTTTCTTCGTGGCCAAGAAGGATGGGGGGCAGCGGCCGTGTAATGACTACAGGGGGTTAAACAATGTCACGGTAAAGAACAGGTATCCCCTTCCGTTGATGACGACGGCCTTTGAATCCTTGCAGGGGGCCCGGGTCTTCACTAAACTGGACTTACGGAATGCGTATAACTTAGTGAGGATCGGGGAGGGGGATGAGTGGAAAACGGCATTTAACACCCCCAGAGGCCATTATGAATACTTAGTAATGCCGTTCGGTCTGGCCAACGCGCCAGCGGTATTCCAAGCCTTAGTTAATGATGTCCTACGGGACCTCCTCGACCACTCGGTGTTCGTCTACCTCGATGACATTTAATTTGTTTCCAAGGACTTAGCCCAACACCGTATACACGTACGGCAGGTGCTCGAACGCCTTCTCCGTCATAAACTGTATGTTAATGTAAAGAACTGCGAGTTTCATGTCGACACTGTCTCCTTTCTGGGCTTCGTGGTGGACAAGGGGAACTTACTGATGGACCCCGGGAAGGTCAGTGCGGTGTTGGACTGGCCACGACCCTCCTCTCTTAAGCATTTGCAACGCTTTTTAGGATTCGCCAACTTTTATAGGAGGTTCATTCGCGGGTTTAGTGCCTTAGCGGCCCCGTTGACAGCCCTCACCCAGACTAGCCTACGCCCCTTTTCTTGGTCCCCGGAGGCTGAGACCGCTTTCACTGCTTTAAAACAGCGCTTCACCTCAGCCCCCATCCTGGTGCACCCGGACCCGTCCCTACCGTTTGTAGTGGAGGTGGACGCTTCTGACATGGCGGTGGGGGCGGCTCTCTCACAAAGGTGTACGAATGACAGTAAAACTCACCCCTGTGCCTTTTTTTCCCGTCGCCTGTCCGCAGCGGAGCGGAACTATGACGTGGGGAACCGGGAGCTGCTGGCGATTAAACTCGCGCTGGAAGAGTGGAGGCACTGGTTGGAGGGGTCCGTGCACCCTTTCCTTGTGTGGACGGACCACAAAAACCTGGCATACATCCAGGGGGCCAAGCGATTGAACTCTCGACAGGCCAGGTGGGCACTATTCTTCACCAGGTTCCAGTTTACGATCTCCTACAGGCCGGGCTCCAAAAACATCAAGCCCGACGCGCTGTCTAGGCAGTTCGATCCTGTGGACCTGGTGGAGAGTACAGAGTCCATCATCCCCACTGGCCTGGTCGTCGCCCCCGTTTCCTGGGGGATCGACAGGGTGGTGAGGACTGCGTTGAGGCGGGAGCCCGACCCGGGCGGGGGTCCGCCGGGTAGGCTGTACGTGCCGAAGACTGCGCGCGCACGGCTGCTGCAGTGGGCACACGCGTCCTCCCTCACCAGCCATCCGGGGGCCACCAGGACATTGGACTTCATTCGGAGGAGGTTCTGGTGGCCCACAGCAGAGGGGGATACGCGGGCCTTTGTGGCAGCCTGTCCTCTATGCGCGCGCAGTAAGACCTCCCGGCAACGGCCGGTGGGACTCCTGCGTCCCTTGTCCATCCCCAAACGCCCCTGGTCCCATATTTCACTGGACTTTATATCGGCCCTCCCACCATCTGACGGGTTCACCACCATACTGGTGGTAGTGGACCGTTTTTCTAAAGCAGCCCACTTTATTCCCCTTCCCAAACTCCCCTCGGCCCAAGAGACGGCGGAACTTATGGTCCAGCAGGTGTTCCGAGTGCACGGACTACCGCTGGAAATGGTGTCAGACCGGGGACCTCAATTAGCCTCCAGGTTCTGGAGAGCCTTCGCCACCAGCCTCGGCGCCTCCGTCAGCCTGTCCTCCGGATTCCATCCGCAATCTAATGGGCAGACGGAGCGCGTCAACCAGGACCTGGAGGGCGTTTTGAGGTGTTACGTCTCCGGCAATCCGGCGACTTGGAGTCGGCGGCTGGCGTGGGCTGAATACGCTCACAACACCCTCCTCTGCTCATCCACTGGCCTCTCCCCGTTCCAGTGCCAATACGGGTATCAGCCCCCCCTATTCCCCGAGCAGGAGGAGGAAGCGGCTGTTCCTTTGGTTCAAGCCCATGTCAGCCGCTGTCGCCGTACCTCGAAGCGGGTGAGGGCGGCGCTCATGCGAGCCTCGGAAAGATCCCAACGCCAGGCTAACCGCAGGCGCCGCCAAGCCCCGATCTTCCGCCCGGGCCAGAGGGTCTGGCTCTCTACCCGTGATCTTCCCCTCCGGGTAGAGTCACGGAAGCTGGCTCCACGGTTCGTGGGTCCTTTCAGAGTGGTTCGGCGGGTCAATACCGTGACCTATAGACTACTATAACTCCCACCTTCCATGCGGGTCCATCCCACGTTCCACGTCTCCCTACTAAAGCCTGTGGTTTATTCCCCCATGGTTCCCCCACCCCGCCCCGCCCCGCCCCCCCGCCCAGTCTCATTGATGGACAGCCGGCCTACACGGTTAACAGAATCATTGACTGCCGGAAGGTGGGTAGGGGTCTCCAATTTCTGGTGGACTGGGAGGGATATGGGCCTGAGGAGCGTACCTGGGTGCCTCGGCGGGATATACTGGATCCGAGCCTCATTACGGACTTTCGCCGGCTCCATCCCGAGGTACCCGGGTGAACTTCTGGTGCCGTTCATCGGGGGGGGCGCACTGTTACGAGGGGGGTCAGCGAGAATGTTTCCCCGATGCCTCTGCTGGTTGAAGAGCTGCATCACTCCAGCCCTGGACTTATTACGTGATTATTGTCACCTGTGAGTGTTTGTTTGTGTATTTAGGTGTGTCCCATTTCCCTGTTCCCTTGTCAGTTGTTCGTATTTGTTAGCGTCTTGTGAACCCTCGTCTTTCCCTAAAGACTATTGTGCATGATCCTTGTCCCTGTCCTTTCGGTCCTCGAGGACTTTACCTTACCTGTCGCTACGTCCAGGTATTATTGACTATACTTGTGTTTTGATTTGTTTGTGTTTAAGTGAAGTTTGCTTTTAGTAAACGGAGCCTTGTTTGCTCATCTTTTGTTTTCGCTACTCGCAAGTGTTTTGTTATTGTTATTATTTATCGACTCGCTACGCAGACCCTTGCTTGCTCTCCTTTATTTTTTGTGGTTCTGTATCACG
The DNA here is from genome assembly GCF_963989245.1 of Nansenia antarctica. NCBI lineage: Eukaryota > Metazoa > Chordata > Actinopteri > Argentiniformes > Microstomatidae > Nansenia > Nansenia antarctica. The sequence continues at coordinate 36,939,049 of NC_137677.1, read as the reverse complement.
GTCCTATGGATATTCAGTGTACTCATCTCAGTAAAGAGAACTTTATTTTATTCATGTCTCGACCTCAATTCCTCTGAGTCGCACCGCACATGGGTCCAACACCACTCTACATTTAGAACATTATTCCAAAACGTAACAATTCGCCAAAAAGTCCTGCGCTGTTGCATGTCCCATGAACTGGGACCCCAGGTACCTTGACTGGACTTTCCCCTCATCCCACAAAGTCCAACAGGCTTCTTTGCTCATTTCCATCTACAGCTTTCAACCAAGCCTTAAACGCGCTTTTCTCTAACCACAGCTCATTAAATCTACACTTGCCCATGGCTTCTCAAATGATATAGCGGTATAAAGGAAACTCAAAACTAAACTAAACGACAGCAAACTCGAAACAAACCTACGGAGCCCCCCTGGGGTCACATGGTAGAAAACAATATTTGATCTGTGAATCTGTTCCCTCAGTTTAGTAAATCTGTTCCCTCGGTTTAGTAATCCGTTCCCTCGGTTTAGTAATTCGTTAGGGTTAGGGTTAGAATCCTTGCGATCTTTCTGGCTCGTAGGGCCTAACCCTAACCCTATAACACTTTGACAGGCAGATTGGCTTAAAGATGAGCTAAAAGCCTTCTGCCTTGGGAAGTATGATGTCCTCCTCCATGATGTCCTCCTCCATGATGTCTTACTCCATGATGTCCTCCATGATGTCCTCCATGATGTCCTCCTCCATGATGTCTTACTCAATCATGGTTCCATGATGTCCTCCATGATGTCCTCCTCCATGATGTCCTCCATGATGTCCTCCATGATGTCCTCCTCCATGATGTCTTACTCCATGATGGTGCGGGATGACCTGACCTGGAAGGACAACACAAAAGCCACCATCAAGAAGGCACAACAGCGGCTATACACCCTGAGAGTCCTCAGGAAGGAACACAGCAAGCAGGAGATACTGGTGACCTTCTACCGCGGCGCAGTGGAGAGCATCCTCACCTACGGCATCTGCAACTGGTTCTCCAGCTGCACAACAGCGGAGAGAAATGCGCTACAGAGAGTCGTGAGAACAGCACAGAAGATCACCGGCGCCCCCCTCCCCTCTCTGGAAGAGCTGTACAACACACGCTGTCTCAGGAAGGCCTCCAAGATCTCCAGGGACCCGACCCACCCAGGGTACGAACACTTTACCAGGCTGCCCTCGAAAAGGCGGTTCAGGACCTTGGCCGCAAGGACAAACAGACTGAAGAACAGCTTCTACCACAGGGCCGTCCAGGCCCTGAACACAGCAAAGACCTAGGTTCTGGGCCCTGGACAGTCTGGACGGATTGATGGCAGCTGCTGGACTGAAAAAAATCAGGTGTAGTGCTGAGGCACAAATATGTACATTTCAAATTTATGTGACTTTAAATAAATGTGAAATAACACTATTGTGCAATATGACAACCCTAGTCGTCTATCTGTACAGTATAGTACAGTGGATATTGTACATAGCCTTTATTTATGTAAACCAGCTCCTTCCCTTCTTGTGATTTAAAAAAAAAAAAAAAAAAAAAAAAAAAAAATCCCTTTCCTAACACCAGGGGAGCCACCCCTCCTAAATTTCGTTGTTTGGTACCTGTACTGTAGCAATGACAATAAAGACCATTCATTCATTCATTCATTCATTCCATGATGTCCTCCATGATGTCCTCCTCCATCATGTCCTCCATGATGTCTTACTGCATGATGTCCTCGATGATGCCTCCTCCATGCGCAGGGAACAAGGGGGGCTGGTAACTAAGGGAACAGTGCAAGGCGTACTCAACCCAGGACAGCTGGGAAATCCAGGAGGCCGGGTTAGCAGAGGTGAGACATCGGAGCGCAGCCTCCATCTACTGCTTGACTCCGATTGGCCTTTGGTCTGCAGGTGATAGAGGAGGCTTCTGCATCTCCCGGCCGCCCAGCCGCAACTAAGACTTGAGAAAGTAGTAGACCAGCAGCTCACTAGCAATTATGAGAGCCTTCAGACAGGTTTTAGGCCCCAACATCAAAGTAGCTTTAGTCAAAGGACTGTAGTTGATGACTTATTGCTGCTTCAGGCCAGAGCTCTGTTTCTGGCATTGCAGTTCCTGATTTCTGTACAGCTTTTGACACTGTTGATATTGTCCTTCTAGACCCAAGGACCCCCATTGGGAACCACTAGGGCTAATAGATAGACACCAGTTTGTTTGTCTCTTGGTTGAGTAACCCTCAGCTCCCTATGAAGTCCAGTTTGGTCCCGTAATCCAAGATATGGATGCTGTGATTGGTCCAACCTAAATGCCCATCAGTCACTTCACTGAGAGAATGTTTTTGGGCACAGCAGACCATAATGAAGGTCAATAAACACCATATGATTTTTCTCTCTTGAAAGTGACTCAGTTCTGTTGCATTGACAAGTTCATGAGGGACTGTGAAGTGCCCCAGCTGTACATGTAAACATTATTATGGGATGTCCACCATGTTAACAGATGGGAGTTTTTGGAAGTACAGAAAAAGTATAATAGTTATCAGAGAGTTTCTTTTCACTTTTTCATTTCATTTCATTAATTGTATTTTTTAATCAGGATTCGTAATATCCACATTGTAAATATTGATGCGAATACTTTGAAAGATGTAAGAGCAGAAGAGGTAGAACAATGTCATGTTTTTAATTTCATAAATCTCCATGTTGATAATTGCACTTTAGTGTAAGTAGAGGAGTAAGTATAACAATTATTTAAAAAATAATAATAATAAAAAAAATAATAATAATAATAAATATTGCATCTTCAATAAGACATCTCTGCATGTTGAAAAATGTGATTGGTGATTCTATCTTAAAAGTTGTAGGAGGAGTAGCAGTGGAAAGATCTGGAATAGTAACAAGTTTGCAAGAGAGGAGAAAGAAATGAATATCACATCAGAAAAGGGCCTAAAGTTAAACAGCTGAGTCTCTCATCCAGTCCAGCTCCTCCAGCAGTGTGGTCCATAATTAACTTCTGCTTGGTTGGCACTCTGGAACCAGATATAAGGAGACTGAGGCCACAGCATCCACAGGCAGATTCATCCTCTGTGGTAAGACCCACCACCTCCTTACATGATTTCTGTGTCTCTGTGAGACTGTTTGTGTTTGCTGCCACATAGGACTTCGCATGATTAGCTCTGGAACAACTCATGTATTCTATTCAACATTGAAGTGGCATTACTTTATTACCTTGTGAAAGATTATACATTATTTTGACTTCACACAGTTTGTAAGAAAGTGGCATGTATATAGCATGTATATAGCAGGACATTGAAGTGAAAATGTAAAGGTCCAGCATGTAGTTTTACATGTCGGCCATACTGAACATCTGAAAATGTGCATATGCTGTTTTCTATTTCTATCTACTATACACGTGCATATCCTTCCAATCAAACCAAACGTTAAATACGCACAAAGAAGGCCAGTGTCCAACCCAACACCAGATATTACAAAATGCTAAGCACTCTTCTATTTATCATGGACATATCATGGACACTTTTCACAATTTTAAACATCTATACATACTGGACCTTTAATAGTGCAATCTTCTAACTTGTTTCTGGTCAGAATGGGCCACTACTTTCTGAGGTGTAGGTCCTGACATATGTTACCAAGTATTCACCCTTTATTTTATTATAGTATTGTCTTTGATTGCTTCCTAGCTGACTGTAATAGCTTGGACCACAAAGAAAACGATTTCATCTGGGTGGAGAAAACAAGGTGAGATATTTGAGTGTTTACATTCTAAGAATACATTCTGTTAAATATACTGCCTCTAACTCTGTTGACTGGGGAGGGTTAGTAAGACTCAAACATGTTTGTTGTTTAATCTTTCCTAGTGAGCCGCCACCATGAGTACGGACGCGGAGATGGCCATTTATGGCGCAGCTGCCATTTACCTTCGTAAGCCAGAGAGGGAGAGGATCGAAGCTCAGAGCGCACCCTTTGATGCTAAGAACGCCTGCTATGTGACTGACAAGGTGGAGTTGTACCTCAAGGGTACAGTTGTGGCCAGGGATGGTGCAAAAATCAGTGTGAAACTCACAGTCAGTCAGGAGGTAAGCCTTTCACATATAACCTATAAACTTTTAACCTATAACCTATAATATATAACCTTTAGCCAAACTGCTGCTTCCTTGAGCAGGTTGAACCTTTCAACACACATAGTTAACAAAAATGTTATTGATCAAAATAAAAAAATAGTAATATTCAAGTAGTGTGGAGGATCGTAAAGCACTGGTACTGTGATTCAATTAACCTTGTACCAACATTTCATCAGTAAAAAGTGATCAGTACAGTTGATTTGAGTGTAATCTAGATTTCCCACTGTGTTTCAGACTAAAGACTTCAAAGAAGATGACATCCTGCAATTGAACCCCCCAAAGTATGACAAGATAGAGGACATGGCCATGATGACCTACCTGAATGAAGCCTCTGTGCTGTATAACCTCAAAGAGCGTTACGCAGCATGGATGATCTACGTAAGAGATACATACACATCAGTGAACACAGAAACCTAAACCTAACCCTAACTCTAACCCATAAGAGATACATACACATCAGTGAACACCAGAAACCTAGCACACATTAGCAAACGCAGAGAACATCATCATACAGCATATCAGTATGTTCAACGATACCTAAACGTCCACATTCCAGCTAATCTGACTTGTCTAATTCACATATTTTATCCACTTTATCCAGACCTACTCTGGTCTCTTCTGCGCCACGGTGAACCCCTACAAGTGGCTCCCCGTGTACGACCAGTCAGTTGTTGACGCCTACAGAGGGAAGAAGCGTATGGAGGCTCCACCCCATATCTTCTCTGTCTCTGACAACGCCTTTCAGTTCATGATGACTGGTACGAGCTCTCATGGATGGATGGATAGTTAGATGTGCGACTTTATGATGATGCCTTGAATGCAATAATGTACCAAAATCCAGGGGATGAGTCTGAACAATGTGTTTCTTTGCTTGCAGATAGAGAGAATCAGTCCGTCCTGATTACGTAAGTTGTTCACTAACATGTTACTTTTCAAAAAGTTTTCCTTTATGTATGTTAGGTATTATGAAGTCAATATTGAGTAACAGAGTGAGAATATTTGAGAACATTGATTTGGTTATAAAACGTTTTACGTTAACGTAAAAGTTATAGCAATGTCATTTTATTTTCTTGCTTAATGAATGCTGATATGATCCTAACCCTAAACTTTCTGTGTATTAACCAGTGGAGAATCCGGTGCTGGAAAGACTGTCAACACCAAGCGTGTCATCCAGTACTTTGCCACCATTGCTGTGGCAGGAGGAAAGGGAGAATCATCTGGGAGCTCTGGTAAAATCAAGGTAAGTTGTGCTTGTGTGTTACCATTTAGAGTAAGTTGAGGTGAATGATTCAAAACACATCAACTTTTCTCTAATTTCTTCTAGTTTGACAGAGGGTTTGGGGTGGGTATATGTGCTGTTGGGAGCCAGTGGGCTCAGAGACAGCTGGGTGGAACCATGGGCATTAGACTGGGAGCCAATCACATTTCATTAAAGGATTGTTCATGAGGTCTGTACCTCACTATAGCCACCTTCTCAGCTAAAAGGAACAGATGTTGCTGAAAGAGACATGAAATATGAGAGATTTTCAGTTACTAACGCTTTAGCAACTTTGTCTCATTCAGGGGTCTCTTGAGGATCAGATCATTGCAGCTAACCCCCTGCTGGAGGCTTACGGTAATGCCAAGACTGTGAGGAACGACAACTCGTCTCGCTTTGTAAGTATGAGGAAAACACTTTGGCAGTTGTAGTTTTTTTGTTGAATGTTTTCTAACCGCCTTGTTCTACCTTAGGGTAAATTCATCAGGATTCACTTCGCTACGTCCGGCAAACTGGCTAGTGCTGACATTGAGACCTGTAAGTTGGTATTAGTCATTTCTCCATACTTACTCTACAAAAAAGGTTTTGCAATACTTTACACGTTTCTCTCCTGTTCTCTCTATCAGATCTGCTGGAGAAGTCCAGGGTGTCCTTCCAGCTTCCTGATGAGAGGGGTTACCACATCTTCTACCAGATGATGACCAACCACAAACCTGAGATCGTTGGTACGTCAAAGCAGAGAGCAGGGAAAACTACCTCCCTGCTGTGAAAGTGAATTACTCATGTAGTAGCTGCGGCACTAAGTAGAGTCAGAGATATCTAGGTAGAGATAGAGACATAGATATCTAGGTATAAGAGATATCTAGGTAGAGATAGAGATATAGATATCTAGGTATAAGTGATATGTAGGTAGAGATAGAGATATAGAACCCTAGATCTAGGTATAAGAGGCATAAGAATTGGGCTTTGGTTGAGTAATGTGCTTGGTTGAGCACATCATGTATTTGATTTAATAAACAACTTTGTTCTCTGTTCTCCACAGAAATGTGCCTCATCACCACCAACCCCTATGATTTCCCCATGATCAGCCAGGGGCATATCACTGTGGCCAGTATCGACGACAAGGTCGAGCTGGACGCCACAGATGTGAGTCACACAAAGGGTTTTTCTTTGTATCAATGTTTCTTTTGGTGTACCCAGTGTTTATGCCTCCTCTTATAGGGGCATCCACAAGAGCACTCTATATAACATTGTCAAAAACCTATTGTGCTGCTAGTCTACTAGAGGAATAGAGAAGTCTGACATTTCCATCCATTCTGACAGTGTGAGTTTATCTTCAATTCCTCACTGTTTTCTGTCCTCGCTAACATGAAATCTCTGTCTTTCAGGACGCCATTGACGTCCTGGGATTCAACAATGATGAGAAAGCGTACATCTACAAGCTGACAGGTGCTGTCATGCAACATGGCAACATGCACTTCAAGCAGAAGCAGCGTGAGGAGCAGGCCGAGCCAGACGGCCAAGAGGGTGAGTTCCACCTCCGGCCCCAAACATGAACAAAACAACATTTAGCACAAATGCCCAAATCAATCATGAAACATCAGAATAAAACTAGTACTTGTTGACAGAATAAGACACAAGCAGTCTTGTATGGCTCTGTCCTTGAGTCTGTTGCTCCTTCTCTTTCCAGTGGCTGATAAAATCTCCTACCTCCTGGGCCTGAACTCAGCCGACATGCTCAAAGCTCTGTGCTACCCCAGAGTGAAGGTCGGCAATGAGTATGTGACCAAGGGACAGACAGTGCCTCAGGTAGGGCATACATATTATTATCATACCATCTATATTTTTTTTGCCATATTGTGAACAATCTTGAAAAACATTTGGGGCCCTATTATGCACTTCATAAGTCTTAAGCAATAAGATGAGGCGGTAGATCTAAACTTAAGACGTGGAGGCGTGGTCAAGGCCACTTTGCTATTATGCGTGCGGTAGTGGGCGCCTAAAACCCGGCGCTAAGCCCAGAAATTAGTCATGGGTGTGTTTTGGGCGTCTTCTCAATCAACCCAATCAGCGTGCCAGGTGCCATTCCCTTTAAGAACCGTCTGCGTTAAGTCATTAGCGCTATGCTATTATGGAAGTCCTAAGAAGGAGGTCAGCGCGCTTCTCTGCAGAAGAAAGTAACAAGCTTGTGCATGAGGTCAAGGCTCATCAGTTCGCAATCTTTGGAACGGCGCGAAATCCTCCCCGAGCCGAGGTGGTGAAACAGGCGTAGGAAGAAGTAGCAGCGGCCGTGTTTGAAAACGTGCATGAAGTCTAGCGCCTAAGAACTTTTCAAACCACTTAGCGCTAGGCGCAAACTCAGATCGCATAATAGCAGGGGCGCCTAACGCACTTCATTAACATATGAACACTCCCACAATGAGTAATATATGCACGGGAGTCTTATGTCTTATGTGTGGGCGCCTAGGGACACCTGCATAATAGCAGTAGCGCGTATGAAGCGCATAATAAGGGTGGCGGTAGGTCTTAACCTGGCGGTGCGTCTTAATTAAGACTTAAGACGGCAAGTTAAGAAGTGCATAATAGGGCCCTTGGTTTTATAGTGCTTGCGTGTAGGTGCCACCCAGAGGTTCAACAATGTTGAGACGTCATAAAACACAAATGCCCAAATCAGTCAATACCAATATCAATGATGTCCAACAGAAACATCAACACAGAAAAAGAAAGACAAACACACAGCGCCCCTCCCTCTCTCCAAGTTCATGCAGTCACAATACTTGTATATAGTTTCTCTGATTCAGTGCCCTAATCCTTAAACCCTAAAAACGACCCTCCACCTGCATCACCTGGCCTACACATGGTCAATATCTCAGTTATTAACTAGAAGTATTTTTTTTCCAGGTCAACAATTCTGTGATGGCTCTGGCTAAGTCCCTCTACGAGAGGATGTTCTTGTGGATGGTCATCCGTATCAATGAACAGTTGGACACCAAGAATGCAAGGCAGTTCTACATCGGTGTGCTCGACATTGCTGGTTTTGAGATCTTTGATGTGAGTATGTTGTCAAAACAAGAAAACATGTTGTTATTCTGAAAGATTAACAGCCATGTATGATGAAAATATTCCTTTATTCTCAAATTCCATCAACAGTACAACAGCATGGAGCAGCTGTGTATTAACTTCACCAATGAGAAACTGCAACAGTTCTTCAACCACACTATGTTCGTCCTGGAGCAAGAGGAGTACAAGAAGGAGGGAATCGTCTGGGCGTTCATTGACTTCGGCATGGACTTGGCTGCCTGCATTGAGCTTATTGAGAAGGTAAGCAGCAATTATTATTATTATTATTATTATTATTATTATTGTTGTTATTGTTATTATTGTTATTATTATGAATAATATTTTTATTTATTTTTTATTTTTTATATATAGTCAGTTATAACTCATATGTGTGATAAAGAGATCCAGTCTGAATGCATGTTTTCATTCAGCTTTTTTGCGCCATAAAAGCATAAAGGTCTGATTACACTCATTAACGGCTGATGTTGCATCCCAACATTTACTCAACATTAACATTTCAAGTAGGAATTTTCAGACTATGTATAATTTCAGAAACTCACCCTTTGACCACGTGTGAGACAATTCTATAAGAGCAGAATTTCCGTTGTTTATAGACAGTTTTTCCAGAGAACTTACGCTGGTGTAATTATGACAATCAGCCACCAGAAGGTGTCTTTATTAGGAACTCTCGTTAAATACAGTACTTTACTTTTGTACATTAGTCTGATACACACCTTTAACCAAGTGTTTAACACCAGATGTTGCATATAGAAAACAATGTGTTTAAAGGGTTCATATGCTTCCACCACATGGCTATCAACTTATAACAGTGACTGTTGAAGTTATAAACATGAAAATAGTGTAAATACCAACTTACTAATTTAATTCAAATCTCTTTCTGCACAGCCATTGGGCATCTTCTCCATCCTAGAGGAGGAGTGCATGTTCCCCAAGGCTTCAGACACCACCTTCAAGGACAAGCTGAACAACACACATCTTGGCAAAACCAAGGCGTTTGAGAAGCCCAAGCCCGCCAAGGGCAAGGCTGAGGCCCACTTCTCCCTGGTGCACTACGCTGGCATTGTGGACTACAACATCACTGGCTGGCTGGACAAGAACAAGGATCCCCTGAACGACTCTGTGATCCAGCTGTACCAGAAGTCCTCAGTCAAACTGCTGCCCCTCCTTTATCCTGCTGCTGCAGCTGAAGGTAACATTTGCATCATGTTAATAACTAAGCATTAGCACGATAATTAGCATTAAGCCGGGCAGACACAACATAATTTTAGCCATGAAATTACCCACAACTCAATGTACATATGGGCTGTAAACCTGAGTCAAACCCTAACTTGATCCTGACCTTAAGCCTGACCCTGACCCTGACCCTAACCCTAACCCTGACTCTGACCCTAACCCTGACCCTAACCCTAAACCTGACCCTGACCCTAACCTGACCCTGACTATTTGGCTATACAGCTGAAATGTTTTACTATTCCGTGGCCAGCGCCATTTCTACTTTAATGAACAAACATTGAAGGGAGTTGATCAGAGATTTATAACACTTTGTTTTACTCTTTGAAAAAGACACTACAAAGAAGGGAGGCAAGAAGAAGGGAGGTTCCATGCAGACTGTGTCCTCCCAGTTCAGGGTGAGCTTTCCTCCTGCCTGCCAGTGTCTGTTGAAAAGTACTATCTCTTCAAAAGTGTGAATTAAGTGTGCATTTTTTGTGAGAGCACTATGTTTTGTAACCCCTCACAGGAGAACTTGCAAAAGCTGATGACCAACCTGAGGAGCACCCACCCTCACTTTGTGCGCTGCCTCATCCCCAACGAGTCAAAGACTCCAGGTACGACACAGAGAGACATACGACAGATTAAGCCCATGATTAAACTACTAATCATCATTACTATCCTTACATTACTGTACAGGTTTATTTAAGGGTTAAGATGCATTTTTGTTTTCCAGGTCTGATGGAGAACTTCCTGGTTATCCACCAGCTGAGGTGTAACGGTGTACTGGAAGGTATCAGGATCTGCAGGAAGGGCTTCCCCAGCAGAATCCTCTATGCTGACTTCAAGCAGAGGTAGAACACACACACACACACACACACACACACACACACACACACACACACACACACACACACACACACACACACACACAATAGTGCCCTTCCATGACAGAATTACTTTAGTTTAGTTTATTAGTTCATAGTTTCGTGTCAGTCCCCATTAATTAACAGCAGTACATGGAGCAACTTTAGCCTCCATGGCTGATTTCCATCTGTAGTCCCAAGCAACAGCAGTAACATATTTAACAATTCTCCCCATACAGGTACAAAGTACTGAATGCCGGTGTCATCCCTGAGGGTCAGTTCATGGACAACAAGAAGGCTTCTGAGAAGCTGCTCGGGTCCATTGATATTCCTCACGATGAGTACAAGTTTGGACACACCAAGGTCAGGAGATGTTGCCACATAACAATTTTCCTATATGTTACAATGTGTAACTCCTCCTTTGGACATGCCTGTTTATCTGTGCTCAGGTGTTCTTCAAAGCTGGTCTTCTGGGTGTCTTGGAGGAGATGCGAGATGAGAAGTTGGCAAATCTGGTTACCATGACTCAGGCTCTCTGCCGCGCATACCTGATGAGGAGGGAGTTCGTGAAGATGATGGAGAGGAGGTATGGGATGGAGGATAATCTCTTTAGCAAAATCTTTAAAAATATAAATGTGCCTTTCAAAAGCATAAAACTCACTATGCGACAATTGCCTTCCTCTTGTCAACCAGAGAGTCCATCTTCACCATCCAGTACAACGTCCGCTCATTCATGAATGTCAAACATTGGCCATGGATGAAGGTCTACTACAAGATCAAGCCTCTGCTGCAGAGCGCTGAGACAGAGAAGGAGCTGGCCAACATGAAGGAAGACTATGAGAAATGCAAAGCTAATCTGGTTAAGGCAGAGGCCCGGAAGAAGGACCTGGAGGAGAAGATGGTATCACTCCTGCAAGAGAAGAATGACCTTGCCCTCCAAGTTGCATCTGTGAGTGACCGGGCTCACAAGGACACACACACACACTCTCTCACTCTCTCTCTCTCTCTCTCTCTCTCTCTCTCTCTCTCTCTCTCTCTCTCTCTCTCTCTCTCTCTCTCTCTCTCTCTCTCTCTCTCTCTCTCTCTCTCTCTCTCTCTCTCTCTCTCTCTCTCTCTCTCTCTCTCTCTCTCTCTCTCTCTCTCTCTCTCTCTCTCTCTCTCTCTCTCTCTCTCTCTCTCTCTCTCTCTCTCTCTCTCTCTCTCTCTCTCTCTCTCTCTCTCTCACACACAACCATTTGTCCCTAAGTTTGCATTTGTCATAGATTTGTATTGATTTACTGTGTGCCCTTGGACTAGAATCAGTTTATATTTGAATACACATTGACTTTTTCTTCCCTCCCATAACCAGGAAGGAGACTGTCTGAACGATGCTGAGGAGAGGTGCGAGGGGCTCATCAAGAGCAAGATCCAGCTGGAGGCCAAACTCAAAGAGACGACCGAGAGGCTGGAAGATGAAGAGGAGATCAATGCTGAGTTGACAGCCAAGAAGAGGAAGCTGGAGGATGAGTGTTCTGAGTTGAAGAAAGACATTGATGACCTGGAGCTAACTCTGGCCAAAGTGGAGAAGGAGAAACACGCCACTGAAAACAAGGTCTCATATCACATACAAACTACAATCTGATCAAACTGTCAATGTCAAACAATCAATTAATCTGTGTTGTGTTGGTCCTGGAAAGAGAGAACATGATTTACAAGTGACAGTATATTCAATATAAACTGTTTCCCTTTGTGAGGTGAAGTGACAAGCGACTCTGTTGTGGCTGTGTTCAGGTTAAAAACCTGACTGAGGAAATGGCATCTCAGGATGAGGCTGTTGCAAAGCTCAGCAAGGAGAAGAAAGCCCTGCAAGAGGCCCACCAGCAGACACTGGACGACCTGCAGGCAGAGGAGGACAAAGTCAACACTCTGACCAAGGCTAAGACCAAGCTGGAACAGCAAGTGGACGATGTGAGTGGCCAATGAACACAAAGCTGTGCTAGTGTCAACCAAGATTGTAATGAAAGAGTAAAGCTCATTGTCTTCCATAAGTTAAAACTCACAAGAACATGAAACAGTCACATACAAGCTAAGCATTATTAGATGGCTATTATAGTATGAAAGCTAAGGTTGCTCATTTAGTTTGAGGCCATCATCATGAACCTGCACCCCAGTTTATGCTCTAAAAGGCTTTACTTTATTAATCTAGTGTACTTTATCATTGTTGTTCATTATTTAGATTTTGATGACAAATATGTGTGTTTCTCGTCTAGCTTGAGGGTTCTCTGGAGCAAGAGAAGAAGCTCCGTATGGACCTAGAGAGAGCCAAGAGAAAGCTGGAGGGTGATCTGAAACTGGCCCAGGAGTCCGTAATGGACCTGGAGAATGACAAGCAGCAGGCTGATGAGAAGATCAAGAAGTAAACACAAACAAATGACCACAAAGTTGGATTTGATATACATTGAACATTATTTTTCTTTACATTGTTGCAATAGTCAGAACCAGCATTGTGTTTGAACGAACAAAAACATGTTTCTATTGAAGTCGAAAATACACAAATCTGGACAGATGTCTTTCTGTAAACCAAAGTGAATGCTATGAACCACTTCCACTTCCACTTCCAAACTGCAATCAATGTGTTTGTGTTCTTCAGGAAGGACTTCGAGACCGCCCAGCTCCTCGCCAAGATTGAGGATGAACAGTCTCTGGGTGCTCAGAACCAGAAGAAGATCAAGGAACTCCAGGTACAGAACAGGACCGTCAGACGGCTCAGTTGGCTGTACAGTGTCTAACAACACTACAGTTACCATGCCTACCATTAACACTAAAGTTACCATGGTTACCATTAACACTACAGTTACCATGGTCAGGATCGCTATCGGAAACAGTGATCAATTTATCCTCGTGTTAGCACAGTCCTGGTTTGCAATGGTTCAGTTAGTTCAAGCATGATGCTTAAACACCATAGACTCCGTTCCGTATATTAACTGTAAGCTGCTTTGGATAAACACATCTTAATAATAACATAATCATTTGTGTATCCTTTGTTTTGACTGTGTTGTTGATTTCAGCTCTCTGTTTGTGTCTCCCCATTGTAGGCCCGTATTGAGGAGCTGGAGGAGGAGATCGAGGCTGAGCGCGCTGCCAGGGCTAAGGTGGAGAAGCAGAGGGCCGATCTCTCCAGGGAACTTGAGGAGATCAGCGAGAGGCTGGAGGAGGCCGGAGGTGCTACCGCTTCTCAGATAGAAATGAACAAGAAGCGCGAGGCCGAGTTCCAGAAACTGAGACGCGACCTAGAGGAGTCCACCCTGCAGCACGAGTCCACCGCCTCTGCTCTGAGGAAGAAGCAGGCGGACAGCGTGGCAGAGCTCGGGGAGCAGATCGACAACCTGCAGCGCGTCAAGCAGAAGCTGGAGAAGGAGAAGAGCGAGTACAAGATGGAAATTGATGACCTCTCCAGCAACATGGAGGCCGTCGCCAAGTCTAAGGTCAGTGTTTGTATGGATCAGCGTTTCTGGGGGTCAATTCTAATAAACGTGAAAAAGCACAAAGTACAAAGTCCAAAGCCTGGCACTTAGTGCTTGGCACAAGATAATCATGTAAAGTAATAACGGTTTATGTTTCTCTACCAGGGCAATCTGGAGAAGATGTGCCGTACTCTTGAGGATCAGCTGAGCGAGATCAAGACTAAGAATGATGAGAATGTGCGCCAGGTCAATGACATGAGCGGACAGAGGGCAAGACTCCTGACTGAGAACGGTAAAAATTATACTCCAGATACTGTTGAAGTTGATCTAGGACATCGTTTCTCAACGGGGGCGTTCAGACAACATCGGGGGGCGCTGGAACAAATATGTTTTAAAGGGGGGCGTTGAGGTGTTCTTGGGGGGCGTTCACGCATAAAGTATTTTTCTCATGAAAAACAGCTGTGTTATTACGGGCACATTCGTAAATGCACGAACGGTCAGTTCGCTCAGACAAACCGTGTTTTCAGTCAGAGCGCCCATCTCTGAGCGCTCTGAACTTGGCCGGGCTCTGTGACGCAGACACACGTAGCGCAGCGCCCCAAAAAATAAAAGTGAGTGTAATTTAGTTAAAATTAGTGCTAATACCATACCACCATACCAGAACATCACAGCAGGAACAACCTATCTCAAAAAAGCGATCGTATTGTAATAAACCAGTCCCGAAAGTTCTCTGTCGCTTACCAATAATCGAACCTAGAGAAATCAGCTACGAATGTCCCCTCCCCTCGCAGGTTCATCACAGTATATTACATAAATGTATTACTGTTAAGTGTTGTTGTGGATGTTATCCCTAGTGCCATTCTGAGGTTAGCATTGCGATGTGTTTGCAAACTAAAATATACGATCGCTTTTTTGTGATATGTTGCTCCTCTTGTGATGTCCTGGAAACTAACGCATCAGCTGCAGCGTCTTTTGTATTGATCAGCTGTCATCAGTGTTATTACGGGACAAAACCGTGTTTTCAGTCAGAGCGCCCATCTCTGAGCGCTCCCAGAGCGCAGAGCTCTGAACTTTGGAACTTATATGACAAATTCGAAGTGGTCAGTTTATGAAAATAATACCATAGAATACTAAATAAAATATTAAAATAATAGCCCCCTAGCGTTTGCCGCCATATTGTGACCCCCCCCCCCCCCCCCCCAAAGTCCAATCAAAAATGAATAAATATTAGCATCATAAAACAGCAATTTGGAGAAATGCAACACCAGCACACTTAAAAAAAACTAACAATGTTAGTTGTAATGTACAGTTCTGCAGCCTACTGTTTGTTCTGCATCGGACATGTGTGAAATTGCTGCTGTTCCGTAGCAGTCTGTTTGTATTCTCTGATGTTGTCTGAGTTTGTTTAACACTCAGAAACAGCATTTTTATTCACATTCAAATGGCTTTTCTGCTCTCTGGTAAACTAATGATAATGATATTCCAACTGCCCAGTTAAATCCAATCTATTATTTGGCATTCAGTGACATGCTTTTTAAATTATATAACACAGAATATTAGTCAACATTAATATTTAGGGAAGAAAATAAGCCTACTTTTTTTGATGGGGGGGGGGGGCGGTAAGAGGCCTGGATAATGGACAGGGGGGCGCTGGCCCCAAAAAGGTTGAGAACCACTGATCTAGGACCATCTTACACACGCCATACCATATTAACCAGTAAATTAGATTAGATTAGATGAAACGTTATTGTCATCGCAGAGTACTATATAACGAAATAGAGTTGGGAGTAACACTTAGAATAAATCGAACTTGACATACAAATTAGAATAGCAAGTATTGGCAGGATTACTTTTTGTCCATTACAACACAACTTACTCCACCAACAACAATGAACATTAACCATTAAAACTTGGCCATCAGCGAACAGATACCCTATTAACCAGATGCTCTGTTCCCCACAGGTGAGTTTGGTCGCCAGCTTGAGGAGAAGGAGGCCCTGGTGTCCCAGCTGACCAGAGGCAAACAGGCCTTCGTCCAGCAGCTTGAGGAGCTGAAGAGACTTGTTGAGGAGGAGGTCAAGGTAAGGGACTCAAAGTAGACTCCACCAACGACAACATTTTGACTACAGCTTCACTGACGCTTTTACACATTCTCTCTCTGTCCTTCTCTCACTCTGTCCGTTTCTCTCTCTCCTTCTCTCTCTCTCCTTCTGTCTCTCTCCTTCTCTCTTTCTCCTTCTCTCTCTCTGTCCTTCTCTCTCTCTCTGTCCTTCTCTCTCTCCTTCTCTTTATTCCTGTCACCTCTTCTATTTCTCTCCCTAGGCTAAGAACGCACTGGCCCACGGTGTCCAGTCTGCCCGCCATGACTGTGACCTCCTGAGGGAGCAGTTTGAGGAGGAGCAGGAGGCCAAGGCAGAGCTGCAACGCGGCATGTCCAAGGCCAACAGTGAGGTGGCTCAGTGGAGGACCAAGTACGAGACTGATGCCGTCCAGCGCACTGAGGAGCTGGAGGAGGCCAAGTGAGTCACACACAATATATTGTACCATTTACCTCAAGAGCCAGATGTACAGACATTCTCTGACACAATCCCTCAGACGTGAAGATTTAAAATCCTTCATCTGTCTAACAGGAAGAAGCTGGCCCAGCGTCTGCAGGAGGCAGAGGAGACCATCGAGGCGACCAACTCAAAGTGTGCCTCTCTGGAGAAGACCAAGCAGAGGCTGCAGGGAGAGGTGGAGGACCTCATGATTGATGTGGAGAGAGCCAATGCTCTTGCTGCCAACCTCGACAAGAAGCAGAGGAACTTTGACAAGGTGTGAAATAACAAAATAAATATATTCCGTGCTAGCGTCATATTGGCCTAAATTTAATTGATAAAATGGGTGTATTGTTACATCATATTTCTTATTACAAAAGCCCCAAGCCCTCAATACAATAATGGACAGAAAATGGCAAAATATTACATGGATCACATGAATCACATGGATTTCTCTAGGTCTTGGCAGAGTGGAAGCAGAAGTTCGAGGAGGGCCAGGCAGAGCTGGAAGGAGCTCAGAAGGAGGCTCGTTCTCTGAGCACGGAGATCTTCAAAATGAAGAACTCCTATGAGGAGGCTTTGGATCAGCTGGAGACTCTGAAGAGAGAGAACAAGAACCTGCAACGTGAGTCCAACAGCAGCAGTTGTATTTGGCTTGCGAAGGGGTGTCTAATTTGATCAAGCCACATATGATTGACCTTGTTCTTAAGAACAATGTAGACATATTTTAATACACTTAGCTTTGACATAATTGTACCTTTTTTTCTTATCACAATATAATACAAAGAAAATCTCCCTGTTCTGAATGACTTCTGTGTTTATGTTTGCAGAGGAGATCTCTGACCTGACTGAGCAGATCGGGGAGACTGGCAAGAGCATCCATGAGCTGGAGAA
>NC_137677.1:36589145-36916645 GCF_963989245.1 Nansenia antarctica | reverse complement strand
GAGGTCTTGAGAAGTAAGGATTGGTTTGATTTTTGCGATATTGCGAAGATGGTAGAAACATGACTGTGTGACCTTTTTTACATGGTATTCAAAATTCAAGTGGCTATCAAAAAAGACTCCCAGATTTTTGGCGGTGTTACTTACATTGAATGCCAATGAACCGAGGGACCGCCAAATTTCATTCGAGGTACTCTCAGGGCCTATAACTAGTATCTCAGTTTTATCTGCATTTAACTGTAGGAAGTTTTGTGCCATCCAATTATTTATTCCAGCAATACAGTCATGTAAGATGGTGAGTTTGCTGAGATCACTTGGTTTAAAAGAAACATATAATTGCGTATCATCTGCATAACAGTGATAGGATATGCCATCAAAACTATTAATAAGAGCACCAAGGGGTAACATGTAGAGGGAGAACAGGATTGGACCAAGGATTGAACCCTGGGGGACCCCACAGGCCAAGGGAGATGTGGAGGAGACATAGCTGTCGATAGCGACAGCCACACTTCTCCCTGACAGATAGGACGAAAACCATTTCAGAGCTACCCCATCTAAACCCACCCACTGTTGGAGCCTAAAAAGGATGTCGTGGTCAATAGTGTCAAATGCTGCGCTTAAGTCAAGCAGCAGCAGCACTGAGCACTCTCCGACATCAGCCCTCATAATGATGTCACTTGACACTCTAAGAAGTGCAGTCTCGGTGCTGTGCTTCTGACGGAAGCCAGACTGAAATTGATCAAACAACTTGTTATTGTCAAGAAATTGTAAAAGTTGGTTACAAACAACTTTTTCCAGGACCTTCGAAATGAATGGGAGTTTGGAGATTGGCCGGTAATTACTGACTAGAGGATCAAGGCCTGTTTTTTTCAGGAGAGGTTGGATGATGGCATGTTTGAAATGATCAGGCACACACCCAGAGGATATGGAACTGTTAATAATAGACAAAATGTAGGGACTGAGGCTATTGAAGACAGCTTTTAAAAGTGAGGTTGGGATGGTGTCAACAGGACTAGAGGAGGGGTTCATGAGTGAGATAATTGGGGTAAGATCATCTAAGGAGATAATGTTGAACTGGCGTAGCGAGGGAGCTGGAGGAGGCTGGTCGACAATGATGATGTTTGGAGGTGTTATCTTGGATCTTATATTGTTAACTTTATCTAGAAAAAATGATAAGAATAGTTCACAGTCATTATCAGAGTAGACAGGAACTGGGGGAGGAGGTGGATTAACCAGGGTGTTTATAACTGCAAAAAGAGCTTTAGGCTTATTCTTATTAAGGTGGATCAGGTTGGAGAAGTATATGGTTCTTGCATCCTCAACTTTTAGGTTGAAAGAGGTGAGGAGTTCCTTCATGTGAATGAAGTGAACTGTCCCCTTAGTCTTCTTCCACCGCCGCTCAACTATTCTGCACTCTCTTTTTAGGTTGCGGATGTCATCATTTATCCATGGGGATGAGTTAGCTGCACTGAGACATTTCTTTTTTGTTCTGAGGGGGGCAACTCATTCTAGGGCAGACAAACAGAGGTGATTAAAATGGTGGACCAGGCCATTTGTGTCAGTTGACACTGTCACATCATTACTGAGGTCTGCGAAGGCAGAGGAACATTTGAGAGCAGAGGAGCTGTTGAGTGTACGGGAGCTGACTGACCGTTTGCTTGGTAGGGACTCAGCAATAAAATCAATATTAAAAGTAATATATTTGTGGTCAGAAATAAAAAACTCACCTATACATAGCTTATTGATGTTCAGGCCCAGTGTAAAAATCAAATCCAGCGTGTGGCCCCGGTCATGGGTCGGTCCAGAAACATCTGAAGTGTCTCTGCTCGCGGGTCGAGTCCTCGCTCAGGGCCGTGATGGGGGGGCTGGTGCCCCCTCCCCCTCCCCCTCCCCCTCCGAGGAACGCCGCCGCCTCCTCCTCGGGCCCTCCCCCCCCCCCAACCCTTGGAGGGGGCTGGAGGAGCAGGGAGCTCTGGAGGGAGTCGGGGAGGTGGGTCGTGGGCGGGGGGGCCAGGTCCGTAATGATCTGCGGGTGAGGGAGGAGGAGAGGGGAGGGCGCGAGGGGGGGGCCTTGGGGGGCGTTGTTGGGCGCGTTGTTGGGGGCGTTGTTAGGCGTGTTGTTGGGCGTGTTGTTGGGCGCGTTGTTGGCTTTCTTGATGGCGTCCCCGACCACCGTCAGCTTCAGCTCCTCCTTCAGCTTGCCCACCAGCAGGCCGGGGCAGGACGTCCACGAGAGCACCTCGGGGGAGCTACCCATGATGCCGTGCGGTGGTGCATGGGCTACCTCCGCGGACGCAGAGGGAGAGCGTTTAGGCGGGACGCTCGCTCCTAACACACAGATTTAGATGAACTCGACTAGATGTAGTCGCCTGAGGAGGGAGAGAGAGAGGGAGAGAGAGAGAGAGAGAGAGGGAGAGGGAGAGAAAGAGAGAGGGAGAGAGAGAGAAAGGGAGGGAGAGAAAGAGAGAAAGAGAGAGAGGTTAGCACAAACCTTGAGGAGAGTAGAGGTAACAGTGTTAAAAAGATGGTTTTTGGTCCACGGTCGTTCGCTGGATGAAGTGATGAGTAACCTTTTCCTGAGATCGGAAAAACTCGACATTAGATCCCTGAGCTAACGCTAACACGCAGGCTTTAGCTTTAGCAGGCTAACACAGTTCAAACCCCCAGTCAGTGAAACTGTGACATTTGTGTTATGTACTCAAAACATACTCTAACGCCTTGGTGAGCAGGCTCCTCTGTGTGTACGGAAACATGGTTAACACATCCTGCCACTCCCCCACAGAGAGAGAGGCTAGCCCTACACACACTTCCTCTCTCATGGATCTGGGAGAGAGAGCAGCTTATATTAATGATGATTATGTAATATATTAGCAAGTGCTGTATAAAACAGATAACAATAATAAACAATGAACAATAATTTCAAACCTTATCCGTCTCAAACAATCCTGAGCATCAGCTGGATCCTTGGTGCATCTGTGAAAACGAAAAAAGGACACTATGATTCCCTGGAAAGTCCTTGAAAAGTAGGATTTGATTTGTTACCATTCCTTTAAACAAACTTTATTCAAACAGTGAATAGACATATAAAGAAACGGCTGGGGAAAGAAATCACTCAGGCATCACGCAAAGTCCAAAACTACTCTTAATATTCAAGTATTAAATTACAGGGACCAGCTCTATGAGATCAGTGACTTTACCACCTGGAAGACAATATGTGATGGCGCCAGGGATCATAACTGCTCTAATTATAGAATCACCCATCAACAGAGAGTTTGGACCATAGTGGATTGCCCTCAGCAATACTGGTCACGGTGGCATTGGTGGCAGTGGAGACAGACTCTGTGTATATGGAGTGTGTATATGGACAAAAGGAGGTGAAGGGGTAAACCGCCGTGAACGTTTACGGTGGATTACCGGGGACGAGGGACAGGAACGCTTCCTATTGGGTTTGGAGCGGACCTGTTGCTTGTGGTCAGCTAGCGGGCGAGGGACTGGTGACAGCCCGTTAGCCACACACTCCAATGTGGCAGGTGTTAGCGTCCCGTTAGCCAAAGCTAGCCCGCTGCTAGCCGCCGGCTCCAAGGATGCCTGAGGCTCAGGAAAACGAGCCAGTGGAGAGAAGAAATTGTCCAGTGGGATAGGGCTGTCGGGGCCTCCAGGAGAGAACCAGGGGATGGAACGCTTTCTCCCGTTCCTCACAACCGACACCCAGGATGGACCCGGAGTGGGACTGGAACAGCGGGGTCCATTTGGATCCAGTTTGTCCAGCCTGGATTGAACCGCCGTCTTCCTTCGGAGGACATCATTCAGTACTCCCTCGCCTCGATGGTATGGAGCTTGGACCTTAAGATGTCCAATTCGGATTCCTCTGGGGTAAGCGAGGCATCTTTTTACAGGTAGACATCGTTCAGGTTGATATTTAGACCACCAAGAAATCAACCTTACGATCATCCAGTATGTCGTGGAGTAGTAGTCCCCTGTTGGTTAGCGAGCGGGTGTTCATCCAACGACCGTCGAACAGGTAAAAGTTTGTTGTCCAAGCAAGAACACACCGAATTAAAACAGCAATCAGGCTTCTAGTTTATCTCAGTATATTGAGTTTGTATTACTGTTCATTTGCATCGACAGTAAAACAGTTAAAAGAGTAGTACAATCCATAAAAGATCTGGAATCGCTGAAACAAAGGATGTTTGTGGAGATAGTCTGGGAGTCTGGGCGTAATAGCAACGCAAAATCCACGTTAGCCCAGGATTAAGGACAGTGGGTGCATGTGCATGTGCATGTGTGTGTGCGTGCGTGTGTGTGTGCGTGCGTGTGTGCGTGCGTGCGTGCGTGTGTGTGTGTATGTGTGTGTGTGTGTGTGTGTGTGTGTGTGTGTATGTGTATAATGAATCCACAAAGTCACAAAGTAAATGTACGTACAGGTTTTTAATCAATGCAAACAAATCCACCATGAAATTCATATTTTATGCTTTCACAGTCTGTGCACCACAGAGTAGATGCTCTTGTTTATTCAGCCTCTTTGCCCTGTGAAGAGAGAGAAAGATAAAATAAGGGGTACATATGAATTAACCTCTTATGTATGATCACTTCAAAGAACACATTGTTAAGGGCAAGCAAGTACTTGTCTCTGGGTTTAGCTTCAAACAGGCTAAAACCCTAAAACTATTTAAATCTAATCTAAAAACCTTAATTTTTGCAACAGTTATGATTAAACACTAACACATCCATCCATGTCTTTTTATTCATTTCTATTATCTTATTAATTATCTTATATATAGACAATATATAATATCTATTCTTAACATTCTTTCTGTGTACTATTCTCCTCTTGATGTATTTTTTCCGTATGTAAAGCACTTTGAATTGCCCCTGTTGTATGAGATGTGCTATACAAATAAACTTGCCTTGCCTTGACTTTAAGAACATCAGAACATCTCGTCAAACAGTCCACAGGAATCTGTACAGTACATGCCATAAAGCATAGCTATCATAATTATATTGCCCCCACGTCCCTCTAAATTAGCCTGATTGTTGCCCTCACCGCGGGGTCCGCCCCCCTCGTCTGATGGAGGGAGTGAGCCGTTTACGGATTTCACTGAGGATTTATGGGCACTCTGGATGGGCCACTGGATGCACTTCTGACTTCACTCTGTTACGACATGGCCGCCAGCGTAGAGTGACCCTCCCTGCGGCTGATGGATGGGTCTGACCGCAATATCGCAAAAATCAAACCAATCCTTACTTCTCAAGACCTCGAAAAAATCATGCACGCATTTATCTCCTCACGTCTAGACTAATAATAATAATAATAATTAATTCAATTTATATAGCGCTTTTCCAAGGCTCAAAGACGCTGACAATATAGGACACACATGGGGAGACACAAAAAACAACAAGCAACAACAACAAGTAACATGGAACACAGAGTCAGCGAACGGGAAGGGGGGGGTGGTGTAGAGTCCGGTGTTGATGTTGCTGGGAGCCTCGATGGATGTGGCGGCGGCAGCGGAGAATGCCTGCCTTGGTGGCAGCAGCAGCCGTTGCCGTTGTCATCTGTATTGCCAGCCTGGGACCGAACCCGCGCGGCCGGCCAGCCAAGCCGTGCCATGCCAGCGACCAAATCGCGCAGCAGTGAGTGAAGGCTGGGAACGACCGACACTCACCTGCGGAGATGGCAACCCCCGAACCGGGGAGGGAGCGGTGGCTACCTCCAGGGACGAGGGTAATAGCACAGCACGGCCAGGCCAGCGATGTCTGAGAGCGGCGCGCAGCGGGTCGGTCGGCAACACAGAGCCCGGGGACAGGAACGGTGAGGCGGTGAGTACTGCAGTCCGGTAGTGAAGGCGGTGAGTACTGCAGTCCGGTAGTGAAGGCGGTGAGTATTGCAGTCCGGTAGTGAAGGCGGTGAGTATTGCAGTCCGGTAGTGAAGGCGGTGAGTAATGCAGTCCGGTAGTGAAGTCGGTGAGAGGCGGGAGATGGCGGGGGTGAAGGCAGCGGAGTTCGGCGGGACAGGATACAAAAAGGATAAGACAGGATACAAAAAGACAGGATACAAAAGGAGACAGGACAGGATACAAAAAGACAGGATACAAAAGGACAGGAGACAGGACCGGGAACAGAAGCGGCAGTCACATCGCGGACGCCAGCGTGCTCTGAACCCGGAAGAACAACTACGGGAAACGCAACAGGACAAGCAGGACGACAAACACACTTGACTACTGTAACGGACTCTACTCTATCCTCACCCGCTCTTCTATTAACCGACTACAATTAGTACAAAACACAGCTGCCAGAATTCTCACTAACACACATCGCAGAGCTCATAATAACCCCGGTCCTAATAACCCCGGTCCTCGGACAAGGGCCTTCTGGTCATACCCTCGACCAACCTCAGAACCAAGGGTGACCGAGCTTTTGTAGTAGTGGCTCCCACACTGTGGAACGCCCTCCCAGTGTCGATAAAGAATGCTCAATCTGTTAATTGTTCTAAGAACTTGTTAAAAACACACCTGTTTTGTTTGCACTTTATTCTATGACATTTTCACCTGACCCACTTCTATAGGTCATTGTTTTGTTTTATCTCTTGTTGTTTTATTGCTCTTATGCCCTCATGTGTCTTGTGTTAACTTGTTTTTACCTGATTGTTTTTATGTGATGTCCACTGTACAGCACTTGTAACCTTGTTTCGAAAGGTGCTTTATAAATAAAATGTACTTACTTACTACTTACTTATTCAGAAGGGAGGAGTCACTGTCCTTGACATGCAAATGGTAAACAACTTTCTGCAAACAAGCCATTTCTTAATTAAGTTCTGCCTTCTCTGATGTAGTACTATCACATATGACACATTGAAATCTACTTGTGAAATAGTTTTTAAACCACCCAATATTATTTGTAGATAACCCGATTTTATTGAGACACTGTAACAGAATATTATGGTCAAATGTGTCAAACACTTTGGAAAGGTCAATGAATATCGCAGCACGTGACTTTTTACACTCAATAGTACAATGACAACATCATTAATCACTTTAGTGGCAGCTGTGATGGTGCTATGCCTTTTCCTAAAACCTGACTGAAAAGGAGTGAGAATTCTGTTACAAGTTAGACATTATTTTAATTGATCACTAACTAATGACTAAAAGATTTTAGCCATGCAGGACTGAAAGTTTTGAGATAGGGCGATAATTGTCCAATATAGTTGGATCCCTGCAAAAGTGGTGTTACATGTGCTGTCTTCCATGATTCCGGTATAATGTTTTAGTGCGGTGGCTTAAGACCATATTTGAAAATAATGGGGACGCGCCGGACAAAAGCACCAATTTTTTCTACATCACCATAGCTTTCAATTTTTGGTGGGAGCCACTTCATCAAGGTGGCCGCCATGTAAAATCTATAAGTGCAAATATCTCGGCTTCCAAGCCACTTAGAAGGTCAATCTTGGTGTCAAAATATACATTCTCTGGGTCAGGGAATGCATTAAAGCTATTGAGAATATCATTATGTGATATATTTATTTTTTTGGACCACTGCACTGACTGAGGCTGGTATCGCATCCTCTGGCACAGCTGACTCTTTCCTCAAAGCATCCCACCTCACTAGGACAAGACATGCCCACCAAGTGAGCGCTCTGGCACTGGGGAAGCTGCAGCAGGATGCCTTCTTGGACATGGTGACTGAGGGACCACGTGATGAGAAGATCAAAGAAGCTTGGAGACAAGATATGATCACCAAGAGTCCAACATTCCAGTACTGGGATACCATCCTCAACTTGGAAATAATGGGTCTGATATTTGTACGTGCCCACAGAGAACAGGATTTCCCCCTCTATGTGGAGTCACTGAAGGCTCTCGTCCCATGGTTCTTCGCCCTTGATCACCAGAACTATGCCAGATGGATTCCTGTCCACATCCGCGACATGGAAAGCTTGCCCTCGTCCATTCACAATGAATTTGAAGAACATGGTCACTGGGTTATTCCCAAGACCACAAACAGATTCTCAAGCATACCGATAGACCAGGCTCATGAGCAGAATAATGATCTGGTGAAGGGTTCTGGGGGTGCAGTGGGACTCACCGAGAATCCCTCAGCATTCAAGAAGTGGATGATCGCAGGGCCTGAACAAGCACGACTCCTAAAAGAGTTTGAGCAGGAGTATATTTCAGAAGAAGGCAATAAACAACAACACCATGAAGAAGGAATGTCTACACAGAAGACATTCAAAGATCAAGCACTAGCTCTGGTGCACACCATCACTGGGATGAGCAATCCATTCCTAGATGATACCCCCGAGCTTCTAATGCTGGACACACGAAATATAACTGACGAGTCTGTGGTTAACACAGTCCGCAATGTGGAATCAGTGGGCAGAGATCAGTACAACAAGTACCATGAGAGAGTGATCAGGAACCGCACACACTCCATTCACGAGCCCATCAAAAAGAACTCACTGCCTCTCTTCAGATGCCCAACACCCAAGACCAAGACCAAGCAGGCAGGGCAGATCTCAATGTTGAAGGATGATGTTGCACTCTTCTCCCAATTATATATAGCCATGCAACACAGAGAGGGTGACATGAGCACCTTTTTTAAGTACGAAAACCATCCATACCCTCCCTCCCTATCTGACAGAGGGAAACTACGCTTGGGAAATAAGTCAGATCTGCTAATTGTTCTGACAGAGAAGACACAACAGGAACCTCCAGGTACTTTTTTTTTTTTACAAACAAGTTGTAATCAGTCAGTGGCATTAAGTAATATCAGTAATAATCAGAAAAAATTGCATATCATTCTCTTCAAGGTCTGTAGAGAGTACTTATTTACAGTTTGTTTTTCGTTTTTTAACTAACTTTCTTTTTTACCTCCAGGGACTTTTGATGTCAAAGTACTCGACGGTGCTGCTGTTGTGCACTTCCTGTCCACCACCAACATTACCACATTCGACGAATATGCCAGTTGTGTCTTTGTTCCCCACATCATGAAGCACTTGGAGACCTCTGCAAGAGTTGATGTGGTCTGGGATACTTACATCACCAGCAGCATAAAAGAGTCAACAAGGGAGAAGCGAGGCAAAGGGATACAACGGAAGGTGGCTGGTCAGAACAAGCTGCCAGGGAATTGGCCAGATTTCCTGCGTGACCCTATGAACAAGCAGGAACTCTTCACCTTCCTCTCCAGGAAGATTGCATCCATTGCCTGGCCAGATGGTAAGCAGGTCTTCATTACATCTGGCACCAGAGTGGTCGGCACAGACACCAGCCACTTCATACTGCCATGTAACCATGAAGAGGCCGACACCAGGATACTGATTCATCTGCTTGATGCCCTGGAGCATCGCTCTTCTACCTGCTTGGTACGCACTGTGGATACAGATGTTGTCGTTATCCTCATCGGCAAGTTCCATGCCCTGCCCTCCAAGTATCCAGCTGCAGACATCTGGGTCGCTTTTGGCACTGGCAAGAACTACAGATATCTTCATATCAATAACATCTGCCATACTCTGGGCAAAGGTAAGTCCACAGCACTTCCAGTCTTCCACTGTTTCACAGGCTGTGACACAACCTCAGCATTCTGTGGGAAGGGGAAGAAGTCAGCATGGGAGGCTTGGAAGTCCTACCCCGAGGTCACCCAGGCCTTCAACTACATGGCAGCGAATCCGCACACTCCTGTGAGCATAGATGCCCAGCAATTTCAACTTCTGGAGCGCTACACAATCGTCCTTTACGACAAGACGAGTGATGTGGAATCTATTAATGAAGCACGGAGAGAGTTGTTCTGCCAGAAGAACAGAACCATGGAACACATTCCACCAACACAAGATTCCCTTCTGCAGCACTTGAAGCGAGTTGCCTACCAGTCTGGGATCTGGGTAACATCTGAACTGGCTCAGCAGCCGACACCCAGTCCAGAAGGATGTGGATGGACATTGGATAGAGACAGCCAGGTCTGGCTTCCTGTGTGGAGCATTCTACCAATGGCTTCGAAAGCCTGCACTGAACTGGTTAAATGTGGCTGTAAAAGCGTAAGTGGCTGTGGTGCAAAGTGCTCATGCAAGAAAGCACACTGGAAATGCACAGAGCTTTGCAGTTGTAAATGTGACCGATAATTTGATGATATAAAATGCTTTGTTATGTTAAAAAGTGAAGCACATAAAGTTCAATTCAATTAATGCATGTTGTCCATTTTTCAATATACATGCCATTGAAAACATACATATTAATATATGTCCAGCTGCTTAGGAACCGAGTTGAAAATTATGGATACATTGCCAGAATGAACATATTTATTTGATCTCGGCACATAATCATCTAGTGATATTCTCAATAGCTTTAATGCATTCCTTGACCCAGAAAATGTATATTTAGACACCAAGATTGACCTTCTATGTGGCTTGGAAGCCGAGATATTTGCACTTATAGATTTTACATGGCGGCCACCTTGGAAATCCAAGATGGCTGCCATCGGCCATCTTGATGAAGTGGCTCCCACCAAAAATTGAAAGCTATGGTGATGTAGAGCACATGGAAAAAATGTGGTGCTTTTGTCCGGCGCGTCCCCATCATTTTGCTAAGCTGCCGCACTATTTTGTTCCAAGGATGAATTAAACATGTGAGTTAATGGCTCAGCAATACTATCAGCTGCAAGCTTAAGGAGAGACTATCAAGCCCATCAGGTCCAGCTGACTTCCTACTAGTTATATTTTGCAATGCTAACAGAACCATTTCCCTTGAGAACGGCTCAAAAGAAAACATATTTGATCTTCCAACATTGGGAGAGTGTAGGCCTATCTGCTTGTTGATTTATTGGCACTGACCTAAAAAGATGGTGGTGACCGCGGTGGTTCCCCCCTCAAACTGAGAGGAAGTGTAATATATAATACAATTTGAATGATGGAGTCGATTCGACACTCCTGTCGCGATCGGCACAGCGAGAAGCGAATTTCGGGACTTCGTGCATGTTTAAATCCCTGTTAATTGAGTTTGCGGTCCAAAGCATCACTTCCCGGTGTGCCACCGCACACCACCTTCCTAGCGGGTGTTATTCTACCACCTTCCTAGCGGGTGTTATTCACTGACAAACAGGGTGCCTGGTCGGACATTCTGCGGCTTCATAGCGTCGCTTCACTGTGGGTTAGGGAGACAATTCAAAGGTGTCCGGAGAGGGGAGAGGAAGGGGAATATAATACACTTTGAATGGAGTCGAAATGACAGTTTATTGTGTATACAGTACAGGCCAAAAGTTTGGACACACCTTCTCATTCAATGCGTTTCCTTTATTTTCATGACTATTTGGTACATTGTAGATTCTCACTGAAGGCATCAAAACTATGAATGAACACATAGGAATTATGTATTTAACAATAAAGTGTGAAATAACTCTAAATGTCTTATATTTTAGATTCCTCAAAGTAGCCACCCTTTGCTTTTTTGTTGTTAATAAAATATATAATAATAATATTAAATATAATATGTGTTAATAATAATATGTTATTATATATATATAATATTATTATTATATATTTTATTAACAACAACCATTTTTTATTTTATTAACAACAAAAAAGTAAAGGGTGGCCACTTTGAGGAATCTAAAATCTAAGACATATTTAGAGTTATTTCACACTTTTTTGTTAAGTACATCATTCCACATGTGTTCATTCATAGTTTTGATGCCTTCAGTGAGAATCTACAATGTAAATAGTCATGAAAATAAAGGAAACACATTGAATGAGAAGGTGTGTCCAAACTTTTGGCCTGTATATGTACTTAAGATACCTCAGGTGCTTCTCATGGCTATATTTAGCCCTCCATCTACTACTCAGCTGAAAACATATACTGGTGCAGCTCATTAAGTTGGCCATATTAGTCAGTTCTGAATGTGGCCTGGAGACTAACGTGTGAATGAGCCTCTTCAAATGGGCCTAGAGGTCTGTTTTATGACGCTCTGCCAAGTGTCATTTCACATCCCAGATTAGCTTCTTACTGTGGAGACATTTTAATGGTTTAGTCAAGTTACAAAATATGCTGATATGAGCCAACAGACTCTCGTTCATGCAGTTAATGAACCACTATGTGACTACACCAATAAACATAACTATGTGATCCCCAATACTACTGCAGACATACCTAAAATATACTGCAGTCCATGGCAGTTTAATATGTTAACTCAATCCAAGTGGCAGTTAACAACATTTCTATGAACAGTTCAGCCAGGCGCTGTCATCTAGGGGGCAATGAATCACTGTACACAGAAATACACCCATAAATAAATGAGTGACGAAATACGAAAATGAAAACAAGAATAATATTAAGTGGAGATCCTCTCAACATCTGATTATCAAATGACCCCTGACCCCTCTGTAAGTCAGATCACGCCTCTGTCCTATTGTTACCCGCCTACACTCACTGAACACTTTATTAGGAACACATGTACACCTTCTCATTCACTCAGGTGGTTTAATGGTGTGAGGAATGTTTTCTTGGCACACATTGGGCCCGTTCATACCAATCAATTATCGCTTGAATGCTGAAAGGAATCTTTCCAACATCTTGTGGAATCAATGCCATGGACAATTGAGGCTGTTTTGAGAGCAAAGGGAAGCCCTATGGAAGCCGTATGTGTATGTTTGATTTGTTTTTATTCCACTGACAGGTTCAGGGTTAGCCATGGTCAGGGTTAGGGTTAAACAGGTTTAGGGTTAGGGTTAGCCATGGTCAGGGTTGGGGTTAGGGTTAGGGTTAGGGTTGACTGACATCTTTAGGGCTGCCTTGGACAATAACAGACTCAGTCACACTCACAGGTTTCATATTATTATTATTATTATAATATATATATATAATTATATCATTGACTAGGCTATATTTTAAATACTGACAGTTTAGGCTAGGCTAGGCTAGGTGTTTAACTGACTGATATTTTATTTATTTATCTTACTCCTATTTTTATTTTCACTTTTTAATTGTTATTTAGTTGCATGTGTTTATGTAAAAGCACTATGAGTTTGCATTACATTGTATGAATATGTGCTATATAAATACATTTGCCCTGCCTTGCCTTGCCTTTGGCATTGTCAATGCAATGTTAAAAGCGTGTGTGTGTGTGTGTGTGTGTGTGTGTGTGTGTGTGTGTGTGTGTGTGTATGTGTGTGTAGTGAGACAGACAGGTAGTGAGACAGACAGGTAGTGAGACAGACAGTTTTTACCTCCATGCCATAAGACTTTTGAACAAGTAACAAGTCACCAGCTTCACCCTGGACCTGGTTTGGCAGGTCTGGTCTAGTTCTATGTCTGGTCTAGTTCTATGTCTGGTCTAGTTCTATGTCTGGTCTAGTTCTATGTCTGGTCTAGTTCTAGGTCTGGTCTAGTTCTATGTCTGGTCTAGTTCTATGTCTGGTCTAGTTCTATGCCTGGTCTAGTTCTATGTCTGGTCTAGTTCTATGCCTGGTCTAGTTCTATGTCTGGTCTAGTTCTATGTCTGGTCTAGTTCTATGCCTGGTCTAGTTCTATGTCTGGTCTAGTTCTATGTCTGGTCTAGTTCTATGTCTGGTCTAGTTCTATGCCTGGTCTAGTTCTATGTCTGGTCTAGTTCTATGTCTGGTCTAGTTCTATGTCTGGTCTAGTTCTAGGTCTGGTCTAGTTCTAGGTCTGGTCTAGTTCTATGCCTGGTCTAGTTCTATGTCTGGTCTAGTTCTAGGTCTGGTCTAGTTCTAGGTCTGGTCTAGTTCTATGTCTGGTCTAGTTCTATGTCTGGTCTAGTTCTAGGTCTGGTCTAGTTCTACGCAACGTCGGCGGTTCGATCCCAGACTGGCCACTGGTTGAGGTGTCCCTGGGCAAGACGCTGAAGTCCAAATTGCTCCCAATGAGCGGGCCGGCGCCCTGTATGGTAGCTGGCTGCCATTGGTGTGTGATTGTGTGTGTGAATGGGTGAATGAGAGGCCGTTGTAAAGAGCTTTGGAATAAGGTGTTATATAAGTGCAGTCCATTGAGTTGCACAGCCCAGTCCAAGGTTGGCAGGTCTTTTGTAGCAGCACAGCCTGGTCTATGGTTGGAACAGTGTTACTAGACAGCTCACAGAGACGCCAAGGCAATGCTATGCAGAAGAATTTAATTTGGATCCAACAAGTAATCAAGACTACAGTTTCACAGCCTACTACTGATTTGATCTCTACATAAAGTTGACTGCTGTTATGACGTGTAGTGGTTCTAGGCCTCAAGACATGGTGGGCTGGATGACAAGACTAAATAGCTGAGGCTCCATTCATCCCGTCTGAAGTGAAGTCCTGTGGTCTCCACAGTGTTAAGCCAGAGACAACAGCTGCTCCTTAGAGGAATGAACAACCTCATACTGAACAACCTCAGACCGTATTGAACTAATTCATAGAAATACAAGAGGGAACACTTTAAATGGTTCTACTGATTTACAGCGTTTATAATATTCCAAGTGTTCTAGGTCAAACCTGTTCAATAGAAGGGTTGGACATGTTTCCTGCCCCCAGGACCCCGTACCCCAAAAGCAGCCCCCACCCTTGGCCTTGAGCGTCGGGGGTGTGGGGGAATGGCCACGGGGGTTATTGATGTTGTCTGTTGTAATATACTTGTCCTCTCTTCTCTACCTCTCTTCCACAGACTGTGGTCTCATTAAATCGTAAACCTTAAAATAAACTTAAAAATAGACTCTGATCTGGTCCCTAGAAGGCGGTGTTGCCTGGTGTCCAGCTCAGATAGCAGCAATCCCAAACCTGCCAAATCCTAAATTAGAAGACATCACTGAGGGGGCATTTCAAATAGTTTAATCAAGTTACAAAAAATGCTGCAGTGACTCAACTGGCGACTTGCCAAATACTGACCCCCACCACTCTACTGCCTCCACCACTCTACTGCCCCATCAATCTACTGCCCCCACCACTCTACTGCCCTCCACCACTCTACTGCCCTCCACCACTCTACTGCCCTCCACCACTCTACTGCCCCATCAATCTACTGCCCCCACCACTCTACTGCCCTCCACCAATCTACTGCCCTCCACCACTCTACTGCCCCCACCACTCTACTGCCCTCCACCACTCTACTGCCCCCACCACTCTACTGCCCTCCACCAATCTACTGCCCTCCACCACTCTACTGCCCTCCACCACTCTACTGCCCCCACCACTCTACTGCCCTCCACCAATCTACTGCCCTCCACCAATCTACTGCCCTCCACCAATCTACTGCCCTCCACCACTCTACTGCCCTCCACCACTCTACTGCCCCCACCACTCTACTGCCCTCCACCAATCTACTGCCCCCACCACTCTACTGCCCCCACCACTCTACTGCCCTCCACCAATCTACTGCCCCCACCACTCTACTGCCCCCACCACTCTACTGCCCCCACCAATCTACTGCCCCCACCAATCTACTGCCCCCACCACTCTACTGCCCCCACCACTCTACTGCCCCCACCAATCTACTGCCCCCACCAATCTACTGCCCCCACCACTCTACTGCCCCCACCACTCTACTGCCCCCACCACTCTACTGCCCCCACCAATCTACTGCCCCCACCAATCTACTGCCCCCACCAATCTACTGCCCCCACCACTCTACTGCCCCCACCACTCTACTGCCCCCACCACTCTACTGCCCCCACCACTCTACTGCCCCCACCAATCTACTGCCCCCACCACTCTACTGCCCCCACCACTCTACTGCCCCCACCACTCTACTGCCCCCACCAATCTACTGCCCCCACCAATCTACTGCCCCCACCAATCTACTGCCCCCACCACTCTACTGCCCCCACCACTCTACTGCCCCCACCAATCTACTGCCCCCACCACTCTACTGCCTCCACCAATCTACTGCCCCCACCACTCTACTGCCCCCACCAATCTACTGCCCCCACCACTCTACTGCCCCCACCACTCTACTGCCCCCACCACTCTACTGCCCCAACCACTCTACTGCCCTCCACCACTCTACTGCCCTCCACCACTCTACTGCCCTCCACCACTCTACTGCCCTCCACCACTCTACTGCCCCCACCAATCTACTGCCCCCACCACTCTACTGCCCCCACCACTCTACTGCCCCCACCACTCTACTGCCCTCCACCAATCTACTGCCCCCACCACTCTACTGCCCTCCACCAATCTACTGCCCTCCACCAATCTACTGCCCCCACCACTCTACTGCCCTCCACCAATCTACTGCCCCCCACCACTCTACTGCCCCCACCAATCTACTGCCCCCCACCACTCTACTGCCCCCACCACTCTACTGCCCCCACCAATCTACTGCCCCCACCACTCTACTGCCCTCCACCAATCTACTGCCCCCACCACTCTACTGCCCCCACCACTCTACTGCCCTCCACCAATCTACTGCCCCCACCACTCTACTGCCCCCACCACTCTACTGCCCTCCACCAATCTACTGCCCTCCACCAATCTACTGCCCTCCACCACTCTACTGCCCTCCACCACTCTACTGCCCTCCACCAATCTACTGCCCTCCACCAATCTACTGCCCCCACCACTCTACTGCCCCCACCACTCTACTGCCCCCACCACTCTACTGCCCTCCACCACTCTACTGCCCCCACCACTCTACTGCCCCCCACCACTCTACTGCCCTCCACCAATCTACTGCCCCCACCAATCTACTGCCCTCACCACTCTACTGCCCTCCACCACTCTACTGCCCTCCACCAATCTACTGCCCCCACCACTCTACTGCCCCCACCAATCTACTGCCCCCACCACTCTACTGCCCTCCACCAATCTACTGCCCCCACCACTCTACTGCCCCCACCACTCTACTGCCCTCCACCAATCTACTGCCCCCACCAATCTACTGCCCCCACCACTCTACTGCCCTCCACCAATCTACTGCCCCCACCAATCTACTGCCCCCACCACTCTACTGCCCCCACCACTCTACTGCCCCCACCACTCTACTGCCCCCACCACTCTACTGCCCTCCACCAATCTACTGCCCTCCACCAATCTACTGCCCCCACCACTCTACTGCCCTCCACCACTCTACTGCCCTCCACCACTCTACTGCCCTCCACCACTCTACTGCCCCAACCACTCTACTGCCCCCACCACTCTACTGCCCCCACCACTCTACTGCCCTCCACCAATCTACTGCCCCCACCACTCTACTGCCCTCCACCACTCTACTGCCCTCCACCACTCTACTGCCCTCCACCACTCTACTGCCCCAACCACTCTACTGCCCCCACCACTCTACTGCCCCCACCAATCTACTGCCCTCCACCACTCTACTGCCCCCACCACTCTACTGCCCCCACCACTCTACTGCCCCCACCACTCTACTGCCCCCACCACTCTACTGCCCCCACCACTCTACTGCCCTCCACCAATCTACTGCCCTCCACCAATCTACTGCCCCCACCACTCTACTGCCCCCACCAATCTACTGCCCTCCACCACTCTACTGCCCCCACCAATCTACTGCCCCCCACCAATCTACTGCCCCCCACCAATCTACTCACCTTCACCAATCTACTGCCCCCACCACTCTACTGCCCCCACCACTCTACTACTATAATCTTAGACCTATTCGCGACACCGTATAATAGCTTTTTGTCATCCTCGAGGTGATGAAATTTGGGATTTCACTGCCATACAGACAAAAAAGTCTGAAGGATAATTAATATAAAATAAACAAGTCCCATAATTACTCAAAAGTAAATTTATTAACATTAACAGTTAACAGTAGAAAGTCACTTCAACGTGAAGAGAACAACGTGTACAAAAGCTTATAACAGCTTAATGTTAGATACTGTCTACAAAGAGACAAAGAGATGTAACAGAGCTGGGGAGGAACTACTTGGGGGCATTTCTGTGAAAACCGAACAGGTCCCCAACAACAACAAAATTCACTTAATGTTTCTGAGCTCTGCTCTCTTTGCCTCTATCTCCTTCTCAATTATCTCAAGCTCAGCCAACTTCTCCTTGCTGCCCTTTCGCAGGATGTTTGACTTGGAGATTAGCTCTGCCATCTTCGTGCCAGACTTGGCCTCTGCCTCTTCTCCTTAGATGGAGCTGGTTAACACACTCCTGAAACATAAACATGAATGCAACATATCCATGTTGTTCATAGCAGAGTTCAGCATTACAAATGAAAACAACAAGGGTTGCAGGATGAACAATGTGTAGGCATATACTTAATTGCAGCTACAGGAAGGGTGTGTTAGTGCAAATTATCAATAATGGCAGCCTGTTTCGTTTCAAGATGTATAAGAAAATATATTTAATATTCTTCTGCAGAAGGAGGAAGTTTACAGGTTCGTCAGACGCATCTGAAGATTCAAAGTTCCTCGTAAAGTCCCGATCATTCATTACATCTCAGTATTTATGCACTCAGGTACTCTCAGGTAAGAGGTCCGCCCTCGGGTGGGGTCTAGACCAATCATGAGTAAGGGGTGTGGGTTTGTACATGGATGAAGATGATGGGGGATGAAGGTTAAGGGGAAATCGGCCCCCACTTTCTCCTAGAGACACAAAAGTGAAAAAGGAACACAATAGCCACAAACTGGTTTAGTCTGGTCTTAAGAGTACTGGGTCTGGGGAAACACAAAAGTCCAAAACTGTTCTAGATGGCTTAGTCCATCTAGGTATAAAAGAGAGCAATCAGGTCATTGTAATCATTTAAATGTGTCTGTTGTCTAGCCAATGTCAAGCTTCAAGTAGAGAAACTGGTTTCATTGTGTGGTTACAACAGGAAATCAGTTTCTATAGCTTTGCCCTAGATATCCAAAGTTTGAATCTTAAATGTAGAAGTTTTTTTACATATAATAATTTTCTCTCACAGGTGACTGAGAATATTCAAATGTCTGTGATAATTGCAATATTGGCTAACAACAATCATTTCAAATGTACTCAAACACTCATTCCTATGAAGCTGAAAATTAATATAGAAAAGTATTACGGTAGTAGAAAGTACCATGCCCAAGACAAGTTTCCCCTCGGGGACATTAAAGTATAATCAATCAATAATCAATCAATCAATATACATGTAGTATGTTCACAGATGAGACAAGTAGGCTAAGTTAACGTTAGCCTACAATAGGCCCACTGATATAAAGTTAGCTGTGACACACTACAGCTAGTGGCATTGTAGAACAATAGCTACCAAATGGAACCGATCAATAATTGATTTTTGCGTTACTTACTTTGACATTCGCTGTTACGAGGGGGGTCAGCGAGGATATTTCCCCGATGCCTCTGCTGGTTGAAGAGCTGCATCACTCCAGCCCTGGACTTATTACGTGATTATTGTCACCTGTGAGTGTTTGTTTGTGTATTTAGGTGTGTCCCATTTCCCTTTTCCCTTTTCAGTTGTTCGTATTTGTTAGCGTCTTGTGAACCCTCGTCTTTCCCTAAAGACTATTGTGCATGATCCTTGTCCCTGTCCTTTCGGTCCTGGAGGACTTTACCTTACCTGTCGCTACGTCCAGGTATTATTGACTATACTTGTGTTTTGATTTGTTTGTGTTTAAGTGAAGTTTGCTTTTAGTAAACGGAGCCTTGTTTGCTCATCTTTTGTTTTCGCTACTCGCAAGTGTTTTGTTATTGTTATTATTTATCGACTCGCTACGCAGACCCTTGCTTGCTCTCCTTTATTTTTTGTGGTTCTGTATCACGTCCTATGGATATTCAGTGTACTCATCTCAGTAAAGAGAACTTTATTTTATTCATGTCTCGACCTCAATTCCTCTGAGTCGCACCGCACATGGGTCCAACACCACTCTACATTTAGAACATTATTCCAAAACGTAACAATTCGCCAAAAAGTCCTGCGCTGTTGCATGTCCCATGAACTGGGACCCCAGGTACCTTGACTGGACTTTCCCCTCATCCCACAAAGTCCAACAGGCTTCTTTGCTCATTTCCATCTACAGCTTTCAACCAAGCCTTAAACGCGCTTTTCTCTAACCACAGCTCATTAAATCTACACTTGCCCATGGCTTCTCAAATTATATAGCGGTATAAAGGAAACTCAAAACTAAACTAAACGACAGCAAACTCGAAACAAACCTACGGAGCCCCCCTGGGGTCACATGGTAGAAAACAATATTTGATCTGTGAATCTGTTCCCTCGGTTTAGTAAATCTGTTCCCTCGGTTTAGTAATCCGTTCCCTCGGTTTAGTAATTCGTTAGGGTTAGGGTTAGAATCCTTGCGATCTTTCTGGCTCGTAGGGCCTAACCCTAACCCTATGCCACTTTGACAGGCAGATTGGCTTAAAGATGAGCTAAAAGCCTTCTGCCTTGGGAAGTATGATGTCCTCCTCCATGATGTCCTCCATGATGTCCTCCTCCATGATGTCTTACTCCATGATGTCCTCCATGATGTCCTCCATGATGTCCTCCTCCATGATGTCTTACTCAATCATGGTTCCATGATGTCCTCCATGATGTCCTCCTCCATGATGTCCTCCTCCATGATGTCCTCCATGATGTCCTCCTCCATGATGTCTTACTCCATGATGGTGCGGGATGACCTGACCTGGAAGGACAACACAAAAGCCACCATCAAGAAGGCACAACAGCGGCTATACACCCTGAGAGTCCTCAAGAAGGAACACAGCAAGCAGGAGATACTGGTGACCTTCTACCGCGGCGCAGTGGAGAGCATCCTCACCTACGGCATCTGCAACTGGTTCTCCAGCTGCACAACAGCGGAGAGAAATGCGCTACAGAGAGTCGTGAGAACAGCACAGAAGATCACCGGCGCCCCCCTCCCCTCTCTGGAAGAGCTGTACAACACACGCTGTCTCAGGAAGGCCTCCAAGATCTCCAGGGACCCGACCCACCCAGGGTACGAACACTTTACCAGGCTGCCCTCGAAAAGGCGGTTCAGGACCTTGGCCGCAAGGACAAACAGACTGAAGAACAGCTTCTACCACAAGGCCGTCCAGGCCCTGAACACAGCAAAGACCTAGGTTCTGGGCCCTGGACAGTCTGGACGGATTGATGGCAGCTGCTGGACTGAAAAAAATCAGGTGTAGTGCTGAGGCACAAACATGTACATTTCAAGCCTGCAAACTGCGACACTTTAAATAAATGTGAAATAACACTATTGTGCAATATGACAACCCTAGTCGTCTATCTGTACAGTATAGTACAGTGAATATTGTACATAGCCTTTATTTATGTAAACCAGCTCCTTCCCTTGTGATTTGTTTTAAAAGTTTTTTTTTTTTTTTTTCCTTTCCTAAAACCAGGGGAGCCACCCCTCCTAAATTTCGTTGTTTGGTACCTGTACTGTAGCAATGACAATAAAGACCATTCATTCATTCATTCCATGATGTCCTCCATGATGTCCTCCTCCATGATGTCCTCCATGATGTCTTACTCCATGATGTCCTCGATGATGCCTCCTCCATGCGCAGGGAACAAGGGGGGCTGGTAACTAAGGGAACGGTGCAAGGCGTACTCAACCCAGGACAGCTGGGAAATCCAGGAGGCCGGGTTAGCAGAGGTGAGACATCGGAGCGCAGCCTCCATCTACTGCTTGGCTCCGATTGGCCTTTGGTCTGCAGGTGATAGAGGAGGCTTCTGCATCTCCCGGCCGCCCAGCCGCAACTAAGACTTGAGAAAGTAGTAGACCAGCAGCTCACTAGCAATTATGAGAGCCTTCAGACAGGTTTTAGGCCCCAACATCAAAGTAGCTTTAGTCAAAGGACTGTAGTTGATGACTTATTGCTGCTTCAGGCCAGAGCTCTGTTTCTGGCATTGCAGTTCCTGATTTCTGTACAGCTTTTGACACTGTTGATATTGTCCTTCTAGACCCAAGGACCCCCATTGGGAACCACTAGGGCTAATAGATAGACACCAGTTTGTTTGTCTCTTGGTTGAGTAACCCTCAGCTCCCTATGAAGTCCAGTTTGGTCCCGTAATCAAAGATATGGATGCTGTGATTGGTCCAACCTAAATGCCCATCAGTCACTTCACTGAGAGAATGCTTTTTGGCACAGCAGACCATAATGAAGGTCAATGAACACCATATGATTTTTCTCTCTTGAAAGTGACTCAGTTCTGTTGCATTGACAAGTTCATGAGGGACTGTGAAGTGCCCCAGCTGTACATGTAAACATTATTATGGGATGTCCACCATGTTAACAGATGGGAGTTTTTGGAGGTACAGAAAAAGTATAATAGTTATCAGAGAGTTTCTTTTCATTTTTTCATTTCATTTCATTAATTGTATTTTTTAATCAGGATTCGTAATATCCACATTGTAAATATTGATGCGAATACTTTGAAAGATGTAAGAGCAGAAGAGGTAGAACAATGTCATGTTTTTAATTTCATAAATCTCCATGTTGATAATTAGACCTCCATGTTAATAATTGCACTTTAGTGTAAGTAGAGGAGTAAGTATAACAATTATTTTAAAAATAATAATAATAATAATAATAATAATAAATATTGCATCTTCAATAAGACATCTCTGCATGTTGAAAAATTTGATTGGTGATTCTATCTTAAAAGTTGTAGGAGGAGTAGCAGTGGAAAGATCTGGAATAGTAACAAGTTTGCAAGAGAGGAGAAAGAAATGAATATCACATCAGAAAAGGGCCTAAAGTTAAACAGCTGAGTCTCTCATCCAGTCCAGCTCC
Organism: Nansenia antarctica; assembly: GCF_963989245.1. Taxonomy (NCBI): domain Eukaryota; kingdom Metazoa; phylum Chordata; class Actinopteri; order Argentiniformes; family Microstomatidae; genus Nansenia; species Nansenia antarctica. Next base: position 36,894,008 of record NC_137677.1, on the reverse strand, counting down.
TCCAGCAGTGTGGTCCATAATTAACTTCTGCTTGGTTGGCACTCTGGAACCAGATATAAGGAGACTGAGGCCACAGCATCCACAGGCAGATTCATCCTCTGTGGTAAGACCCACCACCTCCTTACATGATTTCTGTGTCTCTGTGAGACTGTTTGTGTTTGCTGCCACATAGGACTTCGCATGATTAGCTCTGGAACAACTCATGTATTCTATTCAACATTGAAGTGGCATTACTTTATTACCTTGTGAAAGATTATACATTATTTTGACTTCACACAGTTTGTAAGAAAGTGGCATGTATATAGCATGTATATAGCAGGACATTGAAGTGAAAATGTAAAGGTCCAGCATGTAGTTTTACATGTCGGCCATACTGAACATCTGAAAATGTGCATATGCTGTTTATACACGTGCATATCCTTCCAATCAAACCAAACGTTAAATACGCACAAAGAAGGCCAGTGTCCAACCCAACACCAGATATTACAAAATGCTAAGCACTCTTCTATTTATCATGGACATATCATGGACACTTTTCACTATTTTAAACATCTATACATACTGGACCTTTAATGGTGCAATCTTCTAACTTGTTTCTGGTCAGAATGGGCCACTACTTTCTGAGGTGTAGGTCCTGACATATGTTACCAAGTATTCACCCTTTATTTTATTATAGTATTGTCTTTGATTGCTTCCTAGCTGACTGTAATAGCTTGGACCACAAAGAAAACGATTTCATCTGGGTGGAGAAAACAAGGTGAGATATTTGAGTGTTTACATTCTAAGAATACATTCTGTTAAATATACTGCCTCTAACTCTGTTGACTGGGGAGGGTTAGTAAGACTCAAACATGTTTGTTGTTTAATCTTTCCTAGTGAGCCGCCACCATGAGTACGGACGCGGAGATGGCCATTTATGGCGCAGCTGCCATTTACCTTCGTAAGCCAGAGAGGGAGAGGATCGAAGCTCAGAGCGCACCCTTTGATGCTAAGAACGCCTGCTATGTGACTGACAAGGTGGAGTTGTACCTCAAGGGTACAATTGTGGCCAGGGATGGTGCAAAAATCAGTGTGAAACTCACAGTCAGTCAGGAGGTAAGCCTTTCACATATAACCTATAAACTTTTAACCTATAACCTATAATCTATAACCTTTAGCCAAACTTCTGCTTCCTTGAGCAGGTTGAACCTTTCAACACACATAGTTAACAAAAATGTTATTGATCAAAATAAAACAATTATAATATTCAAGTAGTGTGGAGGATCGTAAAGCACTGGTACTGTGATTCAATTGCCCTTGTACCAACATTTCATCAGTAAAAAGGTATCAGTGCAGTTGATTTGAGTGTAATCTAGATTTCCCACTGTGTTTCAGACTAAAGACTTCAAAGAAGATGACATCCTGCAATTGAACCCCCCAAAGTATGACAAGATAGAGGACATGGCCATGATGACCTACCTGAATGAAGCCTCTGTGCTGTATAACCTCAAAGAGCGTTACGCAGCATGGATGATCTACGTAAGAGATACATACACATCAGTGAACACAGAAACCTAAACCTAACCCTAACTCTAACCCATAAGAGATACATACACATCAGTGAACTCCAGAAACCTAGCACACATTAGCAAACGCAGAGAACATCATCATACAGCATATCAGTATGTTCAACGATACCTAAACGTCCGCATTCCAGCTAATCTGACTTGTCTAATTCACATATTTTATCCACTTTATCCAGACCTACTCTGGTCTCTTCTGCGCCACGGTGAACCCCTACAAGTGGCTCCCCGTGTACGACCAGTCAGTTGTTGACGCCTACAGAGGGAAGAAGCGTATGGAGGCTCCACCCCATATCTTCTCTGTCTCTGACAACGCCTTTCAGTTCATGATGACTGGTACGAGCTCTCATGGATGGATGGATAGTTAGATGTGCGACTTTATGATGATGCCTTGAATGCAATAATGTACCAAAATCCAGGGGATGAGTCTGAACAATGTGTTTCTTTGCTTGCAGATAGAGAGAATCAGTCCGTCCTGATTACGTAAGTTGTTCACTAACATGTTACTTTTCAAAAAGTTTTCCTTTATGTATGTTAGGTATTATGAAGTCAATATTGAGTAACAGAGTGAGAATATTTGAGAACATTGATTTGGTTATAAAACGTTTTACGTTAACGTAAAAGTTATAGCAATGTCATTTTATTTTCTTGCTTAATGAATGCTGATATGATCCTAACCCTAAACTTTCTGTGTATTAACCAGTGGAGAATCCGGTGCTGGAAAGACTGTCAACACCAAGCGTGTCATCCAGTACTTTGCCACCATTGCTGTGGCAGGAGGAAAGGGAGAATCATCTGGGAGCTCTGGTAAAATCAAGGTAAGTTGTGTGTCACCATTTAGAGTAAGTTGAGGTGAATGATTCAAAACACATCAACTTTTCTCTAATTTCTTCTAGTTTGACAGAGGGTTTGGGGTGGGTATATGTGCTGTTGGGAGCCAGTGGGCTCAGAGACAGCTGGGTGGAACCATGGGCATTAGACTGGGAGCCAATCACATTTCATTAAAGGATTGTTCATGAGGTCTGTACCTCACTATAGCCACCTTCTCAGCTAAAAGGAACAGATGTTGCTGAAAGAGACATGAAATATGAGAGATTTTCAGTTACTAACGCTTTAGCAACTTTGTCTCATTCAGGGGTCTCTTGAGGATCAGATCATTGCAGCTAACCCCCTGCTGGAGGCTTACGGTAATGCCAAGACTGTGAGGAACGACAACTCGTCTCGCTTTGTAAGTATGAGGAAAACACTTTGGCAGTTGTAGTTTTTTTGTTGAATGTTTTCTAACCGCCTTGTTCTACCTTAGGGTAAATTCATCAGGATTCACTTCGCTACGTCCGGCAAACTGGCTAGTGCTGACATTGAGACCTGTAAGTTGGTATTAGTCATTTCTCCATACTTACTCTACAAAAAAGGTTTTGCAATACTTTACACGTTTCTCTCCTGTTCTCTCTATCAGATCTGCTGGAGAAGTCCAGGGTGTCCTTCCAGCTTCCTGATGAGAGGGGTTACCACATCTTCTACCAGATGATGACCAACCACAAACCTGAGATCGTTGGTACGTCAAAGCAGAGAGCAGGGAAAACTACCTCCCTGCTGTGAAAGTGAATTACTCATATAGTAGCTGCGGCACTAAGTAGAGTCAGAGATATCTAGGTAGAGATAGAGATATAGATATCTAGGTATAAGAGATATCTAGGTAGAGATAGAGATATAGATATCTAGGTATAAGTGATATGTAGGTAGAGATAGAGATATAGAACTCTAGATCTAGGTATAAGAGATGTGTAGGTAGAGATAGAGATATCTAGGTATAAGAGATATATAGGTAGAGAAGAGATATAGAACCCTAGATCTAGGTATAAGAGATATCTAGGTAGAGATAGAGATATAGAACCCTAGATCTAGGTATAAGAGATGTGTAGGTAGAGATAGAGATATCTAGGTATAAGAGATATATAGGTAGAGAAGAGATATAGAACCCTAGATCTAGGTATAAGAGATATCTAGGTAGAGATAGAGATATAGAACCCTAGAGCTAGGTATAAGAGGCATAAGAATTGGGCTTTGGTTGAGTAATGTGCTTGGTTGAGCACATCATGTATTTGATTTAATAAACAACTTTGTTCTCTGTTCTCCACAGAAATGTGCCTCATCACCACCAACCCCTATGATTTCCCCATGATCAGCCAGGGGCATATCACTGTGGCCAGTATCGACGACAAGGTCGAGCTGGACGCCACAGATGTGAGTCACACAAAGGGTTTTTCTTTGTATCAATGTTTCTTTTGGTGTACCCAGTGTTTATGCCTCCTCTTATAGGGGCATCCACAAGAGCACTCTATATAACATTGTCAAAATCCTATTGTGCTGCTAGTCTACTAGAGGAATAGAGAAGTCTGACATTTCCATCCATTCTGACAGTGTGAGTTTATCTTCAATTCCTCACTGTTTTCTGTCCTCGCTAACATGAAATCTCTGTCTTTCAGGACGCCATTGACGTCCTGGGATTCAACAATGATGAGAAAGCGTACATCTACAAGCTGACAGGTGCTGTCATGCAACATGGCAACATGCACTTCAAGCAGAAGCAGCGTGAGGAGCAGGCCGAGCCAGACGGCCAAGAGGGTGAGTTCCACCTCCGGCCCCAAACATGAACAAAACAACATTTAGCACAAATGCCCAAATCAATCATGAAACATCAGAATAAAACTAGGACTTGTTGACAGAATAAGACACAAGCAGTCTTGTATGGCTCTGTCCTTGAGTCTGTTGCTCCTTCTCTTTCCAGTGGCTGATAAAATCTCCTACCTCCTGGGCCTGAACTCAGCCGACATGCTCAAAGCTCTGTGCTACCCCAGAGTGAAGGTCGGCAATGAGTATGTGACCAAGGGACAGACAGTGCCTCAGGTAGGGCATACATATTATTATCATACCATCTATATATTTTTTGCCATATTGTGAACAATCTTGAAAAACATTTGGGGCCCTATTATGCACTTCATAAGTCTTAAGCAATAAGACGAGGCGGTAGATCTAAACTTAAGACGTGGAGGCGTGGTCAAGGCCACTTTGCTATTATGCGTGCGGTAGTGGGCGCCTAAAACCCGGCGCTAAGCCCAGAAATTAGTCATGGGTGTGTTTTGGGCGTCTTCTCAATCAACCCAATCAGCGTGCCAGGTGCCATTCCCTTTAAGAACCGTCTGCGTTAAGTCATTAGCGCTATGCTATTATGGAAGTCCTAAGAAGGAGGTCAGCGCGCTTCTCTGCAGAAGAAAGTAACAAGCTTGTGCATGAGGTCAAGGCTCGTCAGTTCGCAATCTTTGGAACGGCGCGAAATCCTCCCCGAGCCGAGGTGGTGAAACAGGCGTAGGAAGAAGTAGCAGCGGCCGTGTTCGAAAACGTGCATGAAGTCTAGCGCCTAAGAACTTTTCAAACCACTTCTTAGCGCTAGGCGCAAACTCAGATCGCATAATAGCAGGGGCGCCTAACGCACTTCATTAACATATGAACACTCCCACAATGAGTAATATATGCACGGGAGTCTTATGTCTTATGTGTGGGCGCCTAGGGACACCTGCATAATAGCAGTAGCGCGTATGAAGCGCATAATAAGGGTGGCAGTAGGTCTTAACCTGGCGGTGCGTCTTAATTAAGACTTAAGACGGCAAGTTAAGAAGTGCATAATAGGGCCCTTGGTTTTATAGTGCTTGCATGTAGGTGCCACCCAGAGGTTCAACAATGTTGAGACGTCATAAAACACAAATGCCCAAATCAGTCAATACCAATATCAATGAAGTCCAACAGAAACATCAACACAGAAAAAGAAAGACAAACACACAGCGCCCCTCCCTCTCTCCAAGTTCATGCAGTCACAATACTTGTATATAGTTTCTCTGATTCAGTGCCCTAATCCTTAAACCCTAAAAACGACCCTCCACCTGCATCACCTGGCCTACACATGGTCAATATCTCAGTTATTAACTAGAAGTATTTTTTTCCCAGGTCAACAATTCTGTGATGGCTCTGGCTAAGTCCCTCTACGAGAGGATGTTCTTGTGGATGGTCATCCGTATCAATGAACAGTTGGACACCAAGAATGCAAGGCAGTTCTACATCGGTGTGCTCGACATTGCTGGTTTTGAGATCTTTGATGTGAGTATGTTGTCAAAACAAGAAAACATGTTGTTATTCTGAAAGATTAACAGCCATGTATGATGAAAATATTCCTTTATTCTCAAATTCCATCAACAGTACAACAGCATGGAGCAGCTGTGTATTAACTTCACCAATGAGAAACTGCAACAGTTCTTCAACCACACTATGTTCGTCCTGGAGCAAGAGGAGTACAAGAAGGAGGGAATCGTCTGGGCGTTCATTGACTTCGGCATGGACTTGGCTGCCTGCATTGAGCTTATTGAGAAGGTAAGCAGCAATTATTATTATTATTATTATTATTATTATTATTATTATTATTGTTGTTATTGTTATTATTGTTATTATTATGAATAATCTTTTTTATTATTTTTTATTTTTTATATATAGTCAGTTATAACTCATATGTGTGATAAAGAGATCCAGTCTGAATGCATGTTTTCATTCAGCTTTTTTGAGCCATAAAAGCATAAAGGTCTGATTACACTCATTAACGGCTGATGTTGCATCCCAACATTTACTCAACATTAACATTTCAAGTAGGAATTTTCAGACTATGTATAATTTCAGAAACTCACCCTTTGACCACGTGTGAGACAATTCTATAAGAGCAGAATTTCCGTTGTTTATAGACAGTTTTTCCAGAGAACTTACGCTGGTGTAATTATGACAATCAGCCACCAGAAGGTGTCTTTATTAGGAACTCTCGTTAAATACAGTACTTTACTTTTGTACATTAGTCTGATACACACCTTTAACCAAGTGTTTAACACCAGATGTTGCATATAGAAAACAATGTGTTTAAAGGGTTCATATGCTTCCACCACATGGCTATCAACTTATAACAGTGACTGTTGAAGTTATAAACATGAAAATAGTGTAAATACCAACTTACTAATTTAATTCAAATCTCTTTCTGCACAGCCATTGGGCATCTTCTCCATCCTAGAGGAGGAGTGCATGTTCCCCAAGGCTTCAGACACCACCTTCAAGGACAAGCTGAACAACACACATCTTGGCAAAACCAAGGCGTTTGAGAAGCCCAAGCCCGCCAAGGGCAAGGCTGAGGCCCACTTCTCCCTGGTGCACTACGCTGGCATTGTGGACTACAACATCACTGGCTGGCTGGACAAGAACAAGGATCCCCTGAACGACTCTGTGATCCAGCTGTACCAGAAGTCCTCAGTCAAACTGCTGCCCCTCCTTTATCCTGCTGCTGCAGCTGAAGGTAACATTTGCATCATGTTAATAACTAAGCATTAGCACGATAATTAGCATTAAGCCGGGCAGACACAACATAATTTTAGCCATGAAATTACCCACAACTCAATGTACATATGGGCTGTAAACCTGAGTCAAACCCTAACTTGATCCTGACCTTAAGCCTGACCCTGACCCTGACCCTAACCCTAGCCCTGACTCTGACCCTAACCCTGACCCTAACCCTAAACCTGACCATAACCCTAACCCTGACTCTGACCCTAACCCTAAACCTGACCCTGACCCTAACCTGACCCTGACTATTTGGCTATACAGCTGAAATGTTTTACTATTCCGTGGACAGCGCCATTTCTACTTTAATGAACAAACATTGAAGGGAGTTGATCAGAGATTTATAACACTTTGTTTTACTCTTTGAAAAAGACACTACAAAGAAGGGAGGCAAGAAGAAGGGAGGTTCCATGCAGACTGTGTCCTCCCAGTTCAGGGTGAGCTTTCCTCCTGCCTGCCAGTGTCTGTTGAAAAGTACTATCTCTTCAAAAGTGTGAATTAAGTGTGCATTTTTTGTGAGAGCACTATGTTTTGTAACCCCTCACAGGAGAACTTGCAAAAGCTGATGACCAACCTGAGGAGCACCCACCCTCACTTTGTGCGCTGCCTCATCCCCAACGAGTCAAAGACTCCAGGTACGACACAGAGAGACATACGACAGATTAAGCCCATGATTAAACTACTAATCATTACTATCCTTACATTATTGTACAGGTTTATTTAAGGGTTAAGATGCATTTTTGTTTTCCAGGTCTGATGGAGAACTTCCTGGTTATCCACCAGCTGAGGTGTAACGGTGTACTGGAAGGTATCAGGATCTGCAGGAAGGGCTTCCCCAGCAGAATCCTCTATGCTGACTTCAAGCAGAGGTAGAACACACACACACACACACACACACACACACACACACACACACACACACAATAGTGCCCTTCCATGACAGAATTACTTTAGTTTAGTTTATTAGTTCATAGTTTCGTGTCAGTCCCCATTAATTAACAGCAGTACATGGAGCAACTTTAGCCTCCATGGCTGATTTCCATCTGTAGTCCCAAGCAACAGCAGTAACATATTTAACAATTCTCCCCATACAGGTACAAAGTACTGAATGCCGGTGTCATCCCTGAGGGTCAGTTCATGGACAACAAGAAGGCTTCTGAGAAGCTGCTCGGGTCCATTGATATTCCTCACGATGAGTACAAGTTTGGACACACCAAGGTCAGGAGATGTTGCCACATAACAATTTTCCTATATGTTACAATGTGTAACTCCTCCTTTGGACATGCCTGTTTATCTGTGCTCAGGTGTTCTTCAAAGCTGGTCTTCTGGGTGTCTTGGAGGAGATGCGAGATGAGAAGTTGGCAAGTCTGGTTACCATGACTCAGGCTCTCTGCCGCGCATACCTGATGAGGAGGGAGTTCGTGAAGATGATGGAGAGGAGGTATGGGATGGAGGATAATCTCTTTAGCAAAATCTTTTAAATATAAATGTGCCTTTCAAAAGCATAAAACTCACTATGCGACAATTGCCTTCCTCTTGTCAACCAGAGAGTCCATCTTCACCATCCAGTACAACGTCCGCTCATTCATGAATGTCAAACATTGGCCATGGATGAAGGTCTACTACAAGATCAAGCCTCTGCTGCAGAGCGCTGAGACAGAGAAGGAGCTGGCCAACATGAAGGAAGACTATGAGAAATGCAAAGCTAATCTGGTTAAGGCAGAGGCCCGGAAGAAGGACCTGGAGGAGAAGATGGTATCACTCCTGCAAGAGAAGAATGACCTTGCCCTCCAAGTTGCATCTGTGAGTGACCGGGCTCACAAGGACACACACACACATTCTCTCTCTCTCTCTCTCTCTCTCTCTCTCTCTCTCTCTCTCTCTCTCTCTCTCTCTCTCTCTCTCACACAACCATTTGTCCCTAAGTTTGCATTTGTCATAGATTTGTATTGATTTACTGTGTGCCCTTGGACTAGAATCAGTTTATATTTGAATACACATTGAGACACATTGACTTTTTCTTCCCTCCCGAAACCAGGAAGGAGACTGTCTGAACGATGCTGAGGAGAGGTGCGAGGGGCTCATCAAGAGCAAGATCCAGCTGGAGGCCAAACTCAAAGAGACGACCGAGAGGCTGGAAGATGAAGAGGAGATCAATGCTGAGTTGACAGCCAAGAAGAGGAAGCTGGAGGATGAGTGTTCTGAGTTGAAGAAAGACATTGATGACCTGGAGCTAACTCTGGCCAAAGTGGAGAAGGAGAAACACGCCACTGAAAACAAGGTCTCATATCACATACAAACTACAATCTGATCAAACTGTCAATGTCAAACAATCAATTAATCTGTGTTGTGTTGGTCCTGGAAAGAGAGAACATGATTTACAAGTGACAGTATATTCAATATAAACTGTTTCCCTTTGTGAGGTGAAGTGACAAGCGACTCTGTTGTGGCTGTGTTCAGGTTAAAAACCTGACTGAGGAAATGGCATCTCAGGATGAGGCTGTTGCAAAGCTCAGCAAGGAGAAGAAAGCCCTGCAAGAGGCCCACCAGCAGACACTGGACGACCTGCAGGCAGAGGAGGACAAAGTCAACACTCTGACCAAGGCTAAGACCAAGCTGGAACAGCAAGTGGACGATGTGAGTGGCCAATGAACACAAAGCTGTGCTAGTGTCAACCAAGATTGTAATGAAAGAGTAAAGCTCATTGTCTTCCATAAGTTAAAACTCACAAGAACATGAAACAGTCACATACAAGCTAAGCATTATTAGATGGCTATTATAGTATGAAAGCTAAGGTTGCTCATTTAGTTTGAGGCCATCATCATGAACCTGCACCCCAGTTTATGCTCTAAAAGGCTTTACTTTATTAATCTAGTGTACTTTATCATTGTTGTTCATTATTTAGATTTTGATGACAAATATGTGTTTCTCGTCTAGCTTGAGGGTTCTCTGGAGCAAGAGAAGAAGCTCCGTATGGACCTAGAGAGAGCCAAGAGAAAGCTGGAGGGTGATCTGAAACTGGCCCAGGAGTCCGTAATGGACCTGGAGAATGACAAGCAGCAGGCTGATGAGAAGATCAAGAAGTAAACACAAACAAATGACCACAAAGTTGGATTTGATATACATTGAACATTATTTTTCTTTACATTGTTGCAATAGTCAGAACCAGCATTGTGTTTGAACGAACAAAAACATGTTTCTATTGAAGTCGAAAATACACAAATCTGGACAGATGTCTTTCTGTAAACCAAAGTGAATGCTATGAACCACTTCCACTTCCACTTCCAAACTGCAATCAATGTGTTTGTGTTCTTCAGGAAGGACTTCGAGACCGCCCAGCTCCTCGCCAAGATTGAGGATGAACAGTCTCTGGGTGCTCAGAACCAGAAGAAGATCAAGGAACTCCAGGTACAGAACAGGACCGTCAGACGGCTCAGTTGGCTGTACAGTGTCTAACAACACTACAGTTACCATGCCTACCATTAACACTACAGTTACCATGGTTACCATTAACACTACAGTTACCATGGTCAGGATTGCTATCAGAAACAGTGATCAATTTATCCTCGTGTTAGCACAGTCCTGGTTTGCAATGGTTCAGTTAGTTCAAGCATGATGCTTAAACACCATAGACTCCGTTCCGTATGTTAACTGTAAGCTGCTTTGGATAAACACATCTTAATAATAAAATAATCATTTGTGTATCCTTTGTTTTGACTGTGTTGTTGATTTCAGCTCCCTGTTTGTGTCTCCCCATTGTAGGCCCGTATTGAGGAGCTGGAGGAGGAGATCGAGGCTGAGCGCGCTGCCAGGGCTAAGGTGGAGAAGCAGAGGGCCGATCTCTCCAGGGAACTTGAGGAGATCAGCGAGAGGCTGGAGGAGGCCGGAGGTGCTACCGCTTCTCAGATAGAGATGAACAAGAAGCGCGAGGCCGAGTTCCAGAAACTGAGACGCGACCTAGAGGAGTCCACCCTGCAGCACGAGTCCACCGCCTCTGCTCTGAGGAAGAAGCAGGCGGACAGCGTGGCAGAGCTTGGCGAGCAGATCGACAACCTGCAGCGCGTCAAGCAGAAGCTGGAGAAGGAGAAGAGCGAGTACAAGATGGAAATTGATGACCTCTCCAGCAACATGGAGGCCGTCGCCAAGTCTAAGGTCAGTGTTTGTATGGATCAGCGTTTCTGGGGGTCAATTCTAATAAACGTGAAAAAGCACAAAGTACAAAGTCCAAAGCCTGGCACTCAGTGCTTGGCACAAGATAATCATGTAAAGTAATAACGGTTTATGTTTCTCTACCAGGGCAATCTGGAGAAGATGTGCCGTACTCTTGAGGATCAGCTGAGCGAGATCAAGACTAAGAATGATGAGAATGTGCGCCAGGTCAATGACATGAGCGGACAGAGGGCAAGACTCCTGACTGAGAACGGTAAAAATGATACTCCAGATACTGTTGAAGTTGATCTAGGACATCGTTTCTCAACGGGGGCGGTACCGCCCCCCAGGGGGCGTTCAGACAACATCGGGGGGCGCTGGAACAAATATGTTTTAAAGGGGGGCGTTGAGGTGTTCTTGGGGGGCGTTCACGCATAAAGTATTTTTCTCACGGGCACATTTACGCACTATTACGGGCACATTCGTAAATGCACGAACGGTCAGTTCGCTCAGACAAACCGTGTTTTCAGTCAGAGCGCCCATCTCTGAGCGCTCTGAACTTGGCCGGGCTCTGTGACGCAGACACACGTAGCGCAGCGCCCCACAAAATAAAAGTGAGTGTCATCAAGAAGATGGAGAAGCTAAAAACTCAGCTAGCAAAGGCAGAGCTTTTGATAGTTTCCAATGTGTCTGGGTAAGCTGCATTGTAGAAGAATCTTGACAGTTCATGTACAGTGCAGAAATTGCAATACTATGCTACGATAGAAAGAACCCCGGTTCATCCCATCTGTAACATCATGTTGACCAATGCCCAACTTCTATGAGTGTTTTCCTTGTTGGCTATGCTTGAGTGACATATGTTTCAGTTTGTGGGCTCATTGTAATTGTTGCGTTCGCTTCGTTCGCTTCCTTTCAATACAGCTTATTTAATTTAGTTAAAATGAGTGCTAATACCATACCACCATACCATACCAGAACATCACAACAGGAACAACCTATCTCAAAAAAGCGATCGTATTGTAATAAACCAGTCCGGAAAGTTCTCTGTCGCTTACCAATAATCGAACCTAGAGAAATCAGCTACGAATGTCCCCTCCCCTCGCAGGTTCATCACAGTATATTACATAAATGTATTACTGTTAAGTGTTGTTGTGGATGTTATCCCTAGTGCCATTCTGAGGTTAGCATTGCGATGTGTTTGCAAACTAAAATATACGATCGCTTTTTTGTGATATGTTGCTCCTCTTGTGATGTCCTGGAAACGAACGCATCAGCTGCAGCGTCTTTTGTATTGATCAGCTGTCATCAGTGTTATTACGGGACAAAACCGTGTTTTCAGTCAGAGCGCCCATCTCTGAGCGCTCCCAGAGCGCAGAGCTCTGAACTTTGGAACTTATATGACAAATTCGAAGTGGTCAGTTTATGAAAATAATACCATAGAATACTAAATAAAATATTAAAATAATAGCCCCCTAGCGTTTGCCGCCATATTGTGACACCCCCCCCCCAAAGTCCAATCAAAAATGAATAAATATTAGCATCATAAAACAGCAATTTGGAGAAATGCAACACCAGCACACTTAAAAAAACTAACAATGTTAGTTGTAATGTACAGTTCTGCAGCCTACTGTTTGTTCTGCATCGGACATGTGTGAAATTGCTGCTGTTCCGTAGCAGTCTGTTTGTATTCTCTGATGTTGTCTGAGTTTGTTTAGGCCTGGATAATGGACAGGGGGGCGCTGGCCCAAAAAAGGTTGAGAACCACTGATCTAGGACCATCTTACACACGCCATACCATATTAACCAGTAAATTAGATTAGATTAGATGAAACGTTATTGTCATCGCAGAGTACTATATAACGAAATAGAGTTGGGAGTAACACTTAGAATAAATCAAACTTGACATACAAATTAGAATAGCAAGTATTGGCAGGATTACTTTTTGTCCATTACAACACAACTTACTCCACCAACAACAATGAACATTAACCATTAAAACTTGGCCATCAGCGAACAGATACCCTATTAACCAGATGCTCTGTTCCCCACAGGTGAGTTTGGTCGCCAGCTTGAGGAGAAGGAGGCCCTGGTGTCCCAGCTGACCAGAGGCAAACAGGCCTTCGTCCAGCAGCTTGAGGAGCTGAAGAGACTTGTTGAGGAGGAGGTCAAGGTAAGGGACTCAAAGTAGACTCCACCAACCACAACATTTTGACTACAGCTTCACTGACGCTTTTACACATTCTCTCTCTGTCCTTCTCTCTCTGTCCTTTTCTCTCTCTCCTTCTCTCTCTCTCCTTCTCTCTCTCTCCTTCTCTCTCTCTGTCCTTCTCTCTCTCTGTGTCCTTCTCTCTCCTTCTCTTTATCCCTGTCGCCTCTTCTATTTCTCTCCCTAGGCTAAGAACGCACTGGCCCACGGTGTCCAGTCTGCTCGCCATGACTGTGACCTCCTGAGGGAGCAGTTTGAGGAGGAGCAGGAGGCCAAGGCAGAGCTGCAACGCGGCATGTCCAAGGCCAACAGTGAGGTGGCTCAGTGGAGGACCAAGTACGAGACTGATGCCGTCCAGCGCACTGAGGAGCTGGAGGAGGCCAAGTGAGTCACACACAATATATTGTACCATTTACCTCAAGAGCCAGATGTGCAGACATTCTCTGACACAATCCCTCAGACGTGAAGATTTAAAATCCTTCATCTGTCTAACAGGAAGAAGCTGGCCCAGCGTCTGCAGGAGGCAGAGGAGACCATCGAGGCGACCAACTCAAAGTGTGCCTCTCTGGAGAAGACCAAGCAGAGGCTGCAGGGAGAGGTGGAGGACCTCATGATTGATGTGGAGAGAGCCAATGCTCTTGCTGCCAACCTCGACAAGAAGCAGAGGAACTTTGACAAGGTGTGAAATAACAAAATAAATATATTCCGTGCTAGCGTCATATTGGCCTAAATTTAATTGATAAAATGGGTGTATTGTTACATCATATTTCTTATTACAAAAGCCCCAAGCCCTCAATACAATAATGGACAGAAAATGGCAAAATATTACATGGATCACATGAATCACATGGATTTCTCTAGGTCTTGGCAGAGTGGAAGCAGAAGTTCGAGGAGGGCCAGGCAGAGCTGGAAGGAGCTCAGAAGGAGGCTCGTTCTCTGAGCACGGAGATCTTCAAAATGAAGAACTCCTATGAGGAGGCTTTGGATCAGCTGGAGACTCTGAAGAGAGAGAACAAGAACCTGCAACGTGAGTCCAACAGCAGCAGTTGTATTTGGCTTGCGAAGGGGTGTCTAATTTGATCAAGCCACATATGATTGACCTTGTTCTTAAGAACAATGTAGACATATTTTAATACACTTAGCTTTGACAGAATTGTACCTTTTTTTCTTATCACAATATAATACAAAGAAAATCTCCCTGTTCTGAATGACTTCTGTGTTTATGTTTGCAGAGGAGATCTCTGACCTGACTGAGCAGATCGGGGAGACTGGCAAGAGCATCCATGAGCTGGAGAAGGCCAAGAAGACTGTGGAGACAGAGAAGTCTGAGATCCAGACAGCCTTGGAGGAGGCTGAGGTAGAAACTAATGCTGTTTAATCCTGTTCATTGGAGTAATACTCCTCCTTTTATTTATCCTTTCCTGTCCACGTTACTCTCATTTAGATCAAATATGTGGTTTAAGTAAGACCTGCTCCTCCTATACCTATATGTATTCCCACATTTGCATCACATACACTGGCAGGCCCCTAACCAGAGCAACCCTTAGTCCATGAGTGGCAGTCCATAACTGCCCCCTACAAACACAGTGTGAATACTGATTTGTTTTGTTCAGGGTACACTGGAGCACGAGGAGTCCAAGATTCTGCGTGTGCAGCTGGAGCTGAACCAGATCAAGGGTGAGGTGGACAGGAAGCTGGCAGAGAAGGATGAGGAGATGGAGCAGATCAAGAGGAACAGCCAAAGGGTGGTGGACTCCATGCAGAGCACCCTGGACTCAGAGGTGAGGAGCAGGAACGACGCCCTGAGGGTGAAGAAGAAGATGGAGGGAGACCTGAACGAGATGGAGGTCCAGCTGAGCCACGCCAACAGGCAGGCAGCCGAGGCCACGAAACAGCTGAGGAACGTCCAGGGACAGCTCAAGGTAAAATAAATCCACAAATAAAAATAAATGTTAAAAAATAAAAAAGGAGCAACATTGCAAGTCTCGTGAAAATGGAGATAGGTATTCGTCTATTTGCCAATACCATAGAACACAGGAATAAAGTGAACTGATGTTTAAAGTAATTGAAGGGGTTTCAGGGAACACAAAGAAAGCATCCCTTACCCATCCTATTGTCCTACAACAACACGTTTTAATACTCTGTGTTTGTTCCCAGGATGCCCAATTGCACCTTGATGATGCTGTTCGCGCAGCAGAAGATCTGAAGGAGCAGGCAGCGATGGTGGAGCGCAGGAACGGTCTGATGGTGGCTGAGATTGAGGAGCTCAGGGTTGCCCTGGAGCAGACAGAGAGAGGCCGCAAAGTGGCCGAGACGGAGCTGGTGGATGCCAGCGAACGCCTGGGACTGCTTCACTCCCAGGTACGGGTGATTCCTAGGCAGTCTCATCTTACCCACAGTGTGACTTTTGTGTGTTTTCTTATTCAACTAATCATTGGGTTTCCTCATACAGAACACTAGCCTTCTGAACTCTAAGAAGAAGCTGGAGACTGACCTGGTTCAGGTGCAGGGAGAGGTGGACGACACAGTGCAGGAGGCCAGAAACGCAGAGGAGAAGGCAAAGAAGGCCATCACTGATGTAAGTCCCCATATTCAAAACAATATAACTCAATAAACTGTATTTGTACCCAAGATAGAGGTCTTCATAGATCCAAGAAACCCGGTTAGATAACAGTACAGCTTATTTACCGGCTCTGATCATGATAGCGATACAGTTGTCACCATCAATCCCAACTCATCTAAACCTGGTCTGTAGTCTAGTACGCACCTCTGGCCAAGTGCACCATCAGACAAAGCAATTGCACAGAGCGAGCGAGCAATTGAATGCGAGATAGAGTTGGAGCAGGGTGAACCCCTCACATTTTGAACCCGTAAAGACCTCTACACCAAAGGACAATTGTAGTTGGACTGAGCACATTATCTGTGCCACATTGTGGATGAATTAAATGAATCGACACTCTACCATTTCAGGCGGCCATGATGGCAGAGGAGCTGAAGAAGGAGCAGGACACCAGCTCTCACCTGGAGAGGATGAAGAAGAACCTGGAGGTCACAGTCAAGGACCTGCAGCACCGTCTGGATGAGGCTGAGAACCTGGCAATGAAGGGCGGCAAGAAGCAGCTCCAGAAACTGGAGTCCAGGGTGAGTGTGCAGAGCTAAGGGCATTCAATAAATTGTCTAGCCTTGAAGAATCGATCTTTACTTCTTTCCAATAATTCATGACTGATTGTTACGGCTGTGTTCCCCCCATACAGGTGCGTGAGCTTGAGACTGAGTTGGAGGGCGAGCAGAGAAGGGGGGTAGACGCAGTAAAGGGTGTCCGCAAGTACGAGCGTAGAGTCAAGGAGCTCACTTACCAGGTAAGACTACCACTAACACCTTCACACGTTCTGGCAGAGTCAGGCACCTGAATGCAATTGAAGTGTGGGCATTGACTTTCTTTAATCTTCTCCCACAGACTGAGGAGGACAAGAAGAATGTTGCCAGACTTCAGGACCTGGTCGACAAGCTGCAGCTTAAAGTGAAGACTTACAAGAGGCAGGCTGAGGAAGCGGTGAGTCACATACTGATAGTCAAATATTATTACAGCATATACAATGTTGTACATAGTCAACATACATTACAACATTTGGTATCCATAGTTAAGTGGAATCTATTGTTGCTGACGCATGTCTATCCACGATGACAATATTGCAAATAACTGTTGAAGTAATGTTACACATAGTGTATAGTGTTTACTTCTATATAACCATTATTATATAGTAATATAATGTTCCCTTTTAATTTAGTTAATTTGTTTAAACAACATTTCAAACATTGTGAGTGTCATTGTCTCTGTGTCTCATTCTGGTCTGTCTTTCTCTCCCAGGAGGAACAAGCCAACTCCCACATGGGTAAACTGCGTAAGGTGCAGCATGAGATGGAGGAGTCAGAGGAGCGTGCTGACATCGCTGAGTCCCAGGTCAACAAGCTCAGGGCTAAGAGCCGCGACTCTGGAAAGGTACAAAGCTGCTATCAAACCTATACCTGACTCCTGTACAAATATGACCTCATCAACAACAGAATTTCAGGTTCAGTGTACACACAGACATCAACATTGACATGTACATTCACAACTGTCTTGGAGAAATGTGTCCTTCGGATAAACCTTCTTTTTGGCCGTTTCAGTGCTATGTAGCCTGATTGAAATGAATCTAAGAAATCATTTAGGGTCCATAAATGCTACGTTTTTTGTTGGAAAGTTTTGATATGGGTCTGTAGTTGTTCAGTATAAATGGGTCTAGGCCATTCTTTTTCAAGCTAGGCAAGGCAAGGCAAGGCACGTTTATAGCACATCTCATACCAGGGGCAATTCAAAGTGCTTTACATACGGCAAAAATACATCAAGAGGAGAATAGTAAACAGAAAGAATGTTAAGAATAGATATGATATATTGTCTATATATATAAGATAATTAATAAGATAATAGAAATGAATAAAAAGACATGGATGGATGTGTTAGTGTTTAATCATAACTGTTGCAAAAAATGAAGGTTTTTAGATTAGATTTAAATAGTTTTAGGGTTTGAGCCTGTTTGAAGCTAAACCCAGAGACAAGTACTTGCTTGCCCTTAACAATGTGTTCTTTGAAGTGATCATACATAAGAGGTTAATTCATATGTACCCCTTATTTTATCTTTCTCTCTCTTCACAGGGCAAAGAGGCTGAATAAACAAGAGCATCTACTCTGTGGTGCACAGACTGTGAAAACATAAAATATGAATTTCATGGTGGATTTGTTTGCATTGATTAAAAACCTGTACGTACATTTACTTTGTGACTTTGTGGATTTCATTATACACATACGCACGCACGCACGCACACACACACACACACACACACCCACACGCACGCACGCACGCCCGCACGCACGCACGCACGCACACACCCACACACCCACACACACACACACACACACACACACACACACACGCACCCACTGTCCTTATTCAGAAGGGAGGAGTCACTGTCCTTGCTGAGCCATTAACTCACATGTTTAATTCATCCTTGGAACAAAACATTATACCGGAATCATGGAAGACAGCACATGTAACACCACTTTTGCAGGGATCCAACTATATTGGACAATTATCGCCCTATCTCAAAACTTTCAGTCCTGCATGGCTAAAATCTTTTAGTCATTAGTTAGTGATCAATTAAAATAATGTCTAACTTGTAACAGAATTCTCACTCCTTTTCAGTCAGGTTTTAGGAAAAGGCATCGCACCATCACAGCTGCCACTAAAGTGATTAATGATGTTGTCATTGTACTATTGAGTGTAAAAAGTCACGTGCTGCGATATTCATTGACCTTTCCAAAGTGTTTGACACAGTTGACCATAATATTCTGTTACAGTGTCTCAATAAAATTGGGTTATCTACAAATGCTATTGGGTGGTTTAAAAACTATTTCACAAGTAGATTTCAATGTGTCATATGTGATAGTACTACATCAGAGAAGGCAGAACTTAATTAGGAAATGGCTTGTTTGCAGAAAGTTGTTTTCCATTTGCATGTCAAGGACAGTGACTCCTCCCTTCTGAATAAGTAAGTAGTAAGTAAGTAATTTTTATTTATAAAGCACCTTTCGAAACAAGGTTACAAAGTGCTGTACAGTGGACATCACATAAAAACAATCAGGTAAAAACAAGTTAACACAAGACACATGAGGGCATAAGAGCAATAAAACAACAAGAGATAAAACAAAACAATGACCTATAGAAGTGGGTCAGGTGAAAATGTCATAGAATAAAGTGCAAACAAAACAGGTGTGTTTTTAACAAGTTCTTAAAACAATTAACAGATTGAGCATTCTTTATCGACACTGGGAGGGCGTTCCACAGTGTGGGAGCCACTACTACAAAAGCTCGGTCACCCTTGGTTCTGAGGTTGGTCGAGGGTATGACCAGGAGGCCCTTGTCCGAGGACCTGAGAGATCTCACATTGGGCTTTGCCTGTAATAATTCCGAGATATAGAGAGGGGCCAGCCCGTGTAATGCCTTATAAGTTATTAAAAGGATTTTAAAATAAATTCTGGATTTAACGGGTAGCCAGTGAAGAGCGGCCAAAACCGGGGTTATATGAGCTCTGCGATGTGTGTTAGTGAGAATTCTGGCAGCTGTGTTTTGTACTAATTGTAGTCGGTTAATAGAAGAGCGGCTGAGGATAGAGTAGAGTCCATTACAGTAGTCTAGACGTGAGGAGATAAATGCGTGCATGATTTTTTCGAGGTCTTGAGAAGTAAGGATTGGTTTGATTTTTGCGATATTGCGAAGATGGTAGAAACATGACTGTGTGACCTTTTTTACATGGTATTCAAAATTCAAGTGGCTATCAAAAAAGACTCCCAGATTTTTGGCGGTGTTACTTACATTGAATGCCAATGAACCGAGGGACCGCCAAATTTCATTCGAGGTACTCTCAGGGCCTATAACTAGTATCTCAGTTTTATCTGCATTTAACTGTAGGAAGTTTTGTGCCATCCAATTATTTATTCCAGCAATACAGTCATGTAAGATGGTGAGTTTGCTGAGATCACTTGGTTTAAAAGAAACATATAATTGCGTATCATCTGCATAACAGTGATAGGATATGCCATCAAAACTATTAATAAGAGCACCAAGGGGTAACATGTAGAGGGAGAACAGGATTGGACCAAGGATTGAACCCTGGGGGACCCCACAGGCCAAGGGAGATGTGGAGGAGACATAGCTGTCGATAGCGACAGCCACACTTCTCCCTGACAGATAGGACGAAAACCATTTCAGAGCTACCCCATCTAAACCCATCCACTGTTGGAGCCTATTTAAAAGGATGTCGTGGTCAATAGTGTCAAATGCTGCGCTTAGGTCAAGCAGCAGCAGCACTGAGCACTCTCCGACATCAGCCCTCATAATGATGTCACTTGACACTCTAAGAAGTGCAGTCTCGGTGCTGTGCTTCTGACGGAAGCCAGACTGAAATGTATCAAACAACTTGTTATTGTCAAGAAATTGTAAAAGTTGGTTACAAACAACTTTTTCCAGGACCTTCGAAATGAATGGGAGTTTGGAGATTGGCCGGTAATTACTGTGGACTAGACCGGGCAGTGTTTCTCAACCCTCTCCTCGGGGCGCCCCAGCCGCTCCACATATTTGATCTGTTCCACCACCAGCACACCTGATTCTACTAATCAAGTACAAATCATAATTGCTTTGTACTTGATCAGTTGAATCAGTTGAGCTGGTGGTGGAACAGATCAAATATGTGGAGCGGCTGGGGCGCCCCGAGGAGAGGGTTGAGAAACACTGGACTAGAGGATCAAGGCCTGTTTTTTTCAGGAGAGGTTGGATGATGGCATGTTTGAAATGATCAGGCACACACCCAGAGGATATGGAACTGTTAATAATAGACAAAATGTAGGGACTGAGGCTATTGAAGACAGCTTTTAAAAGTGAGGTTGGGATGGTGTCAACAGGACTAGAAGAGGGGTTCATGAGTGAGATAATTGGGGTAAGATCATCTAAGGAGATAATGTTGAACTGGCGTAGCGAGGGAGCTGGAGGAGGCTGGTCGACAATGATGATGTTTGGAGGTGTTATCTTGGATCTTATATTGTTAACTTTATCTAGAAAAAATTATAAGAATAGTTCACAGTCATTATCAGAGTAGACAGGAACTGGGGGAGGAGGTGGATTAACCAGGGTGTTTATAACTGCAAAAAGAGCTTTAGGCTTATTCTTATTAAGGTGGATAGTATATGGAGAAGTATATGGTTCTTGCATCCTCAACTTTTAGGTTGAAAGAGGTGAGGAGTTCCTTCATGTGAATGAAGTGAACTGTCCCCTTAGTCTTCTTCCACCGCCGCTCAACTATTCTGCACTCTCTTTTTAGGTTGCGGATGTCATCATTTATCCATGGGGATGAGTTAGCTGCACTGAGACATTTCTTTTTTGTTCTGAGGGGGGCAACTAATTCTAGGGCAGACAAACAGAGGTGATTAAAATGGTGGACCAGGCCATTTGTGTCAGTTGACACTGTCACATCATTACTGAGGTCTGCGAAGGCAGAGGAAAATTTGAGAGCAGAGGAGCTGTTGAGTGTACGGGAGCTGACTGACCGTTTGCTTGGTAGGGACTCAGCAATAAAATCAATATTACAAGTAATATATTTGTGGTCAGAAATAAAAAACTCACCTATACATAGCTTATTGATGTTCAGGCCCAGTGTAAAAATCAAATCCAGCGTGTGGCCCCGGTCATGGGTCGGTCCAGAAACATGCTGAGTCAAATTCAGTGATTGGGTAAAACTAATGAACTCATTCGCGAAGTTGTCAGAGGCATTATCAATATGCGCATTAAAATCTCCGGCCAGCACCAGGTTGTCGACTTTCATCACAACAGATGATAAAAACTCAGGAAATTCTGTTAAAAACTCACTTTTTGACTTTTCTGGTGGGCGATAACATAGCAAAGTAAAGAGAGGGTTAGCTGATCCTATTCTAAGCAGCAGTGCTTCAACAGTTCTAAAATTACCAATGTCTACAGAGCGGCAAGCAAACTTTTTGGAGAAGATAACGGCTAAACCACCTGCACGGCCAGACATCCATAGGAGAACTGATAACACTACATGCGGCAGGACAGAGCTTATTTATAGTGATGTTGTCATTGTTTTTCAGCCAGGTCTCTGTTAAAAATAGAAAATCAAGCTCATGGGATTTAAAAAAGTCCCTTATAATAGGGCTTGTTGTTCACTGACCTAGCATTAATGAATGCCATCTTAAATGGTACAGACTTAGTCCGAGGAGCTGTAGGTAGACAAGGAATGTGAGTGAGGTTTGATGGAATGACTGTGCGAGGGGTGAAGTTGTTGAGTGAAAGGTGTCTGGTCCTAATAAGAACAGGGATGGTCAGAGGACAGGAAAGGGATATAGAGTTAGCATGACCCAATGGGAGATGCTTGTGATGAATACAGTGTGAAGCTATGGTGGGATCATGCTGTGGTACATGTCATTTACAGCTGAAAGCGATGTAATTAATAAATTGAATGATTAATAGCTTTGTACCTTTTAGATTGAGGTGCAGGCCATCGGGTTTATACAGGTGGTTTCTGGTCCAGAACATTGCTTGTGGTCAGCTAGCGGGCGAGGGACTGGTGACAGCCCGTTAGCCACACACTCCAATGTGGCAGGTGTTAGCGTCCCGTTAGCCAAAGCTAGCCCGCTGCTAGCCGCCGGCTCCGAGGATGCCTGAGGCTCAGGAAAACGAGCCAGTGGAGAGAAGAAATTGTCCAGTGGGATAGGGCTATCGGGGCCTCCCGGAGAGAACCAGGGGATGGAACGCTTTCTCCCGTTCCTCACAACCGACACCCAGGATGGACCCGGAGTGGGACTGGAACAGCGGGGTCCATTTGGATCCAGTTTGTCCAGCCTGGATTGAACCGCCGTCTTCCTTCGGAGGATATCCTTCAGTCAGTGGCGTAGCGGACGGGCCCGCAAGCGACGCACCGCGGGGGGCCCCCAGCCACTAGGGGGCCCCCTAACATTGGATCTTTTTTTTTTTTTTTTTTTTTTTTATAATTTAAAAAAATATGAAACAAAGAAAATAAGTGGCCCTTCATTGTGTCAAGCTTAATTTTAATATATAGGCCTATATTAAAAAGATATACATAGTTAGCCGTATCCAATAGCAACATGACTTTGACGTCACACGTAGGCAGCGAGACACAAGGAAAATGAGCAAGCGAAAATACAGTACAAAGTACAATAAGCATTCTTTAGGTGGTGGTAGATTCTCTATTCAGACATTCGGAGTGAAAGAAAAACAACATACAGATGATAATTCACACAATATAATACCACGAAAGCGTACAGCACTAAACAATAACATTTATTTGGGCAGCATCATACTCAAACTCAGGCAGAAGGGCAGGGTCCGGCCAGGTTCACAGTCACAGGCTGTCAGTGCATCATAATTCAGCATGGTTAGGCTATATATAGCTGCTTCTTTTTCTATTCTACTATTCTATTCTACTTCTGCTGTCTGCGTCTCCCTGGGTATTCCTAGACCAGATGGCAAAAAGTAAAGAAATGCCACAATATACCAGGACTTAAGAAACGAGATGTCCAACAAAGGATTTGACTAACCCTGGCCAATTTTACGCAACAAGTAGACTCTGATGCAGCGGCGACAGGGTTGTCAGATGGGCTGGTTTTTGGTGGATTTAGCAGTTTTTAGATTGGTTAGGTTGGAAATTCTCAATCCCATCTGGCAACCCTTAGCGGAGAGTCTACAGCAGGGGTATTCAATTACAAATTCAGTTGGGCCAGATTTGAAAACCAAGAAATGTTGCTGGGCCAGACATTTTCAGCGGCCAGTAGCCTAGGCACCAGGTAATGACACATTTCAAACCAACACAAATGAATGTAGGCCTAATGAAATACAAGCAGTTTATTTATAGTTTTCCTTTTAAATTAGGTAACATCTGACACAGGCACGTCAAAAGTCATCTCAAAGTGCATAAGAAAAGTGCACAGTAGTATACCAATAAAAAAAAAATCCTTTTGTAAAATATAAATGTTGGTCATAGCTGACCCAGGCACATCACAAAGTGCTTTTAACTGAATGAAAATAACCATCAACGCCTTGAGTGCACAATTTAACAAGTTACAATTACAGTTAAACAATCAAATTGAATCTAATCTAATCTAATCTTACCCTGCTGACTTTCTTAGTGTGAGAAGTGACATGTTTTATTCTGAACAAGAGCAGTGACATTTGGCTCATAAGATGTCAATGCGATCCGAAGGCATTGGTGAAGAGTACTGTCAGTCAGGGAACAACGAGAGCTGCTTTTTATTGTGTTCATGTGTGAAAAGCTTGATTCACAGGTGTATGTTGATCCAAACATACTGAGCACATGGATTGCTACTTTCTTAACGTTAGGGAACTGGTGCACGTTGACATCACTCCAAAACTTCGCAGGTCAATTAGTGCGAAGCTCCTGTGCCATGGTTACGGATGACTGCATGTCAACAAGTTCGAGTATGAATTTCCCCTCGTCGATGGAAGGCACCACTCCCTTTCCTCTGGTGGATAAGTCCCCTTCTATTGCAGCAGTGAACGGGTCTCTGGCAAAGCCCATCACCTCTGCGGGCAGAGCAAGTCCATCCAGTCGACCAGCAAAGTTCTCTTTCAACCTCGCAATGAAATCAGTCATCTGTGATGTGTGCCGGGGATGAGACGCATTTGCGGAGCGTCGGAAAATGCAGCATTCTGCCGGTGCAGAAGTCGGCCGCGAAAAGGTCCAGTTTGATTTGAAACGCGCGCGTCTGTTCCACAAGATAAATCACAGTTTTGTCTCTGCCTTGTAGCCCCACATTTAGGTCATTCAGGTGTTGTTTGAATATGGCGCTCAGAAAGCAGACATCGGCCATGAAGTTGTCGTCCAGTATGCGATTCAAGTGTGTTTCTGCCTTCGTTTGCTTGCTGCTGCTGCGGAAAGTTGTAATCTCCTCTCTGAGATCACAGAAACGCTCCAGTGCCTTGCCTTTGGACAGCCACCTGACGTCGTTATGCAAAAGCAGATCGTGGTGCTCAGCAGACATTTCTGACAAGCAGCTTGCGGAATAAGTTAATAATAATAATAATGTTGGAGGCTCGAAGTGGAGCGAATAAAATTAATTGTAGCCATCACGTTGTCCATTGTTATTTTAAGCTCCCCGCTTAGTTTGTTTAGAGTGTTATATTCACGTTCTGTAGGCTACTATAGTAGACATTTCTGCATGAATTTCTGAACACTTGCGAAATACGTTTTTCTCTGCTTTTATGGCTGGGCCAATCGGGGGTCACGTCTGGGCCGCATGCGGCCCCCGGGCCGCTAATTGAATAGGCCTGGTCTACAGCTTATATGTTTACAGATATCGCGCTGCTGTGCACACCACACTTTGTTAAAAGAAATAAAGCTTGTACTTTTCTACTTATAATACATTCTACTGATGTAGTCTACCATTTGGTTTTAGTTATTGCTCTCACTTGTTTGTACCTTTTGCTAAGTCAAGCATTTATAATGTAGAGTGCATATTGCGAAATTTCGCAACGTCAATAACGCATCGGCCTCTAAAAAACGCACTTTTTATTTTTTTTACCTCCGTTGCTAAAGGGCCCCCGCCGCCACCTTGCGGGGGGGGCCTCGGGATTTTGCGGTACGCCACTGCTACTTATAATACATTCTACTGATGTAGTGTAGTCTACCATTTGGTTTTAGTTATAGGCTATTGCTCTCACTTGTTTGTACCTTTTGCTAAGTCAAGCATTTAGAATGTAGAGTGCATATTGCGAAATTTCGCAACGTCAATAACGCATCGGCCTCTAAAAAACGCACGTTTTTTTTTTTTTTTTTTTACTCCGTTGCGAAAGGGCCCCCGCCGCCACCTTGCGGGGGGGGCCCGGGATTTTGCGCTACGCCACTGCCTTCAGTACTCCCTCGCCTCGATGGTATGGAGCTCGGACCTTAAGATGTCCAGTTCGGATTCCTCTGGGGTAAGCGAGGCATCTTTTTACAGGTAGACATCGTTCAGGTTGATATTTAGACCACCAAGAAATCAACCTTACGATCATCCAGTAGGTCGTGGAGTAGTAGTCCCCTGTTGGTTAGCGAGCGGGTGTTCTAACAGGGATCCAACGACCGTCGAACAGGTAAAAGTTTGTTGTCCAAGCAAGAACACGCCGGATTAAAACAGCAATCAGGCTTCTAGTTTATCTCAGTATATTGAGTTTGTATTACTGTTCATTTGCATCGACAGTAAAACAGTTAAAAGAGTAGTACAATCCATAAAAGATCTGGAATCGCTGAAACAAAGGATGTTTGTGGAGATAGTCTGGGAGACGTGCGTCTCTCTGGCGTAATAGCAACGCAACATCCACGTTAGCCCAGGAGTAAGGACAGTGTGTGTGTGTGTGTGTGTGTGTGTGTGTGTGTGTGTGTGTGTGTGTGTGTGTGTGTGTGTGTGTGTGTGTGTGTGTGTGTGTGTGTGTGTAATGAATCCACAAAGTCACAAAGTAAATGTACGTACAGGTTTTTAATCAATGCAAACAAATCCACCATGAAATTCATATTTTATGCTTTCACAGTCTGTGCACCACAGAGTAGATGCTCTTGTTTATTCAGCCTCTTTGCCCTGTGAAGAGAGAGAAAGATAAAATAAGGGATACATATGAATTAACCTCTTATGTATGATCACTTCAAACAACACATTGTTAAGGGCAAGCAAGTACTTGTCTCTGGGTTTAGCTTCAAACAGGCTCAAACCCTAAAACGATTTAAATCTAATCTAAAAACCTTCATTTTTTGCAACAGTTATGATTAAACACTAACACATCCATTCTTAACATTCTTTCAGTTTACTATTCTCCTCTTGATGTATTTTTGCCGTATGTAAAGCACTTTGAATTGCCCCTGTTGTATGATATGTGCTATACAAATAAACTTGCCTTGCCTTGCCTTGCCTAGCTTGAAAAAGAATGGCCTAGACCCATTTATACTGAACAACTACAGACCCATATCAAAACTTTCCAACAAAAAACGTAGCAATTATGTGACCCTAAATTATTTCTTAGATTAATTTCAATCAGGCTACATAGCACTGAAACGGCCAAAAAGAAGGTTTATCCGAAGGACACATTTCTCCAAGACAGTTGTGAATGTAAATGTCAATGTTGATGTCTGTGTGTACACTGAACCTGAAATTCTGTTGATGAGGTCATATTTGTACAGGAGTCAGGTATAGGTTTGATAGCAGCTTTGTACCTTTCCAGAGTCGCGGCTCTTAGCCCTGAGCTTGTTGACCTGGGACTCAGCGATGTCAGCGCGCTCCTCTGACTCCTCCATCTCATGCTGCACCTTACGCAGTTTACCCATGTGGGAGTTGGCTTGTTCCTCCTGGGAGAGAAAGACAGACCAGAATGAGACACAGAGACAATAACACTCACAATGTTTGAAATGTTGTTTAAACAAATTAACTAAATTAAAAGGGAACATTATATTAATATATAATAATGGTTATATAGAAGTAAACACTATACACTATGTGTAACATTACTTCAACAGTTATTTGCAATATTGTCATCGTGGATAGACATGCGTTAGCAACAATAAATTCCACTAAGCTATGGATACCAAATGTTGTAATGTATGTTGACTATGTACAACATTGTATATGCTGTAATAATATTTGACTATCAGTATGTGACTCACCGCTTCCTCAGCCTGCCTCTTGTAAGTCTTCACTTTAAGCTGCAGCTTGTCGACCAGGTCCTGAAGTCTGGCAACATTCTTCTTGTCCTCCTCAGTCTGTGGGAGAAGATTAAAGAAAGTCAATGCCCACACTTCAATTGCATTCAGATGCCTGACTCTGCCAGAACGTGGGAAGGTGTTTCTGGTAGTCTTACCTGGTAAGTGAGCTCCTTGACTCTACGCTCGTACTTGCGGACACCCTTTACTGCGTCTACCCCCCTTCTCTGCTCGCCCTCCATCTCACTCTCAAGCTCACGCACCTGTATGGGGGGAACACAGCCGTAACAATCAGTCATGAATTATTGGAAAGAAGTAAAGATCGATTCTTCAAGGCTAGACAATTTATTGAATGCCCTTAGCTCTGCACACTCACCCTGGACTCCAGTTTCTGGAGCTGCTTCTTGCCGCCCTTCATTGCCAGGTTCTCAGCCTCATCCAGACGGTGCTGCAGGTCCTTGACTGTGACCTCCAGGTTCTTCTTCATCCTCTCCAGGTGAGAGCTGGTGTCCTGCTCCTTCTTCAGCTCCTCTGCCATCATGGCCGCCTGAAATGGTAGAGTGTCGATTCATTTAATTCATCCACAATGTGGCACAGATAATGTGCTCAGTCCAACTACAATTGTCCTTTGGTGTAGAGGTCTTTACGGGTTCAAAATGTGAGGGGTTCACCCTGCTCCAACTCTATCTCGCATTCAATTGCTCGCACGCTCTGTGCAATTGCTTTGTCTGATGGTGCACTTGGCCAGAGGTGCGTACTAGACTACAGAGCAGGTTTAGATGAGTTGGGATTGATGGTGACAACTGTATCGCTATCATGATCAGAGCCGGTAAATAAGCTATACTGTTATCTAACCGGGTTTCTTGGATCTATGAAGACCTCTATCTTGGGTACAAATACAGTTTATTGAGTTATATTGTTTTGAATATGGGGACTTACATCAGTGATGGCCTTCTTTGCCTTCTCCTCTGCGTTTCTGGCCTCCTGCACTGTGTCGTCCACCTCTCCCTGCACCTGAACCAGGTCAGTCTCCAGCTTCTTCTTAGAGTTCAGAAGGCTAGTGTTCTGTATGAGGAAACCCAATGATTAGTTGAATAAAAAAACACACAAAAGTCACACTGTGGGTAAGATGAGACTGCCTAGGAATCACCCGTACCTGGGAGTGAAGCAGTCCCAGGCGTTCGCTGGCATCCACCAGCTCCGTCTCGGCCACTTTGCGGCCTCTCTCTGTCTGCTCCAGGGCAACCCTGAGCTCCTCAATCTCAGCCACCATCAGACCGTTCCTGCGCTCCACCATCGCTGCCTGCTCCTTCAGATCTTCTGCTGCGCGAACAGCATCATCAAGGTGCAATTGGGCATCCTGGGAACAAACACAGAGTATTAAAACGTGTTGTTGTAGGACAATAGGATGGGTAAGGGATGCTTTCTTTGTGTTCCCTGAAACCCCTTCAATTACTTTAAACATCAGTTCACTTTATTCCTGTGTTCTATGGTATTGGCAAATAGACGAATACCTATCTCCATTTTCACGAGACTTGCAATGTTGCTCCTTTTTTTATTTTTAAGAATTTATTTTTATTTTGGGATTTATTTTACCTTGAGCTGTCCCTGGACGTTCCTCAGCTGTTTCTGGGCCTCGGCTGCCTGCCTGTTGGCGTGGCTCAGCTGGACCTCCATCTCGTTCAGGTCTCCCTCCATCTTCTTCTTCACCCTCAGGGCGTCGTTCCTGCTCCTCACCTCTGAGTCCAGGGTGCTCTGCATGGAGTCCACCACCCTTTGGCTGTTCCTCTTGATCTGCTCCATCTCCTCATCCTTCTCTGCCAGCTTCCTGTCCACCTCACCCTTGATCTGGTTCAGCTCCAGCTGCACACGCAGAATCTTGGACTCCTCGTGCTCCAGTGTACCCTGAACAAAACAAGTATTCACACTTTGTTTGTGGGGGGGAGTTATGGACTGCCACTCATGGACTAAGGGTTGCTCTGGTTAGGGGCCTGCCAGTGTATGTGATTCAAATGTGGGAATACATATAGGTATAGGAGGAGCAGGTCTGACTTAAACCACATATTTGATCTAAATGAGAGTAACGTGGACAGGAAAGGTTAAATAAAAGGAGGAGTATTGCTCCAATGAACAGGATTAAACAGCATTAGTTTCTACCTCAGCCTCCTCCAAGGCTGTCTGGATCTCAGACTTCTCTGTCTCCACAGTCTTCTTGGCCTTCTCCAGCTCATGGATGCTCTTGCCAGTCTCCCCGATCTGCTCAGTCAGGTCAGAGATCTCCTCTGCAAACATAAACACAGAAGTCATTCAGAACAGGGAGATTTTCTTTGTATTATATTGTGATAAGAAAAAAAGGTACAATTCTGTCAAAGCTAAGTGTATTAAAATATGTCTACATTGTTCTTAAGAACAAGGTCAATCATATGTGGCTTGATCAAATTAGACACCCCATCGCAAGCCAAATACAACTGCTGCTGTTGGACTCACGTTGCAGGTTCTTGTTCTCTCTCTTCAGAGTCTCCAGCTGATCCAAAGCCTCCTCATAAGAGTTCTTCATTTTGAAGATCTCCGTGCTCAGAGAACGAGCCTCCTTCTGAGCTCCTTCCAGCTCTGCCTGGCCCTCCTCGAACTTCTGCTTCCACTCTGCCAAGACCTAGAGAAATCCATGTGATTCATGTGATCCATGTAATATTTTGCCATTTTCTGTCCATTATTGTATTGAGGGCTTGGGGCTTTTGTAATAAGAAATATGATATAACAATACACCCATTTAATCAATTAAATTTAAGCCGATATGTTGCTAGCAAGGAATATATTTATTTTGTTATTTCACACCTTGTCAAAGTTCCTCTGCTTCTTGTCGAGGTTGGCAGCAAGAGCATTGGCTCTCTCCACGTCAATCATGAGGTCCTCCACCTCTCCCTGCAGCCTCTGCTTGGTCTTCTCCAGAGAGGCACACTTTGAGTTGGTCGCCTCGATGGTCTCCTCTGCCTCCTGCAGACGCTGGGCCAGCTTCTTCCTGTTCGACAGATGAAGGATTTTAAATCTTCACGTCTGAGGGATTGTGTCAGAGAATGTCTGCACATCTGGCTCTTGAGGTAAATGGTACAATATATTGTGTGTGACTCACTTGGCCTCCTCCAGCTCCTCAGTGCGCTGGACGGCATCAGTCTCGTACTTGGTCCTCCACTGAGCCACCTCACTGTTGGCCTTGGACATGCCGCGTTGCAGCTCTGCCTTGGCCTCCTGCTCCTCCTCAAACTGCTCCCTCAGGAGGTCACAGTCATGGCGAGCAGACTGGACACCGTGGGCCAGTGCGTTCTTAGCCTAGGGAGAGAAATAGAAGAGGCGACAGGGATAAAGAGAAGGAGAGAGAAGGACACAGAGAGAGAGAAGGACAGAGAGAGAGAAGGAGAGAGAGAGAAGGAGAGAGAGAGAAGGAGAGAGAGAAAAGGACAGAGAGAGAGAAGGACAGAGAGAGAATGTGTAAAAGCGTCAGTGAAGCTGTAGTCAAAATGTTGTGGTTGGTGGAGTCTACCTTGAGTCCCTTACCTTGACCTCCTCCTCAACAAGTCTCTTCAGCTCCTCAAGCTGCTGGACGAAGGCCTGTTTGCCTCTGGTCAGCTGGGACACCAGGGCCTCCTTCTCCTCAAGCTGCCGACCAAACTCACCTGTGGGGAACAGAGCATCTGGTTAATGGGGTATCTGTTCACTAATGGCCAAGTTTTAATGGTTAATGTTCATTGTTGTTGGTGGAGTAAGTTGTGTTGTAATGGACAAAAAGTAATCCTGCCAATACTTGCTATTCTAATTTGTATGTCAAGTTCGATTAATTCTAAGTGTTACTCCCAACTCTATTTCGTTATATAGTACTCTGCGATGACAATAAAGTTTAATCTAATCTAATCTAATCTACTGGTTAAGGGTATGGTATGGCGTGTGTAAGATGGTCCTAGATCAACTTCAACAGTATCTGGAGTATAATTTTTACCGTTCTCAGTCAGGAGTCTTGCCCTCTGTCCGCTCATGTCATTGACCTGGCGCACATTCTCATCATTCTTAGTCTTGATCTCGCTCAGCTGATCCTCAAGAGTACGGCACATCTTCTCCAGATTGCCCTGGTAGAGAAACATAAACCGTTATTACTTTACATGATTATCTTGTGCCAAGCACTGAGTGCCAGGCTTTGGACTTTGTACTTTGTGCTTTTTCACGTTTATTAGAATTGACCCCCAGAAACGCTGATCCATACAAACACTGACCTTAGACTTGGCGACGGCCTCCATGTTGCTGGAGAGGTCATCAATCTCCATCTTGTACTCGCTCTTCTCCTTCTCCAGCTTCTGCTTGACGCGCTGCAGGTTGTCGATCTGCTCGCCAAGCTCTGCCACGCTGTCCGCCTGCTTCTTCCTCAGAGCGGAAGCGGTGGACTCGTGCTGCAGGGTGGACTCCTCTAGGTCGCGTCTCAGTTTCTGGAACTCGGCCTCGCGCTTCTTGTTCATCTCTATCTGAGAAGCGGTAGCACCTCCGGCCTCCTCCAGCCTCTCGCTGATCTCCTCAAGTTCCCTGGAGAGATCGGCCCTCTGCTTCTCCACCTTAGCCCTGGCAGCGCGCTCAGCCTCGATCTCCTCCTCCAGCTCCTCAATACGGGCCTACAATGGGGAGACACAAACAGAGAGCTGAAATCAACAACACAGTCAAAACAAAGGATACACAAATGATTATTTTATTATTAAGATGTGTTTATCCAAAGCAGCTTACAGTTAACATACGGAACGGAGTCTATGGTGTTTAAGCATCATGCTTGAACTAACTGAACCATTGAAAACCAGGACTGTGCTAACACGAGGATAAATAAATTGATCACTGTTTCTGATAGCAATCCTGACCATGGTAACTGTAGTGTTAATGGTAACTGTAGTGTTAATGGTAGGCATGGTAACTGTAGTGTTAATGGTAGGCATGGTAACTGTAGTGGTGTTAGACACTGTACAGCCAACTGAGCCGTCTGACGGTCCTGTTCGGTACCTGGAGTTCCTTGATCTTCTTCTGGTTCTGAGCTCCCAGTGACTGTTCATCCTCAATCTTGGCGAGGAGCTGGGCGGTCTCGAAGTCCTTCCTGAAGAACACAAACACATTGATTGCAGTTTGGAAGTGGAAGTGGTTCATAGCATTCACTTTGGTTTACAGAAAGACATCTGTCCAGATTTGTGTATTTTCGAATTCAATAGAAACATGTTTTTGTTTGTTTAAACACAATGCTGGTTCTGACTATTGCAACAATGTAAAGAAAAATAATGTTCAATTTATATCAAATCCAACTTTGTGGTCATTTGTTTGTGTTTACTTCTTGATCTTCTCATCAGCCTGCTGCTTGTCATTCTCCAGGTCCATTACGGACTCCTGGGCCAGTTTCAGATCACCCTCCAGCTTTCTCTTGGCTCTCTCTAGGTCCATACGGAGCTTCTTCTCTTGCTCCAGAGAACCCTCAAGCTAGACGAGAAACACACATATTTGTCAACAAAATCTAAATAATGAACAACAATGTCGTTGATAAAGTACACTAGATGAATAAAGTAAAGCCTTTTAGAGCATAAACTGGGGTGCAGGTTCATGATGATTGCCTCAAACTAAACGAGCAACCTTAGCTTTCATACTATAATAGCCATCTAATAATGCTTAGCTTGTATGTGACTGTTTCATGTTCTTGTGAGTTTTAACTTATGGAAGACAATGAGCTTTACTCTTTCATTACAATCTTGGTTGACACTAGCACAGCTTTGTGTTCATTGGCCACTCACATCGTCCACTTGCTGTTCCAGCTTGGTCTTAGCCTTGGTCAGAGTGTTGACTTTGTCCTCCTCTGCCTGCAGGTCGTCCAGTGTCTGCTGGTGGGCCTCTTGCAGGGCTTTCTTCTCCTTGCTGAGCTTTGCAACAGCCTCATCCTGAGATGCCATTTCCTCAGTCAGGTTTTTAACCTGAACACAGCCACAACAGAGTCGCTTGTCACTTCACCTCACAAAGGGAAACAGTTTATATTGAATATACTGTCACTTGTAAATCATGTTCTCTCTTTCCAGGACCAACACAACACAGATTAATTGATTGTTTGACATTGACAGTTTGATCAGAGTGTAGTTTGTATGTGATATGAGACCTTGTTTTCAGTGGCGTGTTTCTCCTTCTCCACTTTGGCCAGAGTTAGCTCCAGGTCATCAATGTCTTTCTTCAACTCAGAACACTCATCCTCCAGCTTCCTCTTCTTGGCTGTCAACTCAGCATTGATCTCCTCTTCATCTTCCAGCCTCTCGGTCGTCTCTTTGAGTTTGGCCTCCTGCTGGATCTTGCTCTTGATGAGCCCCTCGCACCTCTCCTCAGCATCGTTCAGACAGTCTCCTTCCTGGTTTCGGGAGGGAAGAAAAAGTCAATGTGTCTCAATGTGTATTCAAATATAAACTGATTCTAGTCCAAGGGCACACAGTAAATCAATACAAATCTATGACAAATGCAAACTTAGGGACAAATGGTTGTGTGAGAGAGAGAGAGAGAGAGAGAGAGAGAGAGAGAGAGAGAGAGAGAGAGAGAGAGAGAGAGAGAGAGAGAGAGAGAGAGAGAGAATGTGTGTGTGTGTGTGTCCTTGTGAGCCCGGTCACTCACAGATGCAACTTGGAGGGCAAGGTCATTCTTCTCTTGCAGGAGTGATACCATCTTCTCCTCCAGGTCCTTCTTCCGGGCCTCTGCCTTAACCAGATTAGCTTTGCATTTCTCATAGTCTTCCTTCATGTTGGCCAGCTCCTTCTCTGTCTCAGCGCTCTGCAGCAGAGGCTTGATCTTGTAGTAGACCTTCATCCATGGCCAATGTTTGACATTCATGAATGAGCGGACGTTGTACTGGATGGTGTAGATGGACTCTCTGGTTGACAAGAGGAAGGCAATTGTCGCATAGTGAGTTTTATGCTTTTGAAAGGCACATTTATATTTAAAAGATTTTGCTAAAGAGATTATCCTCCATCCCATACCTCCTCTCCATCATCTTCACGAACTCCCTCCTCATCAGGTATGCGCGGCAGAGAGCCTGAGTCATGGTAACCAGATTTGCCAACTTCTCATCTCGCATCTCCTCCAAGACACCCAGAAGACCAGCTTTGAAGAACACCTGAGCACAGATAAACAGGCATGTCCAAAGGAGGAGTTACACATTGTAACATATAGGAAAATTGTTATGTGGCAACATCTCCTGACCTTGGTGTGTCCAAACTTGTACTCATCGTGAGGAATATCAATGGACCCGAGCAGCTTCTCAGAAGCCTTCTTGTTGTCCATGAACTGACCCTCAGGGATGACACCGGCATTCAGTACTTTGTACCTGTATGGGGAGAATTGTTAAATATGTTACTGCTGTTGCTTGGGACTACAGATGGAAATCAGCCATGGAGGCTAAAGTTGCTCCATGTACTGCTGTTAATTAATGGGGACTGACACGAAACTATGAACTAATAAACTAAACTAAAATAATTCTGTCATGGAAGGGCACTATTGTGTGTGTGTGTGTGTGTGTGTGTGTGTGTGTGTGTGTGTGTGTGTGTGTGTGTGTGTGTGTGTGTTCTACCTCTGCTTGAAGTCAGCATAGAGGATTCTGCTGGGGAAGCCCTTCCTGCAGATCCTGATACCTTCCAGTACACCGTTACACCTCAGCTGGTGGATAACCAGGAAGTTCTCCATCAGACCTGGAAAACAAAAATGCATCTTAACCCTTAAATAAACCTGTACAATAATGTAAGGATAGTAATGATTAGTAGTTTAATCATGGGCTTAATCTGTCGTATGTCTCTCTGTGTCGTACCTGGAGTCTTTGACTCGTTGGGGATGAGGCAGCGCACAAAGTGAGGGTGGGTGCTCCTCAGGTTGGTCATCAGCTTTTGCAAGTTCTCCTGTGAGGGGTTACAAAACATAGTGCTCTCACAAAAAATGCACACTTAATTCACACTTTTGAAGAGATAGTACTTTTCAACAGACACTGGCAGGCAGGAAGAAAGCTCACCCTGAACTGGGAGGACACAGTCTGCATGGAACCTCCCTTCTTCTTGCCTCCCTTCTTTGTAGTGTCTTTTTCAAAGAGTAAAACAAAGTGTTATAAATCTCTGATCAACTCCCTTCAATGTTTGTTCATTAAAGTAGAAATGGCGCTGGCCACGGAATAGTAAAACATTTCAGCTGTATAGCCAAATAGTCAGGGTCAGGTTAGGGTCAGGGTCAGGTTTAGGGTTAGGGTCAGGGTTAGGGTCAGAGTCAGGGTTAGGGTTAGGGTCAGGGTCAGGGTCAAGCTTAAGGTCAGGATCAAGTTAGGGTTTGACTCAGGTTTACTCAATATGTACATTGAGTTGTGGGTAATTTCATGGCTAAAATTATGTTGTGTCTGCCCGGCTTAATGCTAATTATCGTGCTAATGCTTAGTTATTAACATGATGCAAATGTTACCTTCAGCTGCAGGAGCAGGATAAAGGAGGGGCAGCAGTTTGACTGAGGACTTCTGGTACAGCTGGATCACAGAGTCGTTCAGGGGATCCTTGTTCTTGTCCAGCCAGCCAGTGATGTTGTAGTCCACAATGCCAGCGTAGTGCACCAGGGAGAAGTGGGCCTCAGCCTTGCCCTTGGCAGGCTTGGGCTTCTCAAACGCCTTGGTTTTGCCAAGATGTGTGTTGTTCAGCTTGTCCTTGAAGGTGGTGTCTGAAGACTTGGGGAACATGCACTCCTCCTCTAGGATGGAGAAGATGCCCAATGGCTGTGCAGAAAGAGATTTGAATTAAATTAGTAAGTTGGTATTTACACTATTTTCATGTTTATAACTTCAACAGTCACTGTTATAAGTTGATAGCCATGTGGTGGAAGCATATGAACCCTTTAAACACATTGTTTTCTATATGCAACATCTGGTGTTAAACACTTGGTTAAAGGTGTGTATCAGACTAATGTACAAAAGTAAAGTACTGTATTTAATGAGACTTCCTAATAAAGACACCTTCTGGTGGCTGATTGTCATAATTACACCAGCGTAAGTTCTCTGGAAAAACTGTCTATAAACAACGGAAATTCTGCTCTTATAGAATTGTCTCACACGTGGTCAAAGGGTGAGTTTCTGAAATTATACATAGTCTGAAAATTCCTACTTGAAATGTTAATGTTGAGTAAATGTTGGGATGCAACATCAGCCGTTAATGAGTGTAATCAGACCTTTATGCTTTTATGGCTCAAAAAAGCTGAATGAAAACATGCATTCAGACTGGATCTCTTTATCACACATATGAGTTATAACTGACTATATATATAAAAAATAATAAAAAATAATAATATTATTCATAATAATAACAATAATAACAATAACAACAATAATAATAATAATAATAATAATAATAATTGCTGCTTACCTTCTCAATAAGCTCAATGCAGGCAGCCAAGTCCATGCCGAAGTCAATGAACGCCCAGACGATTCCCTCCTTCTTGTACTCCTCTTGCTCCAGGACGAACATAGTGTGGTTGAAGAACTGTTGCAGTTTCTCATTGGTGAAGTTAATACACAGCTGCTCCATGCTGTTGTACTGTTGATGGAATTTGAGAATAAAGGAATATTTTCATCATACATGGCTGTTAATCTTTCAGAATAACAACATGTTTTCTTGTTTTGACAACATACTCACATCAAAGATCTCAAAACCAGCAATGTCGAGCACACCGATGTAGAACTGCCTTGCATTCTTGGTGTCCAACTGTTCATTGATACGGATGACCATCCACAAGAACATCCTCTCGTAGAGGGACTTAGCCAGAGCCATCACAGAATTGTTGACCTGGAAAAAAAATACTTCTAGTTAATAACTGAGATATTGACCATGTGTAGGCCAGGTGATGCAGGTGGAGGGTCGTTTTTAGGGTTTAAGGATTAGGGCACTGAATCAGAGAAACTATATACAAGTATTGTGACTGCATGAACTTGGAGAGAGGGAGGGGCGCTGTGTGTTTGTCTTTCTTTTTCTGTGTTGATGTTTCTGTTGGACTTCATTGATATTGGTATTGACTGATTTGGGCATTTGTGTTTTATGACGTCTCAACATTGTTGAACCTCTGGGTGGCACCTACACGCAAGCACTATAAAACCAAGGGCCCTGTTATGCACTTCTTAACTTGCCGTCTTAAGTCTTAATTAAGACGCACCGCCAGGTTAAGACCTACCGCCACCCTTATTATGCGCTTCATACGCGCTACTGCTATTATGCAGGTGTCCCTAGGCGCCCACACATAAGACATAAGACTCCCGTGCATATATTACTCATTGTGGGAGTGTTCATATGTTAATGAAGTGCGTTAGGCGCCCCTGCTATTATGCGATCTGAGTTTGCGCCTAGCGCTAAGAAGTGGTTTGAAAAGTTCTTAGGCGCTAGACTTCATGCACGTTTTCAAACACGGCCGCTGCTACTTCTTCCTACGCCTGTTTCACCACCTCGGCTCGGGGAGGATTTCGCGCCGTTCCAAAGATTGCGAACTGACGAGCCTTGACCTCATGCACAAGCTTGTTACTTTCTTCTGCAGAGAAGCGCGCTGACCTCCTTCTTAGGACTTCCATAATAGCATAGCGCTAATGACTTAACGCAGACGGTTCTTAAAGGGAATGGCACCTGGCACGCTGATTGGGTTGATTGAGAAGACGCCCAAAACACACCCATGACTAATTTCTGGGCTTAGCACCGGGTTTTAGGCGCCCACTACCGCACGCATAATAGCAAAGTGGCCTTGACCACGCCTCCACGTCTTAAGTTTAGATTTACCGCCTCGTCTTATTGCT
The DNA here is from genome assembly GCF_963989245.1 of Nansenia antarctica. NCBI lineage: Eukaryota > Metazoa > Chordata > Actinopteri > Argentiniformes > Microstomatidae > Nansenia > Nansenia antarctica. The sequence continues at coordinate 36,855,523 of NC_137677.1, read as the reverse complement.
TAAGACTTATGAAGTGCATAATAGGGCCCCAAATGTTTTTCAAGATTGTTCACAATATGGCAAAACAAATATAGATGGTATGATAATAATATGTATGCCCTACCTGAGGCACTGTCTGTCCCTTGGTCACATACTCATTGCCGACCTTCACTCTGGGGTAGCACAGAGCTTTGAGCATGTCGGCTGAGTTCAGGCCCAGGAGGTAGGAGATTTTATCAGCCACTGGAAAGAGAAGGAGCAACAGACTCAAGGACAGAGCCATACAAGACTGCTTGTGTCTTATTCTGTCAACAAGTCCTAGTTTTATTCTGATGTTTCATGATTGATTTGGGCATTTGTGCTAAATGTTGTTTTGTTCATGTTTGGGGCCGGAGGTGGAACTCACCCTCTTGGCCGTCTGGCTCGGCCTGCTCCTCACGCTGCTTCTGCTTGAAGTGCATGTTGCCATGTTGCATGACAGCACCTGTCAGCTTGTAGATGTACGCTTTCTCATCATTGTTGAATCCCAGGACGTCAATGGCGTCCTGAAAGACAGAGATTTCATGTTAGCGAGGACAGAAAACAGTGAGGAATTGAAGATAAACTCACACTGTCAGAATGGATGGAAATGTCAGACTTCTCTATTCCTCTAGTAGACTAGCAGCACAATAGGATTTTGACAATGTTATATAGAGTGCTCTTGTGGATGCCCCTATAAGAGTAGGCATAAACACTGGGTACACCAAAAGAAACATTGATACAAAGAAAAACCCTTTGTGTGACTCACATCTGTGGCGTCCAGCTCGACCTTGTCGTCGATACTGGCCACAGTGATATGCCCCTGGCTGATCATGGGGAAATCATAGGGGTTGGTGGTGATGAGGCACATTTCTGTGGAGAACAGAGAACAAAGTTGTTTATTAAATCAAATACATGATGTGCTCAACCAAGCACATTACTCAACCAAAGCCCAATTCTTATGCCTCTTATACCTAGATCTAGGGTTCTATATCTCTATCTCTACCTAGATATCTCTTATACCTAGATCTAGGGTTCTATATCTCTTCTCTACCTATATATCTCTTATACCTAGATATCTCTATCTCTACCTACACATCTCTTATACCTAGATCTAGGGTTCTATATCTCTATCTCTACCTACATATCTCTTATACCTAGATCTAGGGTTCTATATCTCTATCTCTACCTACATATCACTTATACCTAGATATCTATATCTCTATCTCTACCTAGATATCTCTTATACCTAGATATCTATATCTCTATCTCTACCTAGATATCTCTGACTCTACTTAGTGCCGCAGCTCCTATATGAGTAATTCACTTTCACAGCAGGGAGGTAGTTTTCCCTGCTCTCTGCTTTGACGTACCAACGATCTCAGGTTTGTGGTTGGTCATCATCTGGTAGAAGATGTGGTAACCCCTCTCATCAGGAAGCTGGAAGGACACCCTGGACTTCTCCAGCAGATCTGATAGAGAGAACAGGAGAGAAACGTGTAAAGTATTGCCAAACCTTTTTTGTAGAGTAAGTATGGAGAAATGACTAATACCAACTTACAGGTCTCAATGTCAGCACTAGCCAGTTTGCCGGACGTAGCGAAGTGAATCCTGATGAATTTACCCTAAGGTAGAACAAGGCGGTTAGAAAACATTCAACAAAAAAACTACAACTGCCAAAGTGTTTTCCTCATACTTACAAAGCGAGACGAGTTGTCGTTCCTCACAGTCTTGGCATTACCGTAAGCCTCCAGCAGGGGGTTAGCTGCAATGATCTGATCCTCAAGAGACCCCTGAATGAGACAAAGTTGCTAAAGCGTTAGTAACTGAAAATCTCTCATATTTCATGTCTCTTTCAGCAACATCTGTTCCTTTTAGCTGAGAAGGTGGCTATAGTGAGGTACAGACCTCATGAACAATCCTTTAATGAAATGTGATTGGCTCCCAGTCTAATGCCCATGGTTCCACCCAGCTGTCTCTGAGCCTACTGGCTCCCAACAGCACATATACCCACCCCAAACCCTCTGTCAAACTAGAAGAAATTAGAGAAAAGTTGATGTGTTTTGAATCATTCACCTCAACTTACTCTAAATGGTGACACACAAGCACAACTTACCTTGATTTTACCAGAGCTCCCAGATGATTCTCCCTTTCCTCCTGCCACAGCAATGGTGGCAAAGTACTGGATGACACGCTTGGTGTTGACAGTCTTTCCAGCACCGGATTCTCCACTGGTTAATACACAGAAAGTTTAGGGTTAGGATCATATCAGCATTCATTAAGCAAGAAAATAAAATGACATTGCTATAACTTTTACGTTAACGTAAAACGTTTTATAACCAAATCAATGTTCTCAAATATTCTCACTCTGTTACTCAATATTGACTTCATAATACCTAACATACATAAAGGAACACTTTTTGAAAAGTAACATGTTAGTGAACAACTTACGTAATCAGGACGGACTGATTCTCTCTATCTGCAAGCAAAGAAACACATTGTTCAGACTCATCCCCTGGATTTTGGTACATTATTGCATTCAAGGCATCATCATAAAGTCACACATCTAACTATCCATCCATCCATGAGAGCTCGTACCAGTCATCATGAACTGAAAGGCGTTGTCAGAGACAGAGAAGATATGGGGTGGAGCCTCCATACGCTTCTTCCCTCTGTAGGCGTCAACAACTGACTGGTCGTACACGGGGAGCCACTTGTAGGGGTTCACCGTGGCGCAGAAGAGACCAGAGTAGGTCTGGATAAAGTGGATAAAATATGTGAATTAGACAAGTCAGATTAGCTGGAATGTGGACGTTTAGGTATCGTTGAACATACTGATATGCTGTATGATGATGTTCTCTGCATTTGCTAATGTGTGCTAGGTTTCTGGAGTTCACTGATGTGTATGTATCTCTTATGGGTTAGAGTTAGGGTTAGGTTTAGGTTTCTGTGTTCACTGATGTGTATGTATCTCTTACGTAGATCATCCATGCTGCGTAACGCTCTTTGAGGTTATACAGCACAGAGGCTTCATTCAGGTAGGTCATCATGGCCATGTCCTCTATCTTGTCATACTTTGGGGGGTTCAATTGCAGGATGTCATCTTCTTTGAAGTCTTTAGTCTGAAACACAGTGGGAAATCTAGATTACACTCAAATCAACTGTACTGATCACTTTTTACTGATGAAATGTTGGTACAAGGTTAATTGAATCACAGTACCAGTGCTTTACGATCCTCCACACTACTTGAATATTACTATTTTTTTATGTTGATCAATAACATTTTTGTTAACTATGTGTGTTGAAAGGTTCAACCTGCTCAAGGAAGCAGCAGTTTGGCTAAAGGTTATAGATTATAGGTTATAGGTTAAAAGTGTATAGGTTATATGTGAAAGGCTTACCTCCTGACTGACTATGAGTTTCACACTGATTTTTGCACCATCCCTGGCCACAATTGTACCCTTGAGGTACAACTCCACCTTGTCAGTCACATAGCAGGCGTTCTTAGCATCAAAGGGTGCGCTCTGAGCTTCGATCCTCTCCCTCTCTGGCTTACGAAGGTAAATGGCAGCTGGGCCATAAATGGCCATCTCCGCGTCCGTACTCATGGTGGCGACTCACTAGGAAAGATTAAACCACAAACATGTTTGAGTCTTACTAACCCTCCCCAGTCAACAGAGTTAGAGGCAGTATATTTAACAGAATGTATTCTTAGAATGTAAACACTCAAATATCTCACCTTGTTTTCTCCACCCAGATGAAATCGTTTTCTTTGTGGTCCAAGCTATTACAGTCAGCTAGGAAGCAATCAAAGACAATACAATAATAAAATAAAGGGTGAATACTTGGTAACATATGTCAGGACCTACACCTCAGAAAGTAGAGGCCCCTTCTGACCAGAAACAAGTTAGAAGATCGCACCATTAAAGGTCCAGTATGTATAGATGTTTAAAATAGTGAAAAGTGTCCATGATATGTCCATGATAAATAGAAGAGTGCTTAGCATTTTGTAATATCTGGTGTTGGGTTGGACACTGGCCTTCCTTGTGCGTATTTAACGTTTGGTTTGATTGGAAGGATATGCACGTGTATAGTAGATAGAAATAGAAAACAGCATATGCACATTTTCAGATGTTCAGTATGGCCGACATGTAAAACTACATGCTGGACCTTTACATTTTCACTTCAATGTCCTGCTATATACATGCTATATACTGTACATGCCCACTTTCTTACAAACTGTGTGAAGTCAAAATAATGTATCATCTGTCACAAAGTAATAAAGTAATGCCACTTCAATGTTGAATAGAATACATGAGTTGTTCCAGAGCTAATCATGTGAAGTCCTATGTGGCAGCAAACACAAACAGTCTCACAGAGACACAGAAATCATGTAAGGAGGTGGTGGGTCTTACCACAGAGGATGAATCTGCCTGTGGATGCTGTGGCCTCAGTCTCCTTATATCTGGTTCCAGAGTGCCAACCAAGCAGAAGTTAATTATGGACCACACTGCTGGAGGAGCTGGACTGGATGAGAGACTCAGCTGTTTAACTTTAGGCCCTTTTCTGATGTGATATTCATTTCTTTCTCTTCTCTTGCAAACTTGTTACTATTCCAGATCTTTCCACTGCTACTCCTCCTACAACTTTTAAGATAGAATCACCAATCCAATTTTTCAACATGCAGAGATGTCTTATTGAAGATGCAATATTTATTATTATTATTATTATTTTAAAAATAATTGTTATACTTACTCCACTACTTACACTAAAGTGCAATTATTAACATGGAGGTCTAATTATCAACATGGAGATTTATGAAAACAAAAACATGACTTTGTTCTACCTCTTCTGCTCTTACATCTTTCAAAGTATTCGCATCAATATTTACAATGTGGATATTACGAATCCTGATTAAAAAATACAATTAATGAAATGAAATGAAAAAATGAAAAGAAACTCTCTGATAACTATTATACTTTTTCTGTACCTCCCAAAACTCCCATCTGTTAACATGGTGGACATCCCATAATAATGTTTACATGTACAGCTGGGGCACTTCACAGTCCCTCATGAACTTGTCAATGCAACAGAACTGAGTCACTTTCAAGAGAGAAAAATCATATGGTGTTTATTGACCTTCATTATGGTCTGCTGAAATGGGGTTCATTGACCTTCATTATGGTCTGCTGTGCCCAAAAACATTCTCTCAGTGAAGTGACTGATGGGCATTTAGGTTGGACCAATCACAGCATCCATATCTTTGATTACGGGACCAAACTGGACTTCATAGGGAGCTGAGGGTTACTCAACCAAGAGACAAACAAACTGGTTTCTATCTATTAGCCCTAGTGGTTCCCAATGGGGGTCCTTGGGTCTAGAAGGACAATATCAACAGTGTCAAAAGCTGTACAGAAATCAGGAACTGCAATGCCAGTAACAGTGCTCTGGCCTGAAGCAGCAATAAGTCATCAACTACAGTCCTTTGACTAAAGCTACTTTGATGTTGGGGCCTAAAACCTGTCTGAAGGCTCTCATAATTGCTAGTGAGCTGCTGGTCTACTACTTTCTCAAGTCTTAGTTGCGGCTGGGCGACCGGGAGATGCAGAAGCCTCCTCTATCACCTGCAGGCCAAAGGCCAATCGGAGCCAAGCAGTAGATGGAGGCTGCGCTCCGATGTCTCACCTCTGCTAACCCGGCCTCCTGGAGTTCCCAGCTGTCCTGGGTTGAGTACGCCTTGCACTGTTCCCTTAGTTACCAGCCCCCCTTGTTCCCTGCGCATGGAGGAGGACATCATCGAGGACATCATGGAGTAAGACATCATGGAGGACATCATGGAGGACATCATGGAGGACATCACATTATTTTTTATTTTTTTTCATGGAGGACATCATGGAGGAGAACATCATGGAGGACATCATGGAGGACATCATGGAGTAAGACACCATGGAGGACATCATGGAGTAAGACATCATGGAGGAGGACATCATGGAGGACATCATGGAGGAGGACATCATGGAGGACATCATGGAGGAGGACATCATGGAGGACATCATGGAGGAGGACATCATGGAGGAGGACATCATACTTCCCAAGGCAGAAGGCTTTTAGCTCATCTTTTAGCCAATCTTCCTGTCAAAGTGGCATAGGGTTAGGGTTAGGCCCTACGAGCCAGAAAGATCGCAAGGATTCTAACCCTAACCCTAACGAATTACTAAACCGAGGGAACGGATTACTAAACCGAGGGAACAGATTTACTAAACCGAGGGAACAGATTCACACATCAAATATTGTTTTCTACCATGTGACCCCAGGGGGGCTCCGTAGGTTTGTTTCGAGTTCGCTGTCGTTTAGTTTAGTTTTGAGTTTCCTTTATTCCGCTATATAATTTGAGAAGCCATGGGCAAGTGTAGATTTAATGAGCTGTGGTTAGACAAAAGCGCGTTTAAGGCCTGGTTGAAAGCTGTAGATGGAAATGAGCACGAAGCCTGTTGGACTTTGTGGGATGAGGGGAAAGTCCAGTCAAGGTACCTGGGGTCCCAATTCATGGGACATGCAGCAGCGCAGGACTTGTTGGCGAATGTCAAAGTAAGTAACGCAAAAATCAATTATTGATCAGTTCCATTTGGTAGCTATTGTTCTACAATGCTACTAGCTGTAGTGTGTCACAGCTAACTTTATATCAGTGGGCCTATTGTAGGCTAACGTTAACTTAGCCTACTTGTCTCATCTGTGAACATACTACATGTATATACATTTTTAGCTTAATAGGAATGAGTGTTTGAGTACATTTGAAATGATTGTTGTTAGCCAATATTTTAATTATCACAGACATTTGAATAGTCTTAGTCACCCTTCCTGTAGCTGCAATTAAGTATATGCCTACACATTGTTCATCCTGCAACCCTTGTTGTTTTCATTTGTAATGCTGAACTCTGCTATGAACAACATGGATATGTTGCATTCATGTTTATGTTTCAGGAGTGTGTTAACCAGCTCCATCTAAGGAGAAGAGGCAGAGGCCAAGTCTGGCACGAAGATGGCAGAGCTAATCTCCAAGTCAAACATCCTGCGAAAGGGCAGCCAGGAGAAGTTGGCTGAGCTTGAGATAATTGAGAAGGAGATAGAGGCAAAGAGAGCAAAGCTCAGAAACATTAAGTGAATTTTGTTGTTGTTGGGGACCTGTTCGGTTTTCACAGAAATGCCCCCAAGTAGTTCCTCCCCAGCTCTGTTACATAGTCTTGTCTCTTTGTAGACAGTATGTAACATTAAGCTGTTATAAACTTTTGTACACGTTGTTCTCTTCACGTTGAAGTGACTTTCTACCGTTAACTGTTAATGTTAATAAATTTACTTTTGAGTAATTATGGGACTTATTTATTTTATATTAATTATCCTTCAGACTTTTTTTGTAACTTGCATTTTTTGTAACTTGATTCAACTATTTGAAATGCCCCCTCAGTGATGTCTTCTAATTTAGGATGTGGCAGGTTTGGGATTGTTGCTATCTGAGCTGGACACCAGGGAACACCGCCTTCTAGGGACCTGATCAGAGTCTATTTTTAAGTTTATTTTAAAGAGACTCTTAAATCAGGTTTACGATTTAAAGAGACCACAGTCTGTGGAAGAGAGGTAGAGAAGAGAGGACAAGTATATTACAACAGACAACATCAATAACCCCCGTGGCCATTCCCCCACACCCCCGACGCTCAAGGCCAAGGGTGGGGGTTCGTTAGAGTGGCTGCTGTTAGGGTACGGGGTCCTGGGGGGCAGGAAACATGTCCAACCCTTCTATTGAACAGGTTTGACCTAGAACACTTGGAATATTATAAACGTTGTAAATCAGTAGAACCATTTTAAAGTGTTCCCTCTTGTATTTCAATGAATGAGTTCAATACAGTCTGAGGTTGTTCAGTATGAGGTTGTTCATTCCTCTAAGGAGCAGCTGTTGTCTCTGGCTTAACACTGTGGAGACCACAGGACTTCACTTCAGACGGGATGAATGGAGCCTCAGCTATTTAGTCTTGTCATCCAGCCCACCATGTCTTGAGGCCTAGAACCACTACACGTCATAACAGCAGTCAACTTTATGTAGAGATCAAATCAAAAGCGTAGGATGTCGTAGGCTGTGAAACTGTAGTCTTGATTACTTGTTGGATCCAAATTAAATTCTTCTGCATAGCATTGCCTTGGCGTCTCTGTGAGCTGTCTAGTAACACTGTTCCAACCTTGGACCGGGCTGTGCTGCTACAAAAGACCTGCCAACCTTGGACCGGGCTGTGCAACTCAATGGACTGCACTTACTGTATATAACACCTTATTCCAAAGCTCTTTACAACGGCCTCTCATTCACCCATTCACACACACATTCACACACCAATGGCAGCCAGCTACCATACAGGGCGCCGGCCCGCTCATTGGGAGCAATTTGGAGTTCAGCGTCTTGCCCAGGGACACCTCAACCAGTGGCCAGTCTGGGATCGAACCGCCGACGTTGCGTAGAACTAGACCAGACCTAGAACTAGACCAGACATAGAACTAGACCAGACATAGAACTAGACCAGACATAGAACTAGACCAGACATAGAACTAGACCAGACATAGAACTAGACCAGACATAGAACTAGACCAGACATAGAACTAGACCAGACATAGAACTAGACCAGACCTGCCAAACCAGGTCCAGGGTGAAGCTGGTGACTTGTTACTTGGCATCTGTTAGATGTTCAAAAGTCTTATGGCATGGAGGTAAAAACTGTCTGTATGCTGCAAAGAATACCTCTGTGTCATTGGCTGCTATAGGCATAAATGGAGAGAAACTCATGGTGTGGCCCCCATCTTCCCCTGACCTCAACCCTATTGAGAACCTTTGGAGCATCCTCAAGCAAAATATATATGAGGGTGGGAGGCAGTTCACATCAAAACAGCAGCTCTGGGAGGCTATTCTGGCATCCTGGAAAGAAATTCAAGCAGAAACTGTCCAAAAACTCACAAGTTCAATGGATGCAAGAATTGTGAAGGTGATATTCAGATTCAGATTCAGATTCAGATAACGTTTATTGCCATTATGCTTGACACATATAGGAATTTGCTTTGGCATTACAGAAGGTGCATTTATGCTTTTTTCACATATATATGAACAAAACAAGTACAATACAAATGCAAAAACAGGACAACACAGGACAGACAGTGCATGGATAGTGCTGTAAATAAAGTGCAGTGCAGAGTTATACAAGGTCTAGTGCATGTTCAGTCCTGGGCAGACTTGGAGGCGGGGGGGTGGGGGAAGCCAGAGTCATTTAGCAGCCTGGCGGCTGAGGGGAAGAAACTGAGCCTGTGGCGGGCCTTCAGTGCCTTAGGCAGCCGCAACCTTCTTCCAGAGGGAAGCAGGGTGAGGAGGCCGTGGAAGGGGTCGGCCATGATCTTTCTTGCCCTCCTCAGAGCCCTGGTGTCATGCAAGGAGTTGAGGGAGGGCAAGGGACAGCCGATCACCCTCTCTGCTGAACGTATCACCCGCTGCAACTTGGCCTTGTCCTTGGTCGTTGCAGCAGGGAACCAGGTGATGATGGAGTGGGTGAGGATGGACTCTATGATGGCCGTGTAAAACTGGACCATCATGGACCTTGTTAGAGTAAATTTTTCAATAATGGCAGCCTGTTTCGTTTCAAGATGTATAAGAAAAGATATTTAATAATCTTCTGCAGAAGGAGGAAGTTTACAAGCACGTCAGACAGGTCTTAACAGTGAAAGTTCCTCGTAAAAGTACAGATCATTCATTTCATCTCAGTATTTATACAAACAGGTACCTTCAGGTAAGGGGTCCGCCCTCAGGTGAGGTTTAGACCAATCATGAGCAATGGGTGTGGACTTGTACATTGATGAAGATGATTCTGATGAAGGCTAGGGGGGAACCGGCCCCCACTTTCTCCCAGGGAGACAAAGGTGAAAACGGGACACAATAGCCACAACTGGTTCAGTCTGGTCTTAGAGTACTGGGTCTGGGGCAACACAAAGGTCCAAAACTGCTCTAGATGGTAGGGCAATCAGGTCTTTGTAATCATGTAAATGTATCTATTGTCTTAGCCCATGTCAAGCTTCAAGTAGAGAAACTGGTTCTATTGTGTGACAACAGGAAATCATCTTCTACAGCCCGCTGCAGACATTCAACCCAAGATGATGTTTGGTTCTTAAATGTAGCTTATTACATATAATAATTTTCTCTCACAACCTCGGCAGCCTGAATTTCCTCAGCTGCCGGAGGAAGAACATCCTCTTCTGGGCCTTCTTCGTGAGGGCCTCGGTGTTCCGCTCCCACTTAAGGTCCCGGGAGATGGTCATGCCTAGAAAGCGGCATGACTCCACGGAGGCCACCGGGGTACCTCCCAGCGTGATGGGAGGGGGTAGGGCTGCTTTCCTACGGAAGTCCACCACCATCTCCACTGTTTTTAGAGCGTTTAGCTCCAGATTGTTAAAACTGCACCAGCTCTGCAGCCCCTCGATCTCACCCCTGTAGGCAGATTCGTCCCCCCTGGAGATGAGGCCCACCAGGGTGGTGTCGTCTGCAAACTTCAGGAGCTTGACCGAGGGGTGGCGGGAGACACAGCTGTTGGTGTATAGGGAGAACAGTGCTGGAGACAGGACGCAGCCCTGCGGGGAGCCCGTGCTGGTGGACCTGGAGCTGGAAATGCTCTTCACCAGCTTCACCCGCTGAGACCTGTCAGTCAGGAAGTCCGTGATCCACCTGCAGGTGGAGTCCGGCACCTGCAGCAGGGATAGCTGGTGCTCCAGGATGTGTGGGAGGATCGTGTTGAAGGCCGAGCTGAAGTCCACGAACAGGATCCTGGCGTAGTTGCCTGCAGTGTCTAGGTGTTCTAGTGCGTAGTGCAGAGCCATGTTCACGGCGTCCTCCGTGGATCTATTGGCTCTGTACGCGAACTGCAGGGGGTCCAGCACAGGATCCGTGATGAGCTTCAGGTAGGCCAGGACAAGGCGCTCCAGGACCTTCATGACGACAGAGGTCAGAGCGACGGGTCTGTAGTCGTTGAGGCCTGTGACCTTGGCCTTCTTGGGGACGGGATGATGGTTGACGCCTTGAAGCACGCTGGGACGTGACACAGCTCCAGCGAGGCGTTGAAGATGTGGGTAAACACCGGGGCCAGCTGGTCGGCGCAGTGCTTCAGGACAGAGGGAGAGACGGAATCCGGACCAGCTGCCTTCCGGGGATTCTGCCTCTTAAACAGTCTGCTTACCTCTCGCACTGTGACAGAGAGGGGGGGTGGGGAAAGGGGGGTGGGGGGGGGCGGGGCGGGTGAGGAGGGGGGAGGGAGGGGAGGGGGGGGCGGGGGAGGCGAGGGGGAGGGGGGAGGGTGGGGGTAGCAGAAGGGACATTGGCCCCCCTGGGGGACGGGGGTGGTGGTTGTAGCCGGGGGGGGTGGAGGGAGAGGGCGGGGGTGGGCGGGAACCTCTCTTTCTCAAACCTACAGTAGAACTCGTTCAGCTCGTTAGCGAGAGGGAGGTTGTCGGACATCAGCGGGGACTTGGGTTTGTAGTTGGTGATGGTCTTTAGGCCTTTCCAGACGGAGGCGGAATCCCCCTCAGAGAGCTGATATCAAAGAAGGGGTCCTATGTTAACATGTAACTTGACCTGTTAAGATGTTTTTGTTTGAAATAGCTTTTTCAGTAAATATGACCTCCTAACCCTAAATTCATCAAATTACCATTTTTTGTTCTTTACAACCTATAAAATGTTTTGAAACTCTGTTGTGCATAATAATTTGGAACAGTGCATTTTGAGTTTTTTATTTAAAAAAAAAATACTGTTATCATTGGGAGGTTTGTTCAATAAAATTTGAATTATACTCCAACGGTTGATGACTTGAAAAGTATACTGATTGTCATTTGCATCGACTATTTAGGAAAATCTGAGAAAAATATAATTTGCATAATAATTTGGAACGAGGTGTAGTTCCATAGCCGGCCCATTAACAGCCCTCACTCAGTCCAGTCTCCGCTCTTTTTCCTGGTCCCCGGAGGCGGAGAACGTCTTCAATACGCTTAAGCAGCGTTTCACCTCAGCCCCCATCCTCGTGCACCCGGACCCGTCCCTACCCTTTGTTGTGGAGGTGGATGCCTCTGACATTGCGGTAGGGGCGGTTTTGTCACAGCGGTGCTCCAAGACAATAAGACTCACCCCTGTGCCTTTTTTTCTCGCAGGCTGTCCGCGCCGGAGCGCAACTACGACGTGGGGAACCGCGAGTTGCTAGCCATCAAACTCGCGCTGGAGGAATGGAGGCACTGGTTGGAGGGGTCCGTGCACCCTTTCATTGTTTGGACTGACCACAAAAACCTGGCGTATATCCAGGGGGCCAAGCGCCTCAACTCCCGACAGGCCAGGTGGGCGTTATTCTTCACCAGGTTCCAGTTCACGATCTCCTATCGACCGGGCTCTAAGAACACCAAGCCCGATGCACTGTCGCGGCAGTTCGATCCTGTGGACCTGGTGGAGAGTACGGATTCTATCGTCCCCACTGGCCTGGTCGTCGCCCCCGTGTCCTGGGGAATCGACAGGGTAGTGAGAACAGCGCTGAGGCGGGAGCCTGACCCGGGCGGGGGTCCGCCGGGGAGGCTTTACGTTCCGAGGACTGCGCGCGCACGACTGCTGCAGTGGGCGCACGCCTCCTCCCTCACCAGTCACCCGGGGGCCACCAGGACATTGGACTTCATACGAAGGAGGTTCTGGTGGCCCACAGCGGAGGGGGACACGCGTGCGTTTGTGGCAGCCTGTGCCCTATGCGCGCAGTAGGCCTAAAGCCTACCGGCAACGGCCGCCGGGACTCCTACACCCCCTGTCCATCCCCAAACGTCCCTGGTCGCACATAGCCCTCGATTTTATATCGGGTCTACCCCCATCTGATGGGTTCACCGCCATACACGTGGTGGTGGACCGGTTCTCTAAGGCGGCGCACTTCATCCCCCTCCCCAAACTCCCCACGGCCCAAGAGACGGCGGAGCTAGTGGTCCAGCATGTCTTCCGGGTGCACGGACTACCCCTGGACATGGTATCCGACCGGGGTCCTCAATTCACCTCCAGGTTCTGGAAGGCATTCGCCACCAGCCTTGGCGCCTCTGTCAGCCTGTCCTCCGGGTTCCACCCCCAATCCAATGGGCAGACGGAGCGCGTCAACCAGGACCTGGAGGGGGTGTTGAGGTGCTACGTCTCCAGCAATCCGGCGACATGGAGCCGGCGGCTGGCGTGGGCTGAATACACTCACAACACCCTCCTCTGCTCCTCCACTGGCCTCTCCCCATTCCAATGCCAGTACGGGTATCAGCCCCCCCCTTTTCCCTGAGCAGGAGGAGGAGGCAGCTGTACCATCTGTCCAAGCCCATGTCAGCCGCTGTCGCCGTACCTGGAGGCGGGTGAGGGCGGCGCTTGTGCGGGCTTCGGACAGGTCCCAACGCCAGGCTAACCGCAGGCGCCGCCCTGCCCCGGTCTTCCGTCCTGGTCAGAGGGTCTGGATGTCTACCCGGGATCTCCCCCTCCGGGTGGAGTCACGCAAGTTGGCTCCTCGCTTCGTGGGGCCGTTTAAGGTGGTGCGGCTGGTCAATGCCGTGGCCTACAGACTGCTACTCCCACCCTCCATGCGAGTTCACCCCACCTTCCACGTATCACTCCTCAAGCCCGTTGTTTTCTCCCCCATGGCCCCTCCACCCCGCCCCGTCTCATTGATGGACAACCTGCCTACACGGTCAACAGGATCATCAACTCCCGGAAGGTGGGTAGGGGTGTCCAGTTTCTGGTGGACTGGGATGGATATGGGCCGGAGGAGCGTACCTGGGTGCCTCGGCGGGACATATTGGACCCTAGTCTTGTTTCTGACTTTCGCCGGCTCCATCCCGAGGCACCCGGGTGATCGGCTGGTGCCGCTCGTCGAGGGGGGGCACTGTCACCAGGGGAGTCACCGACTCCCCGACACCATCTACTGGTGGCTGGACATTCTTTGAACTATTATTGATAATGCCTGTCACCTGTTGTATGTTTGTATGTGGCTATTTAGGTGTGTCCCTTTTCCCTGTTCCCTTGTTAGTCGATCACTTGTGTTACCCTTTTGGAATGCTTCAGAATCCTGTTGTACGTATTACCGCTTCACGTATCCGCTACCCGGAACGTTATTGAGCCTTGACTTTGTTTGCGTGTTTGAAACCTTGTACCTCCTTTGGAGCCCTTTGCTCAAACTTTAGTTTCCGTGTGCTTTGTTCTTACCTCAGTTTCTTAGTTAACAGTTGCATACGTGCTGAGCCCTACTGCTCTCCTTTATGTTTGTCGTGTTTGAAAGTTTTGTTTGAACCTGCGAACTATTCATCAGTAAAGAGAACCTTTATTTTATTAAATCTCCGTCTCGTTGTTTACATACACCGCACCTGGACCCGACACAGTTGTACACATACAGAACTTTTATAGAAACGTAACATATAGCACATATTCATACAATTTAATGCAAACTCATAGTGCTTTACATAAAAACATGCAACTAAATAACAATCAAAAAGTGAAAATAAAAATAGGAGTAAAATAAATAAATAAAATATCAGTCAGCTAGCCTAGCCTAGCCTAAACTGTCAGTATTTAAAATATAGCCTAGTCAATTATATATTTATACAGTACAGGCCAAAAGTTTGGACACACCTTCTCATTCAATGCGTTTCCTTTATTTTCATGACTATTTGGTACATTGTAGATTCTCACTGAAGGCATCAAAACTATGAATGAACACATAGGAATTATGTATTTAACAATAAAGTGTGAAATCACTCTAAATATGTCTTATATTTTAGATTCCTCAAAGTAGCCACCCTTTGCTTTTTTGTTGTTAATAAAATATATAATAATAATATTGAATATAATGTGTTAATAATAATATGTTATTATATATATTTAATATTATTAGTATATATTTTATTAACAACAACATTTTTATTTTATTAACAACAAAAAAGCAAAGGGTGGCTACTTTGAGGAATCTAAAATATAAGACATATTTAGAGTTATTTCACACTTTTTTGTTAAGTACATCATTCCACATGTGTTCATTCATAGTTTTGATGCCTTCAGTGAGAATCTACAATGTAAATAGTCATGAAAATAAAGGAAACTTTTGGCCGTATATATTTTGTACTGTATATATAATAATAATAATAATAATAATAATAATAATAATAATAATAATAATATGAAACCTGTGACTGAGTCTGTTATTGTCCAAGGCTGCCCTGAAGATGTCAGTCAACCCTAACCCTAACCCTAACCCTGACCATGGCTAACCCTAACCCTGAACCTGTCTAACCCTGAACCTGTCTAACCCTGAACCTGTCAGTGGAATAAAAACAAATCAAACATACACATACAAGAAGCCTTTATTGGGACAGCGACTAATACTGGGTAGGGCTTCCCTTTGCTCTCAAAACAGCCTCAATTGTCCATGGCATTGATTCCACAAGATGTTGGAAAGATTCCTTTCAGCATTCAAGCGATAATTGATTGGTATGAACGGGCCCAAAGTGTGCCAAGAAAACATTCCTCACACCATTAAACCACCTGAGTGAATGAGAAGGTGTACATGTGTTCCTAATAAAGTGTTCAGTGAGTGTAGGCGGGTAACAATAGGACAGAGGCGTGATCTGACTTACAGAGGGGTCAGGGGTCATTTGATAATCAGATGTTGAGAGGATCTCCACTTAATATTATTCTTGTTTTCATTTTCGTATTTCGTCACTCATTTATTTATGGATGTATTTCTGTGTACAGTGATTCATTGCCCCCTAGATGACAGCGCCTGGCTGAACTGTTCATAGAAATGTTGTTAACTGCCACTTGGATTGAGTTAACAAATTAAACTGCCATGGACTGCAGTATATTTTAGGTATTTCTGCAGTATCTTGGGGATCACATAGTTATGTTTATTGGTGTAGTCACATAGTGGTTCATTAACTGCATGAACGAGAGTCTGTCGGCTCATATCAGCATATTTTGTAACTTGACTAAACCATTAAAATGTCTCCACAGTAAGAAGCTAATCTGGGATGTGAAATGACACTTGGCAGAGCGTCATAAAACAGACCTCTAGGCCCATTTGAAGAGGCTTATTCACACTTTACTCTCCAGGCCACATTCAGAACTGACTAATATGGCCAACTTAATGAGCTGCACCAGTATATGTTTTCAGCTGAGTAGTAGATGGAGGGTTGAATATAGCCATGAGAAGCACCTGAGGTATCTTAAGTACATCTAGCCTTCACAGGGCAGATTGGGTCATTGGGGTTATAGGACATAAGAGACAGGAGTGTCATCGACTCCATTCAAAGTGTATTATATTCCCCTTCCTCTCCCCTCTCCGGACACCTTTAAATGTTCTCCCTAACCCACGGTGAAGCGACGCAATGAAGCCGCAGAATGTCCGACCGGGCACCCTGTTTGTCAGTGAATAACACCCGCTAGGAAGGTGGTAGAAACCCAGTTCCGCGGTGGCACACCGGGAAGTGATGCTTTGGACCGCAAACTCAATTAACAGGGATTTAAACATGCACGAAGTCCCGAAATTCGCTTCTCGCTGTGCCGATCGCGACAGGAGTGTCGTATCGACTCCATTCAAAGTGTATTATATATTACACTTCCTCTCAGTTTGAGGGGGGAACCACCGCGGTCACCACCATCTTTTTAGGTCAGTGCCAATAAATCAACAAGCAGATAGGCCTACACTCTCCCAATGTTGGAAGATCAAATATGTTTTCTTTTGAGCCGTTCTCAAGGGAAATGGTTCTGTTAGCATTGCAAAATATAACTAGTATGAAGTCAGCTGGACCTGATGGGCTTGATAGTCTCTCCTTAAGCTTGCAGCTGATAGTATTGCTGAGCCATTAAAACCAGATCTTATCCACCTCATTTTTCAGGTTTTCTGCTCGAAATGACATGCCCACAGTGAATATAGAATATCTCCACAATCACAAGGGCCTTCATACTGATATTGTTATCAAATGAAAGCTAACACCTGTGGGGTGGCTGTAGAAGTGTCAGAATCAAAATCTATGTTACTGTGTAAGAGCAAATAGAGCTAGAACATTATAAAACATCTCAAATTCAGTCTCCGCCTAAAAAAACAACAGCTTTTACAGTGAATATCACCTTGGAAACCTGATAACGAAGCCCAAATCATCTAGGAATCAGTACTCCAGGGTCTTATTAGTACTTGTGCCAAAGTCGATGCTAGTAATGTGAGCAAATGCAACTTTGTACCTGTTTTAGTACAGGTATGTTTAGGCGGACACCTATATGTTTAGGCCATTTGGAGATATTTTGGCACCATCTTTGACCTTTGACCTTTCTCATGTATCAGATTTCTTTTTTCTTTTTTGGGGGGGGGGGGGATTTTTTTGGGTTGGCCGACCAATGGTATGGAAATTCGGCGTTGAAACCGGACATGACACATTCTCCAGTTGGAGAAAACTGGATGTGACTTAGGCCGTGTTTACCGTCTCGGGGAAAAAATGGTGGCATCGTATAGCATGCAAAGTTGTGAAAAAAATGTGATATCGATGAAGAGAATTGATCGAGGTAAACTCTTTATATCACTTCGGATCCACATGGAGGTCCGTTGGCTTCCTTGGAACAAAACATTATACCGGAATCATGGAAGACAGCACATGTAACACCACTTTTGCAGGGATCCAACTATATTGGACAATTATCGCCCTATCTCAAAACTTTCAGTCCTGCATGGCTAAAATCTTTTAGTCATTAGTTAGTGATCAATTAAAATAATTTCTAACTTGTAACAGAATTCTCACTCCTTTTCAGTCAGGTTTTAGGAAAAGGCATCGCACCATCACAGCTGCCACTAAAGTGATTAATGATGTTGTCATTGTACTATTGACTGTAAAAAGTCACGTGCTGCGATATTCATTGACCTTTCCAAAGTGTTTGACACAGTTGACCATCATATTCTGTTACAGTGTCTCAATAAAATTGGGTTATCTACAAATAATATTGGGTGGTTTAAAAAAGTAGATTTCAATGTGTCATATGTGATAGTACTACATCAGAGAAGGCAGAACTTAATTAAGAAATGGCGTGTTTGCAGAAAGTTGTTTCCCATTTGCATGTCTAGGACAGTGACTCCTCCCTTCTGAATAAGGACAGTGGGTGCGTGTGTGTGTGTGTGTGTGTGTGTGTGTGTGTGTGTGTGTGTGTGTGTGTGTGTGTGTGTGTGTGTGCGTGCGTGTGTGTGCGTGCGTGCGTGCGTGTGTGTGTGTGTATATGTGTATAATGAATCCACAAAGTCACAAAGTAAATGTACGTACAGGTTTTTAATCAATGCAAACAAATCCACCATGAAATTCATATTTTATGCTTTCACAGTATGTGCACCACAGAGTAGATGCTCTTGTTTATTCAGCCTCTTTGCCCTGTGAAGAGAGAGAAAGATAAAATAAGGGATACATATTAATTAACCTCTTATGTATGATCACTTCAAAGAACACATTGTTAAGGGCAAGCAAGTACTTGTCTCTGGGTTTAGCTTCAAACAGGCTCAAACCCTAAAACCATTTAAATCTAATCTAAAAACCTTAAAAAATGTTGCAACAGTTATGATTAAACACTAACACATCCATCCATGTCTTTTTATTCATTTCTATTATCTTATTAATTATCTTATATAATATATATATATATATATATATAATATATAATATCTATTCTTAACATTTTTTCTGTTTACTATTCTCCTCTTGATGTATTTTTGTAATGCCGAATGTAATGACAACGATGTGCTATAGCTAGCTTGGAGTTAAAAAAGAATGGCCTAGACCCATTTGTACTGAACAACTACAGACCCATATTAAATGTCCTGTATAGGAGAAAAATAAATAAATAGCTGCCAACAAAAAACGTAGCAATTATGTGACCTAAATGATTTCTTCGATTAATTTCAATCAGGCTACCATAAGACTGAAACGGCCAAAAAGAAGGTTTATCCGAAGGACACATTTCTCCAAGACAGTTGTGAATGTAAATGTCAATGTTGATGTCTGTGTGTACACTGAACCTGAAATTCTGTTGATGAGGTCATATTTGTACAGGAGTCAGGTATAGGTTTGATAGCAGCTTTGTACCTTTCCAGAGTCGCGGCTCTTAGCCCTGAGCTTGTTGACCTGGGACTCAGCGATGTCAGCGCGCTCCTCTGACTCCTCCATCTCATGCTGCACCTTACGCAGTTTACCCATGTGGGAGTTGGCTTGTTCCTCCTGGGAGAGAAAGACAGACCAGAATGAGACACAGAGACAATAACACTCACAATGTTTGAAATGTTGTTTAAACAAATTAACCAAATTAAAAGGGAACATTATATTACTATATAATGATGGTTATATAGAAGTAAACACTATGCACTATGTGTAACATTACTTCAACAGTTATTTGCGATATTGTCATCGTGGATAGACATGCGTCAGCAACAATAAATTCAACTTAACTATGGATACCAAATGTTGTAATGTATGTTGACTATGTACAACATTGTATATGCTGTAATAATATTTGACTATCAGTATGTGACTCACCGCTTCCTCAGCCTGCCTCTTGTAAGTCTTCACTTTAAGCTGCAGCTTGTCGACCAGGTCCTGAAGTCTGGCAACATTCTTCTTGTCCTCCTCAGTCTGTGGGAGAAGATTAAAGAAAGTCAATGCCCACACTTCAATTCCATTCAGATGCCTGACTCTGCCAGAACGTGTGAAGGTGTTAGTGGTAGTCTTACCTGGTAAGTGAGCTCCTTGACTCTACGCTCGTACTTGCGGACACCCTTTACTGCGTCTACCCCCCTTCTCTGCTCGCCCTCCATCTCACTCTCAAGCTCACGCACCTGTATGGGGGGAACACAGCCGTAAAAATCAGTCATGAATTATTGGAAAGAAGTAAAGATCGATTCTTCAAGGCTAGACAATTTATTGAATGCCCTTAGCTCTGCACACTCACCCTGGACTCCAGTTTCTGGAGCTGCTTCTTGCCGCCCTTCATTGCCAGGTTCTCAGCCTCATCCAGACGGTGCTGCAGGTCCTTGACTGTGACCTCCAGGTTCTTCTTCATCCTCTCCAGGTGAGAGCTGGTGTCCTGCTCCTTCTTCAGCTCCTCTGCCATCATGGCCGCCTGAAATGGTAGAGTGTCGATTCATTTAATTCATCCACAATGTGGCACAGATAATGTGCTCAGTCCAACTACAATTGTCCTTTGGTGTAGAGGTCTTTACGGGTTCAAAATGTGAGGGGTTCACCCTGCTCCAACTCTATCTCGCATTCAATTGCTCGCACGCTCTGTGCAATTGCTTTGTCTGATGGTGCACTTGGCCAGAGGTGCGTACTAGACTATAGAGCAGGTTTAGATGAGTTGGGATTGATGGTGACAACTGTATCGCTATCATGATCAGAGCCGGTAAATAAGCTGTACTGTTATCTAACCGGGTTTCTTGGATCTATGAAGACCTCTATCTTGGGTACAAATACAGTTTATTGAGTTATATTGTTTTGAATATGGGGACTTACATCAGTGATGGCCTTCTTTGCCTTCTCCTCTGCGTTTCTGGCCTCCTGCACAGTGTCGTCCACCTCTCCCTGCACCTGAACCAGGTCAGTCTCCAGCTTCTTCTTAGAGTTCAGAAGGCTAGTGTTCTGTATGAGGAAACCCAATGATTAGTTAGAACACACAAAAGTCACACTGTGGGTAAGATGAGACTGCCTAGGAATCACCCGTACCTGGGAGTGAAGCAGTCCCAGGCGTTCGCTGGCATCCACCAGCTCCGTCTCGGCCACTTTGCGGCCTCTCTCTGTCTGCTCCAGGGCAACCCTGAGCTCCTCAATCTCAGCCACCATCAGACCGTTCCTGCGCTCCACCATCGCTGCCTGCTCCTTCAAATCTTCTGCTGCGCGAACAGCATCATCAAGGTGCAATTGGGCATCCTGGGAACAAACACAGAGAGTATTAAAACTTGTTGTTGTAGGACAATAGGATGGGTAAGGGATGCTTTCTTTGTGTTCCCTGATACCCCTTCAATTACTTTAAACATCAGTTCACTTTATTCCTGTGTGCTATGGTATTGGCAAATAGATGAATACCTATCTCCATTTTCACGAGACTTGCAATGTTGCTCCTTTTTTTTTAAGAATTTATTTTTATTTTTGGATTTATTTTACCTTGAGCTGTCCCTGGACGTTCCTCAACTGTTTCTGGGCCTCGGCTGCCTGCCTGTTGGCGTGGCTCAGCTGGACCTCCATCTCGTTCAGGTCTCCCTCCATCTTCTTCTTCACCCTCAGGGCGTCGTTCCTGCTCCTCACCTCTGAGTCCAGGGTGCTCTGCATGGAGTCCACCACCCTTTGGCTGTTCCTCTTGATCTGCTCCATCTCCTCATCCTTCTCTGCCAGCTTCCTGTCCACCTCACCCTTGATCTGGTTCAGCTCCAGCTGCACACGCAGAATCTTGGACTCCTCGTGCTCCAGTGTACCCTGAACAAAACAAATCAGTATTCACACTTTGGTTGTGGGGGAGAGTTATGGACTGCCACTCATGGACTAAGGGTTGCTCTGGTTAGGGGCCTGCCAGTGTATGTGATGCAAATGTGGGAATACATATAGGTATAGGAGGAGCAGGTCTTACTTAAACCACATATTTTATCTAAATGAGACTAACGTGGACAGGAAATGTTAAATAAAAGGAGGAGTATTGCTCCAATGAACAGGATTAAACAGCATTAGTTTCTACCTCAGCCTCCTCCAAGGCTGTCTGGATCTCAGACTTCTCTGTCTCCACAGTCTTCTTGGCCTTCTCCAGCTCATGGATGCTCTTGCCAGTCTCCCCGATCTGCTCAGTCAGGTCAGAGATCTCCTCTGCAAACATAAACACAGAAGTCATTCAGAACAGGGAGATTTTCTTTGTATTATATTGTGATAAGAAAAAAAGGTACAATTCTGTCAAAGTTAAGTGTATTAAAATATGTCTACATTGTTCTTAAGAACAAGGTCAATCATATGTGGCTTGATCAAATTAGACACCCCTTCGCAAGCCAAATACAACTGCTGCTGTTGGACTCACGTTGCAGGTTCTTGTTCTCTCTCTTCAGAGTCTCCAGCTGATCCAAAGCCTCCTCATAGGAGTTCTTCATTTTGAAGATCTCCGTGCTCAGAGAACGAGCCTCCTTCTGAGCTCCTTCCAGCTCTGCCTGGCCCTCCTCGAACTTCTGCTTCCACTCTGCCAAGACCTAGAGAAATCCATGTGATTCATGTGATCCATGTAATATTTTGCCATTTTCTGTCCATTATTGTATTGAGGGCTTGGGGCTTTTGTAATAAGAAATATGATATAACAATACACCCATTTAATCAATTAAATTTAAGCCGATATGTTGCTAGCAAGGAATATATTTATTTTGTTATTTCACACCTTGTCAAAGTTCCTCTGCTTCTTGTCGAGGTTGGCAGCAAGAGCATTGGCTCTCTCCACGTCAATCATGAGGTCCTCCACCTCTCCCTGCAGCCTCTGCTTGGTCTTCTCCAGAGAGGCACACTTTGAGTTGGTCGCCTCGATGGTCTCCTCTGCCTCCTGCAGACGCTGGGCCAGCTTCTTCCTGTTCGACAGATGAAGGATTTTAAATCTTCACGTCTGAGGGATTGTGTCAGAAAATGTCTGCACATCTGGCTCTTGAGGTAAATGGTACAATATATTGTGTGTGACTCACTTGGCCTCCTCCAGCTCCTCAGTGCGCTGGACGGCATCAGTCTCGTACTTGGTCCTCCACTGAGCCACCTCACTGTTGGCCTTGGACATGCCGCGTTGCAGCTCTGCCTTGGCCTCCTGCTCCTCCTCAAACTGCTCCCTCAGGAGGTCACAGTCATGGCGGGCAGACTGGACACCGTGGGCCAGTGCGTTCTTAGCCTAGGGAGAGAAATAGAAGAGGCGACAGGGATAAAGAGAAGGAGAGAGAAGGACACAGAGAGAGAGAAGGACAGAGAGAGAGAAGGAGAAAGAGAGAAGGAGAGAGAGAGAAGGAGAGAGAGAAGGAGAGAGAGAAAAGGACAGAGAGAGAAGGACAGAGAGAGAATGTGTAAAAGCGTCAGTGAAGCTGTAGTCAAAATGTTGTGGTTGGTGGAGTCTACTTTGAGTCCCTTACCTTGACCTCCTCCTCAACAAGTCTCTTCAGCTCCTCAAGCTGCTGGACGAAGGCCTGTTTGCCTCTGGTCAGCTGGGACACCAGGGCCTCCTTCTCCTCAAGCTGCCGACCAAACTCACCTGTGGGGAACAGAGCATCTGGTTAATGGGGTCTCTGTTCACTAATGGCCAAGTTTTAATGGTTAATGTTCATTGTTGTTGGTGGAGTAAGTTGTGTTGTAATGGACAAAAAGTAATCCTGCCAATACTTGCTATTCTAATTTGTATGTCAAGTTCGATTTATTCTAAGTGTTACTCCCAACTCTATTTCGTTATATAGTACTCTGCGATGACAATAAAGTTTAATCTAATCTAATCTAATCTACTGGTTAAGGGTATGGTATGGCGTGTGTAAGATGGTCCTAGATCAACTTCAACAGTATCTGGAGTATAATTTTTACCGTTCTCAGTCAGGAGTCTTGCCCTCTGTCCGCTCATGTCATTGACCTGGCGCACATTCTCATCATTCTTAGTCTTGATCTCGCTCAGCTGATCCTCAAGAGTACGGCACATCTTCTCCAGATTGCCCTGGTAGAGAAACATAAACCGTTATTACTTTACATGATTATCTTGTGCCAAGCACTGAGTGCCAGGCTTTGGACTTTGTACTTTGTGCTTTTTCACGTTTATTAGAATTGACCCCCAGAAACGCTGATCCATACAAACACTGACCTTAGACTTGGCGACGGCCTCCATGTTGCTGGAGAGGTCATCAATCTCCATCTTGTACTCGCTCTTCTCCTTCTCCAGCTTCTGCTTGACGCGCTGCAGGTTGTCGATCTGCTCGCCAAGCTCTGCCACGCTGTCCGCCTGCTTCTTCCTCAGAGCGGAAGCGGTGGACTCGTGCTGCAGGGTGGACTCCTCTAGGTCGCGTCTCAGTTTCTGGAACTCGGCCTCGCGCTTCTTGTTCATCTCTATCTGAGAAGCGGTAGCACCTCCGGCCTCCTCCAGCCTCTCGCTGATCTCCTCAAGTTCCCTGGAGAGATCGGCCCTCTGCTTCTCCACCTTAGCCCTGGCAGCGCGCTCAGCCTCGATCTCCTCCTCCAGCTCCTCAATACGGGCCTACAATGGGGAGACACAAACAGAGAGCTGAAATCAACAACACAGTCAAAACAAAGGATACACAAATGATTATTTTATTATTAAGATGTGTTTATCCAAAGCAGCTTACAGTTAACATACGGAACGGAGTCTATGGTGTTTAAGCATCATGCTTGAACTAACTGAACCATTGAAAACCAGGACTGTGCTAACACGAGGATAAATTGATCACTGTTTCTGATAGCAATCCTGACCATGGTAACTGTAGTGTTAATGGTAACCATGGTAACTGTAGTGTTAATGGTAGGCATGGTAACTGTAGTGTTAATGGTAGGCATGGTAACTGTAGTGTTAATGGTAGGCATGGTAACTGTAGTGGTGTTAGACACTGTACAGCCAACTGAGCCGTCTGACGGTCCTGTTCGGTACCTGGAGTTCCTTGATCTTCTTCTGGTTCTGAGCTCCCAGTGACTGTTCATCCTCAATCTTGGCGAGGAGCTGGGCGGTCTCGAAGTCCTTCCTGAAGAACACAAACACATTGATTGCAGTTTGGAAGTGGAAGTGGTTCATAGCATTCACTTTGGTTTACAGAAAGACATCTGTCCAGATTTGTGTATTTTCGAATTCAATAGAAACATGTTTTTGTTTGTTTAAACACAATGCTGGTTCTGACTATTGCAACAATGTAAAGAAAAATAATGTTCAATTTATATCAAATCCAACTTTGTGGTCATTTGTTTGTGTTTACTTCTTGATCTTCTCATCAGCCTGCTGCTTGTCATTCTCCAGGTCCATTACGGACTCCTGGGCCAGTTTCAGATCACCCTCCAGCTTTCTCTTGGCTCTCTCTAGGTCCATACGGAGCTTCTTCTCTTGCTCCAGAGAACCCTCAAGCTAGACGAGAAACACACATATTTGTCATCAAAATCTAAATAATGAACAACAATGTCGTTGATAAAGTACACTAGATGAATAAAGTAAAGCCTTTTAGAGCATAAACTGGGGTGCAGGTTCATGATGATTGCCTCAAACTAAACGAGCAACCTTAGCTTTCATACTATAATAGCCATCTAATAATGCTTAGCTTGTATGTGACTGTTTCATGTTCTTGTGAGTTTTAACTTATGGAAGACAATGAGCTTTACTCTTTCATTACAATCTTGGTTGACACTAGCACAGCTTTGTGTTCATTGGCCACTCACATCGTCCACTTGCTGTTCCAGCTTGGTCTTAGCCTTGGTCAGAGTGTTGACTTTGTCCTCCTCTGCCTGCAGGTCGTCCAGTGTCTGCTGGTGGGCCTCTTGCAGGGCTTTCTTCTCCTTGCTGAGCTTTGCAACAGCCTCATCCTGAGATGCCATTTCCTCAGTCAGGTTTTTAACCTGAACACAGCCACAACAGAGTCGCTTGTCACTTCACCTCACAAAGGGAAACAGTTTATATTGAATATACTGTCACTTGTAAATCATGTTCTCTCTTTCCAGGACCAACACAACACAGATTAATTGATTGTTTGACATTGACAGTTTGATCAGAGTGTAGTTTGTATGTGATATGAGACCTTGTTTTCAGTGGCGTGTTTCTCCTTCTCCACTTTGGCCAGAGTTAGCTCCAGGTCATCAATGTCTTTCTTCAACTCAGAACACTCATCCTCCAGCTTCCTCTTCTTGGCTGTCAACTCAGCATTGATCTCCTCTTCATCTTCCAGCCTCTCGGTCGTCTCTTTGAGTTTGGCCTCCTGCTGGATCTTGCTCTTGATGAGCCCCTCGCACCTCTCCTCAGCATCGTTCAGACAGTCTCCTTCCTGGTTTCGGGAGGGAAGAAAAAGTCAATGTGTCTCAATGTGTATTCAAATATAAACTGATTCTAGTCCAAGGGCACACAGTAAATCAATACAAATCTATGACAAATGCAAACTTAGGGACAAATGGTTGTGTGTGAGAGAGAGAGAGAGAGAGAGAGAGAGAGAGAGAGAGAGAGAGAGAGAGAGAGAGAGAGAGAGAGAGAGAGAGAGAGAGAGAATGTGTGTGTGTGTGTGTGTGTCCTTGTGAGCCCGGTCACTCACAGATGCAACTTGGAGGGCAAGGTCATTCTTCTCTTGCAGGAGTGATACCATCTTCTCCTCCAGGTCCTTCTTCCGGGCCTCTGCCTTAACCAGATTAGCTTTGCATTTCTCATAGTCTTCCTTCATGTTGGCCAGCTCCTTCTCTGTCTCAGCGCTCTGCAGCAGAGGCTTGATCTTGTAGTAGACCTTCATCCATGGCCAATGTTTGACATTCATGAATGAGCGGACGTTGTACTGGATGGTGTAGATGGACTCTCTGGTTGACAAGAGGAAGGCAATTGTCGCATAGTGAGTTTTATGCTTTTGAAAGGCACATTTATATTTAAAAGATTTTGCTAAAGAGATTATCCTCCATCCCATACCTCCTCTGCATCATCTTCACGAACTCCCTCCTCATCAGGTATGCGCGGCAGAGAGCCTGAGTCATGGTAACCAGATTTGCCAACTTCTCATCTCGCATCTCCTCCAAGACACCCAGAAGACCAGCTTTGAAGAACACCTGAGCACAGATCAACAGGCATGTCCAAAGGAGGAGTTACACATTGTAACATATAGGAAAATTGTTATGTGGCAACATCTCCTGACCTTGGTGTGTCCAAACTTGTACTCATCGTGAGGAATATCAATGGACCCGAGCAGCTTCTCAGAAGCCTTCTTGTTGTCCATGAACTGACCCTCAGGGATGACACCGGCATTCAGTACTTTGTACCTGTATGGGGAGAATTGTTAAATATGTTACTGCTGTTGCTTGGGACTACAGATGGAAATCTGCCATGGAGGCTAAAGTTGCTCCATGTACTGCTGTTAATTAATGGGGACTGACACGAAACTATGAACTAATAAACTAAACTAAAGTAATTCTGTCATGGAAGGGCACTATTGTGTGTGTGTGTGTGTGTGTGTGTGTGTGTGTGTGTGTGTGTTCTACCTCTGCTTGAAGTCAGCATAGAGGATTCTGCTGGGGAAGCCCTTCCTGCAGATCCTGATACCTTCCAGTACACCGTTACACCTCAGCTGGTGGATAACCAGGAAGTTCTCCATCAGACCTGGAAAACAAAAATGCATCTTAACCCTTAAATAAACCTGTACAATAATGTAAGGATAGTAATGATTAGTAGTTTAATCATGGGCTTAATCTGTCGTATGTCTCTCTGTGTCGTACCTGGAGTCTTTGACTCGTTGGGGATGAGGCAGCGCACAAAGTGAGGGTGGGTGCTCCTCAGGTTGGTCATCAGCTTTTGCAAGTTCTCCTGTGAGGGGTTACAAAACATAGTGCTCTCACAAAAAATGCACACTTAATTCACACTTTTGAAGAGATAGTACTTTTCAACAGACACTGGCAGGCAGGAGGAAAGCTCACCCTGAACTGGGAGGACACAGTCTGCATGGAACCTCCCTTCTTCTTGCCTCCCTTCTTTGTAGTGTCTTTTTCAAAGAGTAAAACAAAGTGTTATAAATCTCTGATCAACTCCCTTCAATGTTTGTTCATTAAAGTAGAAATGGCGCTGGCCACGGAATAGTAAAACATTTCAGCTGTATAGCCAAATAGTCAGGGTCAGGTTAGGGTCAGGGTCAGGTTTAGGGTTAGGGTCAGGTTTAGGGTTAGGGTCAGAGTCAGGGTTAGGGTTAGGGTCAGGGTCAGGGTCAGGCTTAAGGTCAGGATCAAGTTAGGGTTTGACTCAGGTTTACTCAATATGTACATTGAGTTGTGGGTAATTTCATGGCTAAAATTATGTTGTGTCTGCCCGGCTTAATGCTAATTATCGTGCTAATGCTTAGTTATTAACATGATGCAAATGTTACCTTCAGCTGCAGGAGCAGGATAAAGGAGGGGCAGCAGTTTGACTGAGGACTTCTGGTACAGCTGGATCACAGAGTCGTTCAGGGGATCCTTGTTCTTGTCCAGCCAGCCAGTGATGTTGTAGTCCACAATGCCAGCGTAGTGCACCAGGGAGAAGTGGGCCTCAGCCTTGCCCTTGGCGGGCTTGGGCTTCTCAAACGCCTTGGTTTTGCCAAGATGTGTGTTGTTCAGCTTGTCCTTGAAGGTGGTGTCTGAAGACTTGGGGAACATGCACTCCTCCTCTAGGATGGAGAAGATGCCCAATGGCTGTGCAGAAAGAGATTTGAATTAAATTAGTACCGGTAAGTTGGTATTTACACTATTTTCATGTTTATAACTTCAACAGTCACTGTTATAAGTTGATAGCCATGTGGTGGAAGCATATGAACCCTTTAAACACATTGTTTTCTATATGCAACATCTGGTGTTAAACACTTGGTTAAAGGTGTGTATCAGACTAATGTACAAAAGTAAAGTACTGTATTTAACGAGAGTTCCTAATAAAGACACCTTCTGGTGGCTGATTGTCATAATTACACCAGCGTAAGTTCTCTGGAAAAACTGTCTATAAACAACGGAAATTCTGCTCTTATAGAATTGTCTCACACGTGGTCAAAGGGTGAGTTTCTGAAATTATACATAGTCTGAAAATTCCTACTTGAAATGTTAATGTTGAGTAAATGTTGGGATGCAACATCAGCCGTTAATGAGTGTAATAAGACCTTTATGCTTTTATGGCTCAAAAAAGCTGAATGAAAACATGCATTCAGACTGGATCTCTTTAGCACACATATGAGTTATAACTGACTATATATATATAAAATAATAATAATAATAATAATATTATTCATAATAATAACAATAATAACAATAACAACAATAATAATAATAATAATAATAATAATAATAATAATAATTGCTGCTTACCTTTTCAATAAGCTCAATGCAGGCAGCCAAGTCCATGCCGAAGTCAATGAACGCCCAGACGATTCCCTCCTTCTTGTACTCCTCTTGCTCCAGGACGAACATAGTGTGGTTGAAGAACTGTTGCAGTTTCTCATTGGTGAAGTTAATACACAGCTGCTCCATGCTGTTGTACTGTTGATGGAATTTGAGAATAAAGGAATATTTTCATCATACATGGCTGTTAATCTTTCAGAATAACAACATGTTTTCTTGTTTTGACTCACATCAAAGATCTCAAAACCAGCAATGTCGAGCACACCGATGTAGAACTGCCTTGCATTCTTGGTGTCCAACTGTTCATTGATACGGATGACCATCCACAAGAACATCCTCTCGTAGAGGGACTTAGCCAGAGCCATCACAGAATTGTTGACCTGGAAAAAAAATACTTCTAGTTAATAACTGAGATATTGACCATGTGTAGGCCAGGTGATGCAGGTGGAGGGTCGTTTTTAGGGTTTAAGGATTAGGGCACTGAATCAGAGAAACTATATACAAGTATTGTGACTGCATGAACTTGGAGAGAGGGAGGGGCGCTGTGTGTTTGTCTTTCTTTTTCTGTGTTGATGTTTCTGTTGGACTTCATTGATATTGGTATTGACTGATTTGGGCATTTGTGTTTTATGACGTCTCAACATTGTTGAACCTCTGGGTGGCACCTACACGCAAGCACTATAAAACCAAGGGCCCTATTATGCACTTCTTAACTTGCCGTCTTAAGTCTTAATTAAGACGCACCGCCAGGTTAAGACCTACCGCCACCCTTATTATGCGCTTCATACGCGCTACTGCTATTATGCAGGTGTCCCTAGGCGCCCACACATAAGACATAAGACTCCCGTGCATATATTACTCATTGTGGGAGTGTCATATGTTAATGAAGTGCGTTAGGCGCCCCTGCTATTATGCGATCTGAGTTTGCGCCTAGCGCTAAGAAGTGGTTTGAAAAGTTCTTAGGCGCTAGACTTCATGCACGTTTTCAAACACGGCCGCTGCTACTTCTTCCTACGCCTGTTTCACCACCTCGGCTCGGGGAGGATTTCGCGCCGTTCCAAAGATTGCGAACTGACGAGCCTTGACCTCATGCACAAGCTTGTTACTTTCTTCTGCAGAGAAGCGCGCTGACCTCCTTCTTAGGACTTCCATAATAGCATAGCGCTAATGACTTAACGCAGACGGTTCTTAAAGGGAATGGCACCTGGCACGCTGATTGGGTTGATTGAGAAGACGCCCAAAACACACCCATGACTAATTTCTGGTATACATAATATGTATGCCCTACCTGAGGCACTGTCTGTCCCTTGGTCACATACTCATTGCCGACCTTCACTCTGGGGTAGCACAGAGCTTTGAGCATGTCGGCTGAGTTCAGGCCCAGGAGGTAGGAGATTT
Source organism: Nansenia antarctica (assembly GCF_963989245.1). Classification (NCBI taxonomy): domain Eukaryota; kingdom Metazoa; phylum Chordata; class Actinopteri; order Argentiniformes; family Microstomatidae; genus Nansenia; species Nansenia antarctica. Next base: position 36,824,980 of record NC_137677.1, on the reverse strand, counting down.
TATCAGCCACTGGAAAGAGAAGGAGCAACAGACTCAAGGACAGAGCCATACAAGACTGCTTGTGTCTTATTCTGTCAACAAGTCCTAGTTTTATTCTGATGTTTCATGATTGATTTGGGCATTTGTGCTAAATGTTGTTTTGTTCATGTTTGGGGCCGGAGGTGGAACTCACCCTCTTGGCCGTCTGGCTCGGCCTGCTCCTCACGCTGCTTCTGCTTGAAGTGCATGTTGCCATGTTGCATGACAGCACCTGTCAGCTTGTAGATGTACGCTTTCTCATCATTGTTGAATCCCAGGACGTCAATGGCGTCCTGAAAGACAGAGATTTCATGTTAGCGAGGACAGAAAACAGTGAGGAATTGAAGATAAACTCACACTGTCAGAATGGATGGAAATGTCAGACTTCTCTATTCCTCTAGTAGACTAGCAGCACAATAGGATTTTGACAATGTTATATAGAGTGCTCTTGTGGATGCCCCTATAAGAGTAGGCATAAACACTGGGTACACCAAAAGAAACATTGATACAAAGAAAAACCCTTTGTGTGACTCACATCTGTGGCGTCCAGCTCGACCTTGTCGTCGATACTGGCCACAGTGATATGCCCCTGGCTGATCATGGGGAAATCATAGGGGTTGGTGGTGATGAGGCACATTTCTGTGGAGAACAGAGAACAAAGTTGTTTATTAAATCAAATACATGATGTGCTCAACCAAGCACATTACTCAACCAAAGCCCAATTCTTATGCCTCTTATACCTAGATCTAGGGTTCTATATCTCTATCTCTACCTAGATATCTCTTATACCTAGATCTAGGGTTCTATATCTCTTCTCTACCTATATATCTCTTATACCTAGATATCTCTATCTCTACCTACACATCTCTTATACCTAGATCTAGGGTTCTATATCTCTATCTCTACCTACATATCACTTATACCTAGATCTAGGGTTCTATATCTCTATCTCTACCTACATATCACTTATACCTAGATATCTATATCTCTATCTCTACCTAGATATCTCTTATACCTAGATATCTATATCTCTATCTCTACCTAGATATCTCTGACTCTACTTAGTGCCGCAGCTACTATATGAGTAATTCACTTTCACAGCAGGGAGGTAGTTTTCCCTGCTCTCTGCTTTGACGTACCAACGATCTCAGGTTTGTGGTTGGTCATCATCTGGTAGAAGATGTGGTAACCCCTCTCATCAGGAAGCTGGAAGGACACCCTGGACTTCTCCAGCAGATCTGATAGAGAGAACAGGAGAGAAACGTGTAAAGTATTGCCAAACCTTTTTTGTAGAGTAAGTATGGAGAAATGACTAATACCAACTTACAGGTCTCAATGTCAGCACTAGCCAGTTTGCCGGACGTAGCGAAGTGAATCCTGATGAATTTACCCTAAGGTAGAACAAGGCGGTTAGAAAACATTCAACAAAAAAACTACAACTGCCAAAGTGTTTTCCTCATACTTACAAAGCGAGACGAGTTGTCGTTCCTCACAGTCTTGGCATTACCGTAAGCCTCCAGCAGGGGGTTAGCTGCAATGATCTGATCCTCAAGAGACCCCTGAATGAGACAAAGTTGCTAAAGCGTTAGTAACTGAAAATCTCTCATATTTCATGTCTCTTTCAGCAACATCTGTTCCTTTTAGCTGAGAAGGTGGCTATAGTGAGGTACAGACCTCATGAACAATCCTTTAATGAAATGTGATTGGCTCCCAGTCTAATGCCCATGGTTCCACCCAGCTGTCTCTGAGCCTACTGGCTCCCAACAGCACATATACCCACCCCAAACCCTCTGTCAAACTAGAAGAAATTAGAGAAAAGTTGATGTGTTTTGAATCATTCACCTCAACTTACTCTAAATGGTGACACACAAGCACAACTTACCTTGATTTTACCAGAGCTCCCAGATGATTCTCCCTTTCCTCCTGCCACAGCAATGGTGGCAAAGTACTGGATGACACGCTTGGTGTTGACAGTCTTTCCAGCACCGGATTCTCCACTGGTTAATACACAGAAAGTTTAGGGTTAGGATCATATCAGCATTCATTAAGCAAGAAAATAAAATGACATTGCTATAACTTTTACGTTAACGTAAAACGTTTTATAACCAAATCAATGTTCTCAAATATTCTCACTCTGTTACTCAATATTGACTTCATAATACCTAACATACATAAAGGAACACTTTTTGAAAAGTAACATGTTAGTGAACAACTTACGTAATCAGGACGGACTGATTCTCTCTATCTGCAAGCAAAGAAACACATTGTTCAGACTCATCCCCTGGATTTTGGTACATTATTGCATTCAAGGCATCATCATAAAGTCGCACATCTAACTATCCATCCATCCATGAGAGCTCGTACCAGTCATCATGAACTGAAAGGCGTTGTCAGAGACAGAGAAGATATGGGGTGGAGCCTCCATACGCTTCTTCCCTCTGTAGGCGTCAACAACTGACTGGTCGTACACGGGGAGCCACTTGTAGGGGTTCACCGTGGCGCAGAAGAGACCAGAGTAGGTCTGGATAAAGTGGATAAAATATGTGAATTAGACAAGTCAGATTAGCTGGAATGTGGACGTTTAGGTATCGTTGAACATACTGATATGCTGTATGATGATGTTCTCTGCATTTGCTAATGTGTGCTAGGTTTCTGGAGTTCACTGATGTGTATGTATCTCTTATGGGTTAGAGTTAGGGTTAGGTTTAGGTTTCTGTGTTCACTGATGTGTATGTATCTCTTACGTAGATCATCCATGCTGCGTAACGCTCTTTGAGGTTATACAGCACAGAGGCTTCATTCAGGTAGGTCATCATGGCCATGTCCTCTATCTTGTCATACTTTGGGGGGTTCAATTGCAGGATGTCATCTTCTTTGAAGTCTTTAGTCTGAAACACAGTGGGAAATCTAGATTACACTCAAATCAACTGTACTGATCACTTTTTACTGATGACATGTTGGTACAAGGTTAATTGAATCACAGTACCAGTGCTTTACGATCCTCCACACTACTTGAATATTACTATTTTTTTATGTTGATCAATAACATTTTTGTTAACTATGTGTGTTGAAAGGTTCAACCTGCTCAAGGAAGCAGCAGTTTGGCTAAAGGTTATAGATTATAGGTTATAGGTTAAAAGTGTATAGGTTATATGTGAAAGGCTTACCTCCTGACTGACTATGAGTTTCACACTGATTTTTGCACCATCCCTGGCCACAATTGTACCCTTGAGGTACAACTCCACCTTGTCAGTCACATAGCAGGCGTTCTTAGCATCAAAGGGTGCGCTCTGAGCTTCGATCCTCTCCCTCTCTGGCTTACGAAGGTAAATGGCAGCTGGGCCATAAATGGCCATCTCCGCGTCCGTACTCATGGTGGCGACTCACTAGGAAAGATTAAACCACAAACATGTTTGAGTCTTACTAACCCTCCCCAGTCAACAGAGTTAGAGGCAGTATATTTAACAGAATGTATTCTTAGAATGTAAACACTCAAATATCTCACCTTGTTTTCTCCACCCAGATGAAATCGTTTTCTTTGTGGTCCAAGCTATTACAGTCAGCTAGGAAGCAATCAAAGACAATACAATAATAAAATAAAGGGTGAATACTTGGTAACATATGTCAGGACCTACACCTCAGAAAGTAGAGGCCCATTCTGACCAGAAACAAGTTAGAAGATTGCACCATTAAAGGTCCAGTATGTATAGATGTTTAAAATAGTGAAAAGTGTCCATGATATGTCCATGATAAATAGAAGAGTGCTTAGCATTTTGTAATATCTGGTGTTGGGTTGGACACTGGCCTTCCTTGTGCGTATTTAACGTTTGGTTTGATTGGAAGGATATGCACGTGTATAGTAGATAGAAATAGAAAACAGCATATGCACATTTTCAGATGTTCAGTATGGCCGACATGTAAAACTACATGCTGGACCTTTACATTTTCACTTCAATGTCCTGCTATATACATGCTATATACTGTACATGCCCACTTTCTTACAAACTGTGTGAAGTCTAAATAATGTATCATCTGTCACAAAGTAATAAAGTAATGCCACTTCAATGTTGAATAGAATACATGAGTTGTTCCAGAGCTAATCATGTGAAGTCCTATGTGGCAGCAAACACAAACAGTCTCACAGAGACACAGAAATCATGTAAGGAGGTGGTGGGTCTTACCACAGAGGATGAATCTGCCTGTGGATGCTGTGGCCTCAGTCTCCTTATATCTGGTTCCAGAGTGCCAACCAAGCAGAAGTTAATTATGGACCACACTGCTGGAGGAGCTGGACTGGATGAGAGACTCAGCTGTTTAACTTTAGGCCCTTTTCTGATGTGATATTCATTTCTTTTTCTTCTCTTGCAAACTTGTTACTATTCCAGATCTTTCCACTGCTACTCCTCCTACAACTTTTAAGATAGAATCACCAATCCAATTTTTCAACATGCAGAGATGTCTTATTGAAGATGCAATATTTATTATTATTATTATTATTTTTAAAATAATTGTTATACTTACTCCACTACTTACACTAAAGTGCAATTATTAACATGGAGGTCTAATTATCAACATGGAGATTTATGAAAACAAAAACATGACTTTGTTCTACCTCTTCTGCTCTTACATCTTTCAAAGTATTCGCATCAATATTTACAATGTGGATATTACGAATCCTGATTAAAAAATACAATTAATGAAATGAAATGAAAAAATGAAAAGAAACTCTCTGATAACTATTATACTTTTTCTGTACCTCCCAAAACTCCCATCTGTTAACATGGTGGACATCCCATAATAATGTTTACATGTACAGCTGGGGCACTTCACAGTCCCTCATGAACTTGTCAATGCAACAGAACTGAGTCACTTTCAAGAGAGAAAAATCATATGGTGTTTATTGACCTTCATTATGGTCTGCTGTGCCAAAAACATTCTCTCAGTGAAGTGACTGATGGGCATTTAGGTTGGACCAATCACAGCATCCATATCTTGGATTACGGGACCAAACTGGACTTCATAGGGAGCTGAGGGTTACTCAACCAAGAGACAAACAAACTGGTTTCTATCTATTAGCCCTAGTGGTTCCCAATGGGGGTCCTTGGGTCTAGAAGGACAATATCAACAGTGTCAAAAGCTGTACAGAAATCAGGAACTGCAATGCCAGAAACAGAGCTCTGGCCTGAAGCAGCAATAAGTCATCAACTACAGTCCTTTGACTAAAGCTACTTTGATGTTGGGGCCTAAAACCTGGCTGAAGGCTCTCATAATTGCTAGTGAGCTGCTGGTCTACTACTTTCTCAAGTCTTAGTTGCGGCTGGGCGACCGGGAGATGCAGAAGCCTCCTCTATCACCTGCAGACCAAAGGCCAATCGGAGCCAAGCAGTAGATGGAGGCTGCGCTCCGATGTCTCACCTCTGCTAACCCGGCCTCCTGGAGTTCCCAGCTGTCCTGGGTTGAGTACGCCTTGCACTGTTCCCTTAGTTACCAGCCCCCCTTGTTCCCTGCGCATGGAGGAGGACATCATCGAGGACATCATGGAGTAAGACATCATGGAGGACATCATGGAGGACATCATGGAGGACATCATGGAGGACATCACATTATTTTTTATTTTTTTTCATGGAGGACATCATGGAGGACATCATGGAGGAGGACATCATGGAGGACATCATGGAGTAAGACACCATGGAGGACATCATGGAGTAAGACATCATGGAGGAGGACATCATGGAGGACATCATGGAGGAGGACATCATGGAGGACATCATGGAGGACATCATGGAGGAGGACATCATGGAGGACATCATGGAGGACATCATGGAGGAGGACATCATGGAGGAGGACATCATACTTCCCAAGGCAGAAGGCTTTTAGCTCATCTTTTAGCCAATCTTCCTGTCAAAGTGGCATAGGGTTAGGGTTAGGCCCTACGAGCCAGAAAGATCGCAAGGATTCTAACCCTAACGAATTACTAAACCGAGGGAACGGATTACTAAACCGAGGGAACAGATTTACTAAACCGAGGGAACAGATTCACACATCAAATATTGTTTTCTACCATGTGACCCCAGGGGGGCTCCGTAGGTTTGTTTCGAGTTCGCTGTCGTTTAGTTTAGTTTTGAGTTTCCTTTATTCCGCTATATAATTTGAGAAGCCATGGGCAAGTGTAGATTTAATGAGCTGTGGTTAGACAAAAGCGCGTTTAAGGCCTGGTTGAAAGCTGTAGATGGAAATGAGCACGAAGCCTGTTGGACTTTGTGGGATGAGGGGAAAGTCCAGTCAAGGTACCTGGGGTCCCAATTCATGGGACATGCAACAGCGCAGGACTTGTTGGCGAATGTCAAAGTAAGTAACGCAAAAATCAATTATTGATCAGTTCCATTTGGTAGCTATTGTTCTACAATGCTACTAGCTGTAGTGTGTCACAGCTAACTTTATATCAGTGGGCCTATTGTAGGCTAACGTTAACTTAGCCTACTTGTCTCATCTGTGAACATACTACATGTATATACATTTTTAGCTTCATAGGAATGAGTGTTTGAGTACATTTGAAATGATTGTTGTTAGCCAATATTTTAATTATCACAGACATTTGAATAGTCTCAGTCACCCTTCCTGTAGCTGCAATTAAGTATATGCCTACACATTGTTCATCCTGCAACCCTTGTTGTTTTCATTTGTAATGCTGAACTCTGCTATGAACAACATGGATATGTTGCATTCATGTTTATGTTTCAGGAGTGTGTTAACCAGCTCCATCTAAGGAGAAGAGGCAGAGGCCAAGTCTGGCACGAAGATGGCAGAGCTAATCTCCAAGTCAAACATCCTGCGAAAGGGCAGCCAGGAGAAGTTGGCTGAGCTTGAGATAATTGAGAAGGAGATAGAGGCAAAGCTCAGAAACATTAAGTGAATTTTGTTGTTGTTGGGGACCTGTTCGGTTTTCACAGAAATGCCCCCAAGTAGTTCCTCCCCAGCTCTGTTACATAGTCTTGTCTCTTTGTAGACAGTATGTAACATTAAGCTGTTATAAGCTTTTGTACACGTTGTTCTCTTCACGTTGAAGTGACTTTCTACCGTTAACTGTTAATGTTAATAAATTTACTTTTGAGTAATTATGGGACTTATTTATTTTATATTAATTATCCTTCAGACTTATTTTGTAACTTGCATTTTTTGTAACTTGATTCAACTATTTGAAATGCCCCCTCAGTGATGTCTTCTAATTTAGGATGTGGCAGGTTTGGGATTGTTGCTATCTGAGCTGGACACCAGGGAACACCGCCTTCTAGGGACCTGATCAGAGTCTATTTTTAAGTTTATTTTAAAGAGACTCTTAAATCAGGTTTACGATTTAAAGAGACCACAGTCTGTGGAAGAGAGGTAGAGAAGAGAGGACAAGTATATTACAACAGACAACATCAATAACCCCCGTGGCCATTCCCCCACACCCCCGACGCTCAAGGCCAAGGGTGGGGGTTCGTTAGAGTGGCTGCTGTTGGGGTACGGGGTCCTGGGGGGCAGGAAACATGTCCAACCCTTCTATTGAACAGGTTTGACCTAGAACACTTGGAATATTATAAACGTTGTAAATCAGTAGAACCATTTTAAAGTGTTCCCTCTTGTATTTCAATGAATGAGTTCAATACAGTCTGAGGTTGTTCAGTATGAGGTTGTTCATTCCTCTAAGGAGCAGCTGTTGTCTCTGGCTTAACACTGTGGAGACCACAGGACTTCACTTCAGACGGGATGAATGGAGCCTCAGCTATTTAGTCTTGTCATCCAGCCCATCATGTCTTGAGGCCTAGAATCACTACACGTCATAACAGCAGTCAACTATGTAGAGATCAAATCAAAAGCGTAGGATGTAGTAGGCTGTGAAACTGTAGTCTTGATTACTTGTTGGATCCAAATTAAATTCTTCTGAATAGCATTGCCTTGGCGTCTCTGTGAGCTGTCTAGTAACACTGTTCCAACCTTGGACCAGGCTGTGCTGCTACAAAAGACCTGCCAACCTTGGACCGGGCTGTGCAACTCAATGGACTGCACTTATATAACACCTTATTCCAAAGCTCTTTACAACGGCCTCTCATTCACCCATTCACACACACATTCACACACCAATACAGGGCGCCGGCCCGCTCATTGGGAGCAATTTGGAGTTCAGCGTCTTGCCCAGGGACACCTCAACCAGTGGCCAGTCTGGGATCGAACCGCCGACGTTGCGATCATTAGACGCCGACTCTACCTCCTGAGCCACAGCCGCCCCAAGACCTAGAACTAGACCAGACCTAGAACTAAACCAGACATAGAACTAGACCAGACATAGAACTAGACCAGACATAGAACTAGACCAGACATAGAACTAAACCAGACCTAGAACTAGACCAGACCTAGAACTAGACCAGACATAGAACTAGACCAGACATAGAACTAGACCAGACATAGAACTAGACCAGACATAGAACTAAACCAGACATAGAACTAGACCAGGCATAGAACTAGACCAGACATAGAACTAGACCAGACATAGAACTAGACCAGACATAGAACTAAACCAGACATAGAACTAGACCAGACATAGAACTAGACCAGACATAGAACTAGACCAGACATAGAACTAGACCAGACATAGAACTAGACCAGACATAGAACTAGACCAGACATAGAACTACACCAGACATAGAACTAGACCAGACATAGAACTACACCAGACATAGAACTAGACCAGACATAGAACTAGACCAGACATAGAACTAGACCAGACATAGAACTAGACCAGACATAGAACTAGACCAGACCTGCCAAACCAGGTCCAGGGTGAAGCTGGTGACTTGTTACTTGGCATCTGTTAGATGTTCAAAAGTCTTATGGCATGGAGGTAAAAACTGTCTGTCTCACTACCTGTCTGTCTCACTACCTGTCTGTCTCACTACCTGTCTGTCTCACTACACACACACACACACACACACACACACACACACACACACACACACACACACACACACACACACACACACACACACACACACACACACACACACACATGCTTTTAACATTGCATTGACAATGCCAAAGGCCAGGCAAGGCAGGGCAAATGTATTTATATAGCACATATTCATACAATGTAATGCAAACTAAAAATAGGAGTAAGATAAATAAATAAAATATCAGTCAGTTAAACACCTAGCCTAGCCTAGACTAGCCTAAACTGTCAATATTTAAAATATAGCCTTGTCAATTATATAATTATATATATATAATAATAATAATATTAAACCTGTGACTGAGTCTGTTATTGTCCAAGGCAGCCCTGAAGATGTCAGTCAACCCTAACCCTAACCCTAACCCCAACCCTGACCATGGCTAACCCTAACCCTGAACCTGTTTAACCCTAACCCTGAACCTGTCTAACCCTGAACCTGTCAGTGGAATAAAAACAAATCAAACATACACATACAAGAGGCTTCCATAGGGCTTCCCTTTGCTCTCAAAACAGCCTCAATTGTTCATGGCATTGATTCCACAAGATGTTGGAAAGATTCCTTTCAGCATTCAAGCGATAATTGATTGGTATGAACGGGCCCAAAGTGTGCCAAGAAAACATTCCTCACACCATTAAACCACCTGAGTGAATGAGAAGGTGTACATGTGTTCCTAATAAAGTGTTCAGTGAGTGTAGGCGGGTAACAATAGGACAGAGGCGTGATCTGACTTACAGAGGGGTCAGGGGTCATTTGATAATCAGATGTTGAGAGGATCTCCACTTAATATTATTCTTGTTTTCATTTTCGTATTTCGTCACTCATTTATTTATGGATGTATTTCTGTGTACAGTGATTCATTGCCCCCTAGATGACAGCGCCTGGCTGAACTGTTCATAGAAATGTTGTTAACTGCCACTTGGATTGAGTTAACAAATTAAACTGCCATGGACTGCAGTATATTTTAGGTATTTCTGCAGTAGTCTTGGGGATCACATAGTTATGTTTATTGGTGTAGTCAGTGGTGTAGTCTACATGATACGCAGGACTACGCCGTATACCCACTAGGAAAGGCCAAGGATTTCCGTATACCCACTTAAAAATGCGCGAGGGTACGTAACGCCGTTTTGTGACAGAACTTTCACACTTTCATTCATAAAATTCACCCCGTCTGTGTTACGAAACACTTGACTTTTGGACCATTGGGACTGACTATAGCGTCATATACCATCAACGGGGGGAAATGAAATATGTCAAAATGCAGCACTATCATGCACAGATCAGCCTTATAACATGTCATGTTAGATATATAACATTAGACAGGGAGCGCAGATGTATTTCTATGGCGTTCCGAAATGAACGATATGAGGCTGGGAGGGAAAAATCACAGTATACCCACTAGAAACAACTAGACTACACCACTGGGTGTAGTCCCATAGTGGTTCATTAACAGCATGAACGAGAGTCTGTTGGCTCATATCAGCATATTTTGTAACTTGACTAAACCATTAAAATGTCTCCACAGTAAGAAGCTAATCTTGGATGTGAAATGACACTTGGCAGAGCGTCATAAAACAGACCTCTAGGCCCATTTGAAGAGGCTCATTCACACTCTCCAGGCCACATTCAGAACTGACTAATATGGCCAACTTAATGAGCTGCACCAGTATGTTTTCAGCTGAGTAGTAGATGGAGGGCTGAATATAGCCATGAGAAGCACCTCGGCACCTCGGTTTTTCCAAGATGGCGGCGCGTTCACACGCGAGGCTGGCGGAGCTCCTATCATCGGTGCTTTATAGGGTTTTTAAGTACATTTGTATGTACTTTTTTATTTCAGTACTTATAGGGAACTGTTGTGTAAATAGTACCTACAGCAGGCACGACTTACTAGAAGTTGGTGCGCAAAACGAGAGGACAGTAACAACGGAGTTCCTGAAACAACAAAGGATTCCTCACGATATCGCCCGTTCACCGGGAGAACAATGGTACACAATCCCAAGCCTGAGGCGCAAACGTCGGCGTAGGGACCGCAAGCAACGACAGGGCTGCAGTGGAGGCCTGCTAGCTAGGCTGAGGAAGTGCCCGGACAAGCCAGCTTTGCCGAGTATATTCCTCTCTAACGTAAGATCCCTTCCAACAACACCGTGGGGGATAGCTGTGTGATTATTCTCACAGAAACCTGTCTCAGCGCTTCCATTGTTGATTCTGCGGTTGCATTACAAGGCCGCTCTTTACACCGGGCGGACAGGACATTGCTTAGCGACCTGACCCTGACCCAGGCGGCCTGATCATATCTAAGAAGGACAGCTGGTGCCTAAACACAAAAACTGGAAGTAGCCACTGCTCCCCAGACCTGGAATACTTGACTGTTAAATGCCGACCCACATACCTCCCGAGGGAATTCAACGCAGTGTACATAACAGCTGTTTACATCGCACCAAGCGCGGATGCTAGCTTAGCATTAGCCCGGCTACATGACATCATCAGTGGTGGACAGAGCACATATCCTCAAGCAGTACATATAATCGCGGGGGACTTCAATCATGCTGACCTGAAGGTAGTACTACCCAAGTTTTATCAGCATGTTAAATGTGCAACAAGAGGAGATAACACACTGGACAAGGTATACACCAACATCAAGCTTGCCTACAAGGCTAGACTGCTAGCTCATCTAGGCATGTCTGACCACGTGTCCATCCTCCTGATCCCAGCCTACACTCCCATGAGGAAAAGTGCTCCCATCACCACTAAGACTGTCAGAACTTGGCCAGCAGGGTCCACTCCACTGCAGATCTGCCTGAATGACACCTCATGGCAGGAATATGAGCATGAGGACCTGGAACAGTTCACGTCGTCGGTTCTGAACCACATAGTGAACTGCACCAACTCAGCCACTGTGGCAAACGTGTCCGGGTCTACCCCAACACGAAGCCATGGATGACTGAGAAGGTCCGACAACTGCTCAGCGAAGGACAAACTGCTGTACAACACCACCAGGGCTAACCTAAACCGTGGCATCCGGGAGGCCAAGGCAGACCACAGAGAGAAGATTGAGGAATGCTTCCTGAGCAACGACTCCAGGCGGGTGTGGCAGGGGGTTCAGCACATGACAAACTTCAGAGCCAACAGGCTCACAGCCGCTGAGGGCGACCCCCTGCTGGCGGAAGAGCTGAACTCCTTCTACGCCCGGTTCGACGACGGGCGAACGGAGGTAACCACAACACAAACACCACTCTCTCCAGCTCTCAGCAGCCTCACCCTCACAGAGCATGAAGTGAGACGCGTGCTGAAGGCGGTGGACCCCAGAAAAGCCTCAGGGCCGGAATGGCGTCCTGGGACGGGTACTGAGGGACTGCGCCGACCAGCTGGCCGGGGTTTTCACCAACATCTTCAACCAGTCCCTGTCCCAGGCCACCATCCCACCCTGCCTGAAAACCTCAACAATCATCCCAGTCCCGAAGAAAAGCACGGTGAGCTGCCTAAACGACTACCGCCCGGTGGCACTCACACCAATCATCATGAAGTGCTTCGAGAAACTGGTCCGGGCCCACATAGTCACACGCCTCCCGCCCAACCTGGATCCATACCAGTTCGCCTACAGAGCCCACAGGTCCACAGAGGACGCCATCGCGACGACTCTCCACTCCACTCTATCCCACCTGGAGAGGGGGAACAGTTACGCGAGACTGCTCTTTGTGGACTTCAGCTCTGCCTTCAACACTATCCTTCCAGACAGGCTAGTGACCAAACTACTAGACCTGGGACTATCACACTCTATCTGTGCATGGATCAAGGACTTCCTGTCTGACCGCCCCCAGAGGGTGCGGGTGGGCTCCCACACCTCCACAGCCCTCAGACTCAGCACTGGGTCCCCCCAGGGCTGCGTGCTAAGCCCCATCCTCTACAACCTCTACACCTACGACTTCACCCCCGTCCACCCCAGCAACTCCATCATAAAGTTTGCAGACGACACCACTGTGGTGGGCTGCATCTCGGGGGGGGACGAGGCGGCGTACAGGGATGGGGTGGAGCAGCTGGGCAAGCTGTGCAAGGTTAACAACCTGCTGCTGAACCAGTCAAAGACCCAGGAAATCGTCGTGGACTTCAGGAGGAAAAAATCTGAGGTCCAGCCCCTGCTCGTCGATGGAGGGAGCGTGGAGAGAGTCTCAACTCTCCGATTCCTGGGGGTGCACATACAGGATGACCTGTCCTGGAGGACCAACACAGCAGCCATCATCAAGAAGGCACAACAGCGGCTCTACTTCCTGAGAGTCCTCAGGAAATACCACCTCAGACAGGAGCTGCTTGTGACCTTCTACCGCTGCACAGTGGAGAGCATCCTCACCTACTGCATCTGCGTGTGGTTCTCCAGCTGCACAGCCGCAGAGAGGAAAGCGCTACAGAGAGTCGTGAGATCGGCCCAGAAGATCATCGGCGCCCCCCTCCCCTCTCTGGAAGAGCTGTACAACACACGCTGCCTCAGGAAGGCCTCCAAGATCTCCAGGGACCCATCCCACCCTGGGAACAAACACTTTGTTCGGCTGCCCTCAGGCAGGCGGTTCAGGACCATGTCCGCAAGGACAAATAGACTGAAGCTCAGCTTCTACCCTAGGGCCATTCAGGCCCTGAACACAGCAAAGACCTAGGTTCTAGGCCCTGTGCAATACTGAAATATAACTGTGAACATTTCAAACCTGCAAACTGCGACACTTTAAATGAATGTGCAATAATACTATGTGCAATATGACAACCCTTGTGTACATAAGGTTCAGAGATAGGGCATGTTAGGATATTTATAGCATAGCATAGAGTACAGCACAGTGTTTTATTTGTATAGTATACTGTAGTAGTATAGTATAGTGGATAGTGTATATAGCCTTTATTTATGTAAACCAGCTCTTTTCCCTTCTTGTTTTTAGTATTTTTTCCTAGCACCAGGGGAGCCCCCCCTCCTACATTTCGTTGTATGGTACCTGTACTGTATTGATGACAATAAAGACCATTCATTCATTCATCATTCACCTGAGGTATCTTAAATACATCTAGCCTTCACAGGGCAGATTGGTTCATTGGGGTTATAGGACAAAAGAGACAGGAGTGTCGTATCGACTCCATTCAAAGTGTATTATATTCCCCTTCCTCTCCCCTCTCCGGACACCTTTGAATTTTCTCTTTCTTTCTAGGAGATTGATCGAGACTGCGGGAGTTTTCATTACTAACGAATGAAAGTTGATTATCATTATTAAAAAATAACTGTAATATATATTGCAATGTTGTCCCTTTCACACATAGTTCCATGTAATTTCCTTGGAATCCCAAGCTGTGTTGACCAGGTATCTGTAATGTTCACATTTACATATAACAGTAATAAATATAGCAATAAATGACAGCGCTGTAAATAGTGTTATTCTTGCACAATTGCACCCACAACGTGCTATTGCCGTCAGGAGTTGATCAGCTCCAGATTGAACCAAGGTTCTTCGCTACAGAAACATTTTCACACAATGACAAACATGTGATGCGTTTTATATTATATTCTTTGAACAACAGAATAGGACAGGCGCGAGAAACTGCGTACCTCCGTTTTATATTGAAAAATATGATAAATACATATAGGGCAGAGGTATGATATGTGGTGTGTGGCTAGATATTTTCATGTAGCACTGTGACTGTGCCTATCTGTGGATTATTATTTATAAATAGTGGTCTCCTGAGAGGAGCGAGTCTTGATTTTTTTTTATGCAACAAGGAGGAGAAAATTATTACTGAAACACACCGTTGGGACGTGGTAGAGTGGGGGAAACCCGATGTCTTTGTTTGTTGATCGGAAACGATCGAGAAGCCATCATCAACCATCCCCCTACATCAAGTGATTGTAACTCACTTTTTAGAAACGAGTTGTCCCAAACAGTGCTTTTGTTAGAAGCCTACTTGTTTGAAACAGAGCCTAGTATGTTTATAATCAAGTGCTTTAGTTGGTGAGTGGACATGCCACATATCATCCCCGTACCTCCATCCCACATGTATTTTTCATATTTTTCAACCTGACAGCCGCCTCCCGTGTTTTCCTCATGGATCCAGCGTGGAACCCTGCAGCAGAGGACCAGTGTGTGGATCGCTGTCACCGCCTGGGCCAGAAGAGAGACGTCTTCATCACCAAGTTCATCGTGAAGGACTCTGTGGAGGAGAACATGGTGAAGATTCAGAGGCAGAAGCAGGATCTGGTGGACAAGGCTTTCGGCTCCAAGAACCCCACCGACAAGAAGGCGTCACGCATTAATGAAATAAAAGCCCTCATGGAGCTGTAGACGTCCCTACGTATGGGAACCTTGTTAAGAAATTCCCATTTAGAAGTTTAGTTTTGATACTGTTTGTTGTGGAATGTTCTCTCAGCACATATGTCCATCGTTACATTCCCACTCACCACACTGCCCTTGGTTAACAAGTCTCATGATACATTTACATTTTTGGGCATTTAGCAGATGCCTTTATCCAAAGCGACTTTTCTTTTTTGGGACTGATGTGTGGTTTCATGTATGTGGGAATAAATGTTTTAAGTGACAAAACAAAAAAACAAAAACAAACAAAATATATTTACAAAATAAATACATCTTTCTTCTAATCTAATAGATGCGTTTTCATTATTGTTACCGCTGCTTCATAGGTCTGAATAACACTGACAGGCTTTATATGTGTCCCTTGAACAGAGCTTGTATAGAACAATTATAGCATGCATCATAGGAAGGTGCCTGGGCGCCGCGCAATGATAATTTCCGTCGTTTTCAGTGAAAATAATTTTGTCACCTTTTTGGGCCAGCACCCCTGCATTCCCCAAAAATGTGATAGAAATGAGCCATTTAATTGTTGCACTCTCTCCAGCAATTCCCAGTTCCCGGTGTACCATTCTGTAAGTATTTTCTTCTTGGGGTAATAAAAAACCTAATAATGTTCTTCCATGAAAATTCTCTCCATTGTCCAGAGCTAGAGGTGGTGGATTGTATTTTACATATGTTCAACCATTCTTCCTCAGTTAGGACTATGTTTGCTTCCTTCCCCCACTTATCCCTAACATATAAGGTGGAGTGATTCTTGGTGGACTGTATACTCTTCTGTATAATTCTTGACACCAGTTTCTTGTGGGTGTTGCCCTTATACGCATCAATACAAATGTTGACGAGACTCATTTCAGAAACCTCATTATTCTTTATATTCTTATAGAAGTAATGCCTCAGTTGTAAATACCTGTAGAAATCTTGTTTCTCTAGGTTGTGATTATCAATAAGATATTGAAAGGCCTGTATTGGATGAAATTAGGTAGGGATGTCCCGATCCCATTTTTTCCACTACCGATACCTGGGCTTCAGGTATCTGCGATACCGATATCAATCCGATATTTGTATTTATTGTTTTACTCCTGAATAATAACAAATACTTCCCCAGTATAGTCCACAACATTTGGCTATTAAAGACTGCCAGCCTTTATTCAAGCAACAAAAACAGTACTCACTGTTACTCACTACTCAGTGACCAACTGGTTTCAAGTTAAAACAATTTAAACAGCAGCATTCAGCATTGTAGAAAAAAATGAGTTACTGTCTGATTTCTAGTTGTGGTGCCTCTTCAGTTCTCTTTCTTAGTATTCGTTTGGTATCTCACTATGGGAACGCCCCCTGCGTGACCTCATCAGAAACTGAATTACACTGCGCCAGCCCATTGGCTGGCCCAGGCGACGCTTGTGTCACGAGGGACGGGACCCTCCGCCTATATAACACGTACACACGGCATCTGTCGTCATTCAAAATCCCGAGAGGGGAAGCCGGTACTGGAGCTGACATCAACTGTGCGGGTGGCTAGAGCTAAACAGTCCACAGATACGAGCGACCACAACACAACACACACACACACACTGTATGGAAAGTTTTAGCGGCAGTGACGGCCGCGCGCTGCACTTATTTTGAACGTCTCGCTCAGCCCGTCGGGTGCAGTGTGTGTGTGTGTGTGTGTGTTAGCCCGTCAGTGACGGTGCAGTGTGTATGTGTTAGCCCGTCAGTGACGGTGCAGTGTGTGTGTGTTAGCCCGTCAGTGACGGTGCAATGTGTGTGTGTTAGCCCGTCAGTGACGGTGCTGAGCCGTGCTGTACGTTAACAAACACGTTTGTACAGCTGTTCCTTTGTGTCGACCTCCCTCTGTGCCTAGAGACTCTTACAATAACGTTACCACCAGGTGCTAGCCAGCTATGGTAGCTAACGTTACCACCAGGTGCTGGCTAGCTAAGGTAGCTAACGTTACCACCAGGTGCTAGCTAGCTACGGTAGCTAACGTTACCACCAGGTGCTAGCTAGCTATGGTAGCTAACGTTACCACCAGGTGCTGGCTAGCTAAGGTAGCTAACGTTACCACCAGGTGCTAGCTAGCTACGGTAGCTAACGTTACCACCAGGTGCTAGCTAGCTACGGTAGCTAACGTTACCACCAGGTGCTAGCTAGCTAAGGTAGCTAACGTTACCAACAGGTGCTAGCTAGCTACGGTAGCTAAACCAGGTGCTAGCTTACTTTTGCCTGCTCGTGGCTCTGTCAGTATTGATTGATTGATTGACTGATTGACTGAAAATGTTCATTGTGTGAAGCGCATTGAGTTGCATCTTGTAAGAAATGCGCTATACAAATACGATTTGATTTGATTTGATTTGATTAAAGACTGTGAAGGCCCAACATGCACACAGCTTTTTCCCCACAGCCATCCGGCTCCTAAATGCTGCTGGGGCCCCCCCCTGACCTGACCCCTATCTATCTACCCTCCCTCCACCCCCACCCAGAGAGCTTTGGACTGTCTGGATATGAACACTTGAACACTTGATCTCTGCACTTTATATTTATATTAATTATGACTCTTGCACTATGATGTTGGTTTGCACTGTCTTGTCCTGTCTTGCACCTGTCCTGCTGTAAACCGTGCTCCACTGTCCCAAACCAAATTCCTAACATGTTTACATGTCATGGCAATAAAGTCTTCTGATTCTGATTCTGCCAAAACTGTGGGACGAGAAGCCGGGGCAAATTTAGCTATAATAATATTAATAAAATATATGTACAAGAACAATAAGTGCTGCTTGCTACTGCAAGCACACTTAATAATGATAATACATTAGACTTGTATAGCGCTTTTCTAGACACTCAAAGGCTCTTTACAAACTGAAAAGATCGAGTAGTAGTAATACATACTCAGTACATACATTGTTGCCCAAACACATACAATCAAGGAATCAAGCAATGCCACGTGTGAGGACGTTTATTGAGTTGAGATGTTGAGATGCAAAGGTCAAAAATCAATGGAGATAAGTGAATACCACTGCATAGAATGGTTCTACACTTGGCATCTACACTTCACTTAGACTGTCCTTTGGAATACCGTATAATACCAATATAAACACTATTCATAACCAAGCAACAGTGACACCACTGCCCTCCACTCACTGCAACACCTTGAGCAAAGCGATTACTCTCAAATGACATAGAATGATGATGTGAAGTAGAACCCTAAGAGTTCACAGTATAAAGACGTACAAGCAAGAGAGAACGCCAAGTCCCTGGAGCAGTCATCTGGAGGAGAGAGATAATCCTCTCTCATATTGTGCAAAGAAAACAAACAGCGTTGTGTTTCTCTCCACTATTCCCTTTTTTACATTCCGTGACATTATTACATGTCAAGTCGTCATGCCGCGTGCGCGTGTGTGTATTTGTGTGTGTGTGTGTGTGTGTACATGTGTATTTGTGTGTGTACGTATATACAGTATATATATATACTACCAAACCTCACCCTCCCCATTCACTGCTCGGTTCTGCAATAAGGGGCATCTGGCTTTGATGGAATGAGAGAACTGGACCACTGCGTTGCCGTTCGCAGCGCATCTGCCATGGCAACCCCGCAATGTCCTGTGGTTTTAGACCATGACACAATGCCAAAACCAATGGATCAGAGGGCTGGGATCTATTAGATATGCCACTGCGCCTCCACTATCCTTATGCACACCCCATTGAGCTAAACATATTCGGCGGGGTACCAATGGGCAAGGTAACTCAGATGAGAAACACCATTCGGGAGAGGAGGGCAACAGCTCTGTCAGCGCACGCCGGAGAGAGTGCTCTCCGTTCTCCGGATCTGATGTGAGCAGCACACAACATTAGCAGCGGTGTCACAGTCCACGGCCAGGCCAACCAGGTGGACACAGAGAAGCAGCGTGCCTGTCCCCTCATCAACCTGAAACCCCGCCTCCCTCCCACACACACACACACAAACACACACACACACAAACACGTGTATATATCACATTGTGAGGACCACGATCTCGGAGTTCTTTGTGAGGACCACCATTTCTACTATAGCTAGAATGTTGCAAAAAATAGTCCCGTCACTAGATGGGAGTGGAGAGTCAGAATATCACTTCAAATATCAATAAACACAAAGTAAAACAAATATTTATCTTGTATAGTTATGAGGACCGACCCCTGTTGCTAGGCAGATTTGGTGTGTGTTCTTTTGAGTAAAAATATGTGGATTTTTTTTAATGTTACTTCAGCCAAAGGCTATTGGGGCCGTGACTTTTTCCTCAGTAGGAATTGGCAGCTTTGTTCATATGTTGTTAAATAAATGATAACAGTAACAATAAAATTGTCATTGTTCTTGGTTCAATTACATCACCTTTATCTCTAGACGTTGCTTGAAAGAACACCAAATATTGATATGTCCTTATTTCTTTAAAAAATAACTAAATATTTCATGGGATGTCCTACATTTTTTTTCGCATGACTGTATATGCCATTTAGTTCACACTTTTATTCAAAGCCACTTTGCAGTGAGTGGATACATCGTTTTCTGATAAAGATTGTATTCTTTTCCTCCTTCCTCATTGTTCATTGTGTCTTTCAGGCCTGGGCTAAAAAACGTTCTAAAAACGCACCATTGTACTGCATTTGCAGAAAACCGGACATCAACTGCTTCATGATGTGAGTTTGCTAGCCAAGTCATAACATGTGATTATCAAACATTGTGATGAAGGTGTCATAAGGCTCACAACATATCAGTTTTTTTTGCTTAGTGCCTGTGACAACTGCAACGAGTGGTTTCATGGTCACTGCATCAATGTCACAGAGAAGATGGCCAAGGCAATCAAGGAGTGGTACTGCATGAAATGCCGAGGTGAGGGTCTAATGGCTTTATTTTCCACCCTAGTTAGAATATGATAGCATCTTTTTGTGAATGCAGTGTGATTTTCCGACTTTCAAGGTGAACACTTGTCACATCCCTGAGACTTTGTTATTGCCGTTGTTTAGACAAGAACTCCTCGTTGGAGATCAAGTACCGTCCAAAGAAGAGCCGTGAGAAGGAAGCTGAGCCTGAGAGAGTAGAGAAACAGTGCAGCACCCCCGATTACAAGACCGAAAGGCGCCGTGGATCTAAGTTTTTTTTAATCATCTTAACATTCTAAAATCTTAACATTCTAAAATCTAAAATCTTGACAGTTATGAGGTCTTGTGTATCTTCTGTGATCTCTCCCTCCAAAATTGTTTCTCTTTTGGACTACAACTGCATTGGCGTTGAGATATCTGTCTGTTTTTTTCCTTTGATTATTTACAATATGTTACAATGTTGCAATTAACCTCGTCGTTTGTGTTCGCACTGCAATCGAGACTGAATCGCTCTCAACAGGCGCGCTTTCAAAACAGTTTTGTGATTGGTCCGAATTTAGCAGGACATTTGGATTTCTCTTTTAGCCCGTCGCCGGTCCCTTTAATCCCATATCCTAATAATTTCTTAATTCGGGTAGCACAAGAAAACATTAAATTAAATATTGAGTGACAATTACTGTAATGAATACAGTATGTAAGTAGTTAATTTTAGGGACTAGGATTGTGGCCATGGGGAATTTTGATTTCGCTTTTGAGACCATGTCTCTGAGGGTTTTTTCTAGGGATTCTCTGGAACCCACCTCCCTATTGTTAAAACCAACCGATAATATAACTTTTTCTACCTCAGGGCAAGGTAGGGGGATGCCTGAGAGTATAGCGGTTACATGGTGGAGTCTGGCACACGGGTAGATATCAACCTGCACCCTATTGTCTTGGAGTTTAGGGAGCTTCCTGAGATTGGAATCTCCAAGGATAATAATCTTGTGTGTGGGGCGGAGGGTCCAGGAGATTCTATTATCAAAATGGGTCTGTATGGTAGGGAGTGTCGTTATTTTTGGGTTGTCGGGTGGTATAGGGATATCCTCGTTGGGAATGGTGTTGGGGTAAACCGTTGTAGGGGTTGGCATATTTGTTGGAAAGAGTCGTCTGGGGGTTAGGCCAGGGCGTAGTTTCGGAAATCTATTAGTGTTGGCTGGTGGGAGTAAGTTCAGTTCATGGTTCATGTTAAATGGTAACAGGGGAGGGATCAGGTGGGAGGGGGGGGCCGGTCTGGGGGGAGTATTTTGGGGGGGTGTTCTACCGTCCAGGTATTCGTCTGATGATGAAACCAAGATCGGGGAGTAGGGATAGGAGGGTTCGTTAAGTGACCCCGTGTTATGTGAATCGTGTATTAAAGGGGAAGAAGGGTAGGGTTGGTAGGAGAGGTGAGGAGAGGGGGAAGGGGGGATGTATGTGTTGTAATGAGGGGGAAGAGGTCGTAGCAGTGCAGGTGGAGTAGGGAGTAATGGGCTATTAGGGTGACTGGAGTAGCTGCTGGTGGGTGAGATGGGGGGGACCAGGGGGGGAGAGGGTGTTCGGATTTTTGGTGGGGGGAAGGGGGGGAGGAGTTCCTTGGTCATGTTGATGATACGGTCGGTGAGTTTGCCTCCAAGGTTTCTGTTGGCCCATATACAGGCTTGTAGCCAAGCTCCTGAGTATCCTGAATTGGGCCCTGATTTGAGTATTGTGGCTAGTGTTGTTCCACTATTGAAATGAGAATGAAACATGTTAGTGATACAGGTCACTAATACAGACCTGTAAGCTTCTTACTATCAAAAGGAAGTACCATTGGAGCTCTGTGCCCTCTGTGGAGTCAGGCGTTTCTGGGACAAGCCTGAAACATAGAATGATTTGTATTCAACTGTTAAGGGTCGCTCTAGACCTCATCTGTGTCAAAACATCAACAATAACTAAGACATGCTGTGACAACGTGATTTGAACACAAACCTCTAGGAGTCCTGGTCTGTGCCGGTGAAGAGTAAATGAGGGCCCTGGACCTTGATTTTTGACTCAGCCTTCTATGGGTCAAGCCTGAAACATAGAATCATTTGTATTCAACTTCAATGGGTTGCTTTTGACTTCATCTGTGTCAAAACAACAACAACAACAACAACAACAACAACAACAACAACAACAACAACAACAACATGTAGGACATGGTGTGACAACGTGATTTGAACACGAACCTCTAGGAGTCCTGGTCTGTGCTGGTGGAGAGTCAGAGAGGGCCACTATTGAAATGAGAATGAAACATGTTACTGATACAGGTCACTAATACAGACCTGTAAGCTTCTTACTATCAAAAGGAAGTACCATTGGAGCTCTGTGCCCTCTGTGGAGTCAGGCGTTTCTGGGACAAGCCTGAAACATAGAATGATTTGTATTCAACTGTTAAGGGTCGCTCTAGACCTCATCTGTGTCAAAACATCAACAATAACTAAGACATGCTGTGACAACGTGATTTGAACACAAACCTCTAGGAGTCCTGGTCTGTGCTGGTGGAGAGTGAAAGAGGACCCTGGACCTTGAATCTTGAGTCAGCCTTCTATGGGACAAGCCTGAAACATAGAATCATTTCTATTCAACTCCAAGGGGTTGCTATTGACTTCATCCTTGTACGGTAAACTTAAGAATAAGTCGGACATGTGCTGTGACAACTGTTGACAATGTGATTTGAAAACGAACCTTTAGTATTTCTTGCTTGTGCTGTTACATTTTTATGTTTCATCAGCACAAAAGAAAAGTAATAATCCTCAAGCTTTGTCACCAAAAGATGGTGCTTCATTACTACCTTCGCATAATACATCAAAATCTGTAATGTAATTTGCCATTATACCTTTAAATGGCATTTCTCCGACAGAAGAGGACGTCTTGAGACACTGGGACTATTTCAACAAGAAAGGTGTTATGAGTCTTTGCAGCTCCATGACAGACCTTACCATATTCTCATGTAACAACAACATTAACATTTTTTATAATACCTGGTGTGGATGAGTGTTGAGTTGATAAGGAAATAGAATCTTCATCAGCTTTTCAAAGTGAAAAAAAAACAAAAATAAATCACATGATCCCATATATTCAAGTTAGTTTCACTAGGAATAAATAGTAGAGGAGGAAAGTTAGACCAGTTATATATTTAGAATACTCATTACTTACATTCATCATTCTCAGACAGGGTGTAGAGGTTCTTAGATAAAATAAACTAAAACATTAAAACCTGCTTTCTTTGAAGTAAATGTCAGTTCAACACAATATGGAACACAATACGGAAAATGAAGATGGGTGGACTAACATTGTGGCTAGCCTACTTAACATCAAGACCGCCCCCAATCTATGGACTTTCAAGACTCTGCTCAAATCCCACTATTGCTGTGAAAAAGGCTATTGAGACGTCCTCATGCTTTATTTAGTTTGGACATTTGTCTTTGTCTTAAATGTGTGCTGTAACAAATGTTGGTTGTCCCCTATTCTATTGTCCTTACGCTCTACTCTATGACTATGAGGCTGGGAAGACAAATCGGCAACACACTACATGAACTGAATTGAGATTATATAGAAAAATAGTCATAGTACCTGGTGTTGATGACTGCAGAGGAGAGTCTATCATTGTAGAGTCATCAGTGGCTTTTCAAACAAAGATCAAAGCACATGAACAACTTCAAACAGGAACAAGTAGCACAGAATGAGAGGAAAGACCAGTTATATTTTAAAAATACAAACGCATTGCTTACAGGCATATTCTTCTTTGTCCTTTTCTTCTAATTCAAAGAGGTCCATAGAAACTGATCGTTAAAAGGAAATATCGTTAAAATGTGCTTTCTTTAATACAAATAATTATTAAATTGAGATGGGTGAACCAACATTGTGACCAAACTCACATGGATTTGGGGGGCATTTTTTTTTGCATTTGCTTCACAGAGGCCTTCTGCAACCCTGCAACAAATATACTGATATGAACAATAACTACACATGAACAATCAATTTGTAGCAAGACAGACATCCGGGGTGAATAGAAAGTTAACATTTATAAGTATAGAATAGAGCGCCAACTAGATTTTACCTGAAGTGACTTTTTTGAATTTTGGCGGTGGGGCAGGGAAGACAACACCTGTAATGACAAAGACGTGTCAATACCTATGCTAATGCTACTGAACATTTGCAGGTCTTGCAGAAATGAATAAAGGTATGGATTACTCGTACATTTCTTGGCTGGTGGAGAGATGGATGAATCCCCAGAAGACATATCTAGGCATAAATGGATGAAAAAGTTTGGTGTTAAGTTTGTTCAATTGTTGTAATAACAAAATAGACAAGCTATAAAAATTAAAACATACCTTGCACATAATCAACATAGTTTCTTTTTTTAGGGATGCGCTGAGAATGGCGCGCCATGGTAGCCTGGAAATATTAATGAATATTATTAAATATTGAATGAAACTTAATTTCGTATACAATGTTATGAAAATAAGTGCATTTAAAATTAAGCATATTTACCAAGAGAAATAGTCACTCTATTCCGTGCAGCAGTGGGAATATGGCTAACCCCTGTAAGTGTGGAAGGCAGGCCGCCTTGCGCCGCAGGTCTCCTTTAGTAATTACTCTTTGCTGAGCTTCATTCCTCGTGGTCCGCTCCACATAGGCAATGTTAAGCAGCATGGAGTTGCATGGACGCTCAAAGACATTACTAGCGTCATTGAAGTTGACAACATCAGCCACCATTGTGCCATCACTCCTCTTCTCCTGGACAAACGCGATCCCTTCGTCGATTATAAAACATCCGTCTCTCATGTTGGTGGACACAAAGCATGTCTTGCAAGTCTGTCTTTTTGGTTTGACCAACTCTTTTTCCGCAATTCTTTTTGCGACTTGTACCGCTGGGTTGTGGCTACTTCTCACCATTTTCTTGATTGAGTGCAGATGGTTTTCGAAGGGAAAGCTTGAGATGTCATTGAGAGAGCACTGGAACTTCTCAACATCATCACTCAAGTGCTGAAGACTGTGGATGTTGTACACTGGAAAGGTTTCCCCATAGAAATTCACAGCATTGTCTACAAAGTGCTTTAGCACATCCCTGGCATAGTCCAAATAGGCTTTTCTCTGTTCAGTGTCAGACTGCAGGAGAATTGAGATACCAACTGTGAGACACATCAGGTGGTCATAGTGGGCATCGGGCAGTATGCCTTGAAGCACAATTGGCCCAGTGTAGAGAAGGAACTGACGAAGTTCCGTAGCTTTCCATCTATCCAACTCGCCCAGAGACCTGGGTTGCCTTGCAAATTCAGAAGGCATTGCTCCTCTGAGTGCCTTTAGCCAGTCTGATATTTCTTTTCTCAATCTTGGTGCAAGTTTACATTCCTCAGGACCCTTCAGCAAGTACGTGAGAATCCTCTTAACACTCCCATGGCAAATTAGGTGCATGTAATCAAGTACAAACTGGCTTACACAACCAACACCAGCAGCAATGAGGGGCGACGCCTTCTTCTGGTGGACTGTGTACTGAACCTGGTTGAATTTGTCATCCGTTCTTTTTACATGTTCACCTCCTGTTGTGTAAGCCATCCTGCCCTCAACCATGTTGGACGCAGCCTCACATCGTTCGCAGCCCTGGTAAGCATTATGGCCTTTAATGCACTTCAGAAAGGCTCTTGCTGGAGCGTCGCAGATAAAGGCATTGAATATGATTTTTAATGTTCCCAGATAAGAAATGCCATGTTCCTGAATGCTTTTCATTTCCTGTATCATGTCGTCCAAATAGTCATCCACCGAGTTGGGTTTTGTATTCCTACAATAGAGGGCAACAAGAAAAGGCTCTACATCCTTTAATTTTCCCAAAATAGGCCAGAACTGGGTTTGAGAGGACTTGTACAAGGGAAGGCCGTCTACGTTGATATCAACTACTACCGGTCCAGTTGGGTTAGTGCACTGCGTTAGATGCCTGATGATGCCACTTTCAAGCCCAAAATACATATATGTTCCCCCACACTTAACTTGGCTCTCAATATAACGTGGAGTTGCAAGCAGTGTACGAGCATCTCTAGGCAGATTCAGGCCATGTATATTGAGGACGCGGAGCAGCTCATTCAAACTCCTCTGTGTTTGCTGTGTGCCGGTGGCCCAAGCTGCAAGGTCCCGTCTTAAATTGGTCTCTTCAGCCTCTGGTGCAGCAGTCTCATCTTCCGGTGCAGCAACTTCATCCTCTGGTGCAGAGTCTAATTCTAAGAGCTCTCCATCATAAAGACTCAGACATTAACTGACCGTGAAACTGACATCATAAAGACTCAGACCTTTACTGGCCGTGTCAGGCTAGGAGACATCATAAAGACTCAGACCTTTGCCAGGTTAGGAGACATCATAAAGACTCAGACCTTTGTCAGGTTAGGAGACATCATAAAGACTCAGACCTTTGCTAAAAAATAAATAGTAAAATCTGTTCCCTTCTTATTAAAAGCAAAGCCTATTCAGGACAGCTTACACATTTACTACATGTTTCATCTGCATGAGTCTGGATTTTCCCCAAAGTCTGCATGCTCCTCTGTTTCGTCATTACTCTCATAGTTAGAGGTTTGCTGAGTCAAGTTAGACATGTCCTCTTGCATGTCCCCCTCCTCACGTGTGTCCCCCCCCTCCTCCTGCTGTGGCACATTCTCTTCAGATGGCTCTTCATCACTGCTTGATGCTACGGCAGCATCCAATCTAGCCCTTTTTCGTTTCCAGTCCTTTGTGTAGTTGGAAGCCATGTTTATTTGTGGTGTGTAAGTAACATACAACTCACCAAATAGTGTGAAGTACTGGTCTCAGCCACCAGCTGAGAAACTGGAAAAGAAACCAGAGGTTTGTAAGTTCTCTAATTACACAATACACAGCACCATTAGAACTGCACATGAGCAGTATTGCAGTTTGATATTGATGATTGAAATGGAGACTATTTACAAAGGATGAGTCAGGTCATAAATTCATACAGAAAAATTCCAGTTAAATCAATAACTAGGGGTGTAACGGATCACCAAACTCACGGATCGTGTCACGGATCGGATCATTTTCGGATCAACACAAAACATTTTATCTTTTTATAAAAACTACTTTTTCCTTGAACATCACTGCTGCAATCTGGTTGCCAAGTGAAACCTAACTTTACCTACATAATAAAGTGAAATCCTTTAAACATGGTATAAAAAATAAAAAAGTAAATAAAGCAAAGCAGCCTCAAGTTTATAACTTCATATTCATTTTCAAAAAGATGATGTCCACATTGTCTGGGGAGAGGGTAGATCTATTTGCAGTCACTATGTCTCCTGCTGTGGAGAATCATCTCTCGCTAGGAACTGAAGTAGCAGGCACAGCCAGGTAGCGTGGCTCAAGCACGTTGACCATATTTTGAAACCCTCTGTTCTCCACAACGGAGTATGGCCTCATGTCTGTCGCGATAAACTTCCCAATGGAATTTGTAATGGCTTTAGCACGGTTTGAGTCTGCAGGAATGGGTTGTTTAAATGACATTTGGAGAAGTTGTTGTTGAGCTACCTTTTTCTTGCTCCCGGTCAACACACCAGGGTGATGTCGAGTCAGTGAGTACGTCACAGAGTTTTTTTTTCTCTCGCAGGGCTCAGGGTATCAGATTTCAGGGTATCAGGTTGCACACAGCTTCATGGCAACTCTACGTCGTGATTTACAAGAGACATTAACTAATATTAAGTAATGTTATTACTTGATTACATTTTGCTATTGTTCCGCAGGTACACATGCGTTCCGAACTGTGGAGGGTGGATTATCCGTGATCCGTTACACCCCTATCAATAACCCTTAAAATCAATAACTTAAAATAAAAAAACACTGAAATTAAATGCCCACAATGAATCTCACAACCACAAATGTTACACATACCATTGTAAAATATATATTTATTTATAAATACATGAATAAATTCTCATATCAACACCCACTTTCATCAAATAAAAAGTTCGTTTGGGATGAGATCGCCTGTCTGATCTGCTCTCCTGTCACTCAATTTGCAAGTGCAACAGTGGCTCTCAGTCAGTCGAAAACAATGGTGCCATTTCACTGACAAGAGTAAAGAGAAGGAGAAATGGCTCAAGTTTACAGGTTACCTCAATGTTTAGGTACCTATTAGCATTGGGTTTAAATCCGAAATTTTAGGCTACCTAATAGGCGCACTTTCACTTGCGTTCATTGCAAATCGGCAGCAGCTAGCCAGCACTATTTGCCTGCAGTTTAGACAAACCAAGGCCATGGCCAGTAACATTAGCTAGCTCCACGCGGCCAATGGCGAATGGCGATTTCTCGAGTAGCCCTAACTTAAGCGTCCAATTCACCCAAAGCTGGTTAAACTCATAGCAATGACATTACGTTCTTTTCTGCAGTGTTTAACAAACAATCAAGTAACGTTATCTAAAACTCTAAAAACGTATCTAAAAATCTAGATAACGTTAACGTAGCTTTGTGTCGTAGGTTAGCACTTGCTAACCGCTTAGCTAGTTTCATTTACGTTCTTCGACAGCATGGTTTGTTCACAACAACGTATTTTTGTACTCACCCGCAAATACCCCTTCAAATACCCAGTTAATGAATTTGCACAAACCTTCGTGGTGAAAGGACAGGGTTTTCGACTTGCTTCACTGAAAATGTGATGTTTTCGCTGGGAAACTTCTAGTGATGTGTCCTTCCGTACCGAGGATTCGTAGTGTGTCGAGTAACCGAGGCAGAATTGTGTGGTGCGCGTATCGAGGCACGTGTTGATGACGTATGGTAAGAGCGACGCTTCGCCTGCCGGCCGTACCACGTGACCGATTCGGGAAATGTGTATAAACTTGCCGTTGTTTTTCTATTGATTGATTGATTGAAAACTTTATTAGAAGATTTGCAGAAGTAGGTACATGAAAGTACATATTACATACAAGGTCAACTAACAGGATAAAAACCCAAGAAAGCCACTGGCTTATTTCAATTGGGGTCCTTGATTCTCAATTCATCGTTACATGTAAGACAGACAAAAAAAAACTAGTACTATCTACAAGATAATACAGACAAATCACTAGTACTATCTACAAGATAAACATACATCCATCATGGGAAGAACAATACAACAAAACATAAGGTATGTACAGCGGGTAGGACAGGTGGGGACATACACCACAGGTGGGGGCGGGGGACAAAACACAAAGTATGTACAGTGGGTAGTTCGGGTCTTTTAATCTGATTTTTGATTTAGAGGGTCCAGTTACGGATTGCAGCCTCCTGTAAATGTTTTTTGAGAGTGGTTTTGAAGGTGGGCAGTGTTTTGCACTCCTTTAAGATTATAGGAAGGGCGTTCCACATTTTTACTGCATAGTTTGCAAACGAGTTTAACCCCTTGTTTGTGGTGCAACGCGGTTGAACGTGGTTCGTGGAGCTTCCTCTGGTATTGTATGTGTGGACGTTGTTCACTTTTTGGAAGTATGTTGACAGGTACTTGGGTGTCTTTGTGGTGTAGCGTATCTTGAAGACCAGGCCCAGTGCAAGCTGCTGCACTCTGTCAACTACTCGTAGCCAATCAAGGCTAAAAAAATGAGCAGCGGTTAGATGTGTCCTAGGGTTGAGGCCTAGCAGAAGCCTAACCAGTTTATTTTGGGCTGTCTGGAGTCTTGTTTTATGGGCCTTTGTGGTTCTATAGTACCATGATGTTACGGCATAGTCGAAGTGACATTGAATGAGAGCTCCTGATAGGGTCCTCAGTGTGTTTTTACTGACAAGTGAGGATATCCTGTACAAGAATCTAGTTCTATGGTTCACTTTTTTGATTACTTTTGCTGCCATTTTATCTCCGGAAAGATTTGCCTCTAAGATGGAGCCCAGGTATGTAATATCCTCTTTTCTTGTGATATTAATGTTACCCACTTTTATTTTGAAATGTACAGCCTTTCTGAGTTTAGATGGGGATCCGTATAGGATGGTTTCAGTTTTACCTAGGTGTATTGATAGTTTATTGTCAGCTAGCCAGATGCAGATTCTACTCAGTTCAGTGCTTAGCGCTTTTTCCACCTGCAATATGTCCCTGTCAGAGACCAGCAGAGCCGAGTCATCCGCGAACAGGAACAAATTGCAATCACATGCTGATGACATGTCATTCACATATATTAGGAACAGTAAAGGTCCCAATATGCTTCCTTGTGGAAAGCCGCAGGTCACTGGGAGGGGGGGGGGACAGTGTTCCGTTCACACTAACCACCTGTTCCCTCCCCTCTAAGTAGGACTGCATCCAGCTCACCGATGTTCTATCGAACCCAATTGCTTTCAGTTTATCTAACAATATGTGGTGATCTACTGTGTCGAAGGCCTTCTGGAGGTCCAGCATGACCATGCCGCAGTACTTGCCCGAGTCCACCTCATGGTTGATGTGGTCGTTCAAATAGAGAAGGCATGTGTCAGTGGAATGGGATGTTCTGAATCCTGATTGAAATTCATACATCAGATTTTTTTCGGTAAGGTACCTATCAACCTGTTCATAAACTATTTTTTCCATAAGTTTCGAGATGGAATTAAGAATAGAAACAGGTCGGTAGTTGCCTGGGTCTAATTTGCTTCCTTTTTTATACAGTGGGGTTACCATTGCTATTTTAAAGTCAAGGGGGACGTGTCCCTGTTTGATGGAGAGGTTTATTATGTGGGTGATGATTGGGGTAATGGAGGCAGCTGAGTCTTTTAGAAATCTGGCTGGAATATTGTCATGGCCCGTGGCCTTTTCTGAGTGTAGAGCGCCCAGTTTTTTAAACACCTCATCGTTTGACACCATGGAGAGTTTAAAATCATCTTTGCGTACACCCAGTTTATTGTAGAACGCACAGATGTGCTCTACACCATAACGCCCTGAGTGGGGTGGTAGATTGTTAACTAATTTAGTGGCTAAGGTTGTAAAGAAAGTGTTTAAGCACTTAGCCACAT
Source organism: Nansenia antarctica (assembly GCF_963989245.1). Taxonomy (NCBI): domain Eukaryota; kingdom Metazoa; phylum Chordata; class Actinopteri; order Argentiniformes; family Microstomatidae; genus Nansenia; species Nansenia antarctica. The sequence goes on along the minus strand of NC_137677.1, from coordinate 36,793,818 downwards.
CCAGCTTGTCTGTAAAGAGAGAATCTCCAGATTTTATGCTTATGTTTGTAGACCTGGTTTTGAGTTTTTGACTGCAACCTAGTTGGCTATTAAGTAGCTTCCAAAGGTCACGTGGTTTGTTTAAGTTTTCTTCGATTTTGTTATCGAGGTATTTTTTCTTAGCAGATTTGGTCATGGTAATTACCTGATTGCATAGTTTGTTGCATTGTTTTTTAATTTTCTCAAAGTGGGTTTTGAGATCTTCGTTTAAGTGTTTCACTCATTTTGATTTGCATTTTTGAACTTCAGAGCATTTTAGGTCTCTGACTTTCATAGCATTTAGAATGTCCGAATTCATCCATGGTTCCGATCAGGCTTTAACCCTGGTGGTTCTCATGGGGGCTATACTGTCAATAATATTTAGGAATTTGGTTTTGAAACCTAGCCATGCCTCCTCAACCTGTGTGCTTTTTAGTTCATCTAACCAGTCTTGATTCTCCAGTTTATGGTTTAAGGCCTCACTAGAATAGGATTTAAGGGATCTAGTGGTTACAGTTTTATGACCGCCAGCCTTGGGTTTATGCTTTTTACGAGTGCAAAAGATCATGTAATGATCACTTAGCCCACATACAATAACCCCACTCTTGGAGATTTTGGACTCATCCGATGTTAGAATGAGATCTATGGTGGTTTGAGTAGAAATACACACCCTAGTGGGTTTGGTAATTTGTTGGCGGAGACCGTGTAATTCAGAAAACCTAGTGAAGGATTTGTACCCAGCTTCATCTGTGCCCTGTGAAAGGATCTTTTCAAAAGCAGGTGAAATCGTCTCAAAAAAAAGAAACGGCCTGAAGCCCAGCACTGTGGAGAAGTTGTTATTTTTAAATAAAAATGAATAAAATGTTTAAAATGTTTAAAACAAGCACATTTATTCAATTCAAAGCTTCACACACCAAAGCCACGTGTCATTATCACTCTGCCTGTCAAACGTGCGTGTGTGTATGTATCAACTCGTCTGGGACGTATTCTGACAGTTTAGAGGGGTTTAATAACGGTTTTAATGCATTTGAGATAAGTAGAAAATATGTTTAGACACAGACCGCATTTAGCTGGGTTAAAGGACAGCGATGTATAGACGCAATTTAAACCACCTCTTCTGCATGAATAACTATGCTAGACTACATGGAATCTCAGACAAAATGACGGTCTGGTACATATTTTGACAATCTACAGGCGTTTAGGGTATTCATTTAAACTCAACGTGCTGCTAGACTAAAACAGGTTTAGACACAGACCGCATTTATCTGGGTTAAAGGACAGCGATGTATAGACGCAATTTAAACCACCTCTTCTGCATGAATAACTATGCTAGACTACATGGAATCTCAGACTAAATGACGGTCTGGTACATATTTTGACAATCTACAGGCCTTTAGGGTATTAATTTAAACTCAACGTGCTGCTAGACTAAAACAGGTTTAGACACAGACCGCATTTATATGGGTTAAAGGACAGCGACGTATAGACGCAATTTAAACCACCACTTCTGCTAGGATAACTATGCTAGACTATATGAATCTCATACTACATGACGTCTGGGACGTATTCTGACAGTTTAGAGGGGTTTAATAACGGTTTTCATGCATTTAAGATAAGTAGAAAATATAGCCGTAATATAGCTGGTTTATATTGGTTTATATTGTAGACGCGAGGTTGAAAATACGTCTATTGCTCAGAGGGAACAGTCATGCAGGGGCTTCACAGGTGAGGAGAGATTATAACTGGTTGAGAAATATCAAGCAAATGTGTAAAGTGTTAAGTTTACTTCTGGAATTAAAGCTGCAGTTTTGAGAAAAAAGTGGAAAAGTGGAGTGAAATGTTTACGAGTACAGCCACTAGGTCCCTCCTTCTACCTCTCTGCTGCACTGCAGTCCTGCCTTCTAAGCCCCTCCCACAGAGGAACCTGATATTTTTACACTTTGCATTGAATTGCAGCAGTCACTTTGATTCTAATTTGTTAGTGCTTATACATTTAACTTTACCTGTTTTCTTTCTGCTCTTAGGCATATGTGGTTGTATTGGACTGGAGGTCCTTTGTGGTTCTTCTACAAAAGAGCATGCCACCTGAACATTAATTACAATTCATCATATTGACCAATATAGTAATACAACTTCAATAAACATTATGTTATGTTCATACCATCCGAATCTTGGACTGGATCAACCAGCCTCCTTTTCTCTTTTCCTTTGGAGGACACTTGAAGAGAAAAAACTGCTTTGTTTGAATGTAAAGTATTAAGTTATAAACCATTTATGAAATATAAGTGTTAAAGATATTGGGAACATTGGACAGTAGCAGTTACCACACAGAAAAAAAGATAATTTAAAAAAACGTTTAAACGTTTAAAAAAAGTTTACCTGTCTTCTCTGTCCGTTTGGCCTCATCTAAGAGGCCTGGTTCTACGGGCCTTTGAGTTAAAAATAAAATGTCTTCTTCTTCTATAATATAACATGTATGTACATTATTATGTACAACTTAACCACATAAAGTCTGCAAAATGATTTGTTGTTTCAAATTAGATGGATAGGATAACGTTTTGTGAATTTAACTTATAATGGCCTAGAATGACATTGCTCTGAATCAAAACACTCTAAAAAGCCTTTAAATAATATTACATTATAATAACAATTAGTCAATTTAGAACAGGGGTTTCTAACTCATTTACATTCAAGGGGCCACATACAGTCCAATTTGTCATCATGTGAGCTGTATCATTAAAAAGGAGGGAAGGAAGGGAGGACAGACAGATGGAGGGAATGAGAGAGGGAAAGAAGAAAGGAAGAAATAAAGTGAGGAAGGAAGAGAAATGGGCCGGATTGGACCCCTTGCTGAGTCAGTTCTGGCACACGGACCACATGCTTGACACCCCTGATTCAGGACGTTTTCATATAATCTTACATTTGTAGAAAATATATTTATATTGAATTTCCCTTCTGGGATGAATAAAGTTATATATTATCTCATTTTAAGATTACCAAACCATTAATCAAAGGAGCGATAGATTAATTCATACCGTCCGTGTCTTGACCTTGTTCAAAAGACATCTGGCTTTGACTCCTTTGTGCCTCTTGTCCAGTTCCTACCTTTGCAGACAAAGCAGCTGTTGATAGAAAACACAACCATTTGTTTCTGTTAAATTAACCTCTTACTTTTCATTCTCATATTTCAAGTAAAACCAATGTCTTAAAGGCCATGAGCAGTCATAATCTATGTTTGTCTCAGAAATCTCCTCACCTATTATCAGTTCATCTCATACCATCCATACACCCGACCCAAGTTCCACAAGCTGCGGTCGGGTGTATGGATGGGATGAGATGAACTGATAATAGGTGAGGAGATTTCTGAGACAAACATAGATTATGACTGCTCATGGCCTTTAACTGTGACATCAAGACGAGACTCAATCTTATCTGAGGTGTACCAATATGCCATGTCCGGATGGCCTGCCACGGGCCACAAGGACCTTGCACCATACCTGCAGAGAAAAGATGAGATAACTACGCACCAGGGATGCTTGTTGTGGGGCATGAGAGTGATTGTACCCAGTAAATGCCAGAGCCAGGTTTTGCAGCAAATTCATGAAGGCCACGTAGGGACAGTAAAAATGAAAATGCTGGCCCGTAGCCACTTCTGGTGGCCCGGAGTGGATGAACAACTAGAAACGATGACAAAGAACTGTACTGGGTGCTTAGAGAACCGCCACATGCCAGCACCAGTCCCTGTCCATCCATGGGAGTGGCCTACAGAGCCCTGGCAGAGAATACATGTGGATTATGCGGGACCTTTTGAGAAACACATGTTCTTGGTTATCGTTGATGCACACTCCAAATGGCCAGAGGTTTTTTGCACGGGAACTCAGACTTCAACCCAGACCATTGAGTGTTTGAGAACAACATTCGCTCGTTTTGGGCTTCCCCTTCAGTTAGTCAGTGACAATGCACAAACGTTTGCCAGTGAAGAATTTGCACAATTCATGGCGGTAAACGGGATCAAACACACAACCTCAGCTCCATTCCACCCAGCCACAAATGGGTTAGCAGAGAGGTTTGTACAGACCCTCAAACAGGGACTCAGAGCATCCAGACAGGATGGAGGAACGCTGCAGACTAGACTGGCCCGGTTCTTGTCAGCATACCGGAACACGCCACATGCCACCACAAGTGAAAGCCCAGCGGTCTTGATGTTTGGGCGCACTCTGCGCACACGCCTAGATCTCATGAAGCCAAACAGACGCGATGAAGTCTTGAACAAACAGGCAAGGATGCTGCATGGCGGACGGGAGCGTCAAATCGCTACAGGACAGGAAGTCATGGTGAGAGACTATCGGCGGGGTGGGAAGTGGGCATGTGGGATAGTGCAAGCACAGACAGGCCCCCGAAGCTATGAAGTACAGGTGGGACCAAGCATGGTGTGGCGACGGCACATTGATCAGATGCATTCGACTGGAGAACAAACAGCACCGACAAAAACACCTGTACAGCCAACAATGGAGCAGGGACACTGCAGAACTACAGAGAAGGCAGACACAGCACAGCCGATGGGCATCCAAGAAGATACGGATGTAGGCGATGGAGATTCAGGGCATGAGACAAGGATAAGAGACGGTTCAGAGACTGTGGTACAGCCACCACAGGAGCCACCAGCGGCCTACAAGCGATATCCAGAGAGAGTACGCAACCCACCAGAAAGACTGGACTTATAAAGCCCTAAATAAAGAGGCCCTCGACTAGTTATGTTCAAGTAAAGAGGCCCTGGACTAGTTAGGTCAACCTAGTTATGTTAAAGAGAATGTGCAGAATGTATTGTGTTATTTGTCTAGATACAACTTAAATTGTAGAAGGGAGGAGTGTTATGTTCTAGGCTCCTTTAAGAGCCTACGTCATTGTGTGCGCCCGGTCGCACTCTTGTTGTTATACCGAGTCCTAACCACTAAAGCTGTAAACCAAACGTAGCACCTCTCTGTCTTTATTCTACAGGATATTATAGAAGCTAAGACACTACAGATACAATAAGAGGAGAACAGGTGCGCATAAGGCAGATTCCTCTCGCACCTCTAGTCGGACTAACAGCACAGCCAGTTCTGCAAGCACTTCCAACATCAGAGATGAGCCAATCATCAACGCTGTGGATTATATTGGTACTGATGAGATGCCCCCCAGGGTGAGTCTTCCTCCCCCAAGCCTGCACACGTCCAGTGAGGGCCTCTCCAGTCAGTCACGCCACCGAGCCCAAAGCCAGAGTAGCACTGTGATGGTACCCAGAGGTGTCAGGACTACCACTGCCAGCTGTGGTAAGTACAGCTGTGGTAAGTACAGTGACAGCTGTGGTAAGTACAGTGACCTCAGTTAAATTAGTTTAGACTGAATTTTGCATACTTTCAGAACTTTCTTATTCCTGCATACACAAAATGCCTACTTAATGGTAGGCAGTATGAGTATTCATACACAGGACATTGGCCCTCAGTTTTTTGTACTTAACTTCCTTGGCCAGGCTTGGCCTCATCTCGGGCAGCAACACAGAGGGGCACAATGGATGTGATCTGCTCTTATGGTAAATGATGGATGGATGGATGGATGGATAGATGGATGGATCTTTTTTCATTTGTATGCCTCTTTCTGACCTGAACATGCCATTGCTGAATACACCCAAAATATATTTTAAAAAATTATAATAATTAAACAAATGTACAATGTCTGTTTTTACCAACAATCTTACAATTAGCACAAAATCTTGCTTCCGCAAACTATTTCACAAACACTTCCGCAAACGTTGATCCCATTGTTTGTGTGTGCGTGTGTGTGTGTGTACGTGCGTGTTTATTGCAGTGTGCATGTGCATGTTGTGGTGTGTATGCAGATGTGTTGCGTTGCGGTGTGTATGCGCACGTTGGTCATGTGTGTGTATGTGTGTCTGTGCGTGTGTGTTTGCGTGCGTGTGTTTGCGTGCGTGCGTGCATGTGTTTAATCGAGTAATGTATACTTAACAATTAGCATTATCTCTCTCCTGTAGATCATTTGTTAGCATTACTTGTTTGTTTGTTGACATTAGCCTTTTTCTCTCTCCCTGTAGCTGGTGCGTTGTTCAACATTGGTGTGAGGAAGGCCATCCTGCTTCTCCTTCTCCTCTTGACTTTCGGTGAGTGTCACTTCACATCCATTTCATTCTAGATTCATAAGTCCTACTTGTGTGGTGTTACTAGCCCACCAGCAAGCTATTCACAGTGATATATATGATGTGACCTCTTTGGCCCTATTAGTACATTTTCCACAAAATATTTTTAGTGCCTTTTGAAGTACATACTGTATGTTCTGACCACCTGACCTACCACATCATTAACATGTAGGGTTAGGTTATCCTAAAGACATTTGCAAGACATAAATAGACTTGACAAACAAATGAATAAAAAATGTGTTTAAACTACAGACCCGCGATTGTGCTGCTAGCAACAGATTTCCACGTTGTTTAAAATTCAATTTGCATATCTGATTGCCCTCTTTCCATGGACGTTATCCTTGGAGGCGTACGATTCCGATTGATCGAACAATTTGAAACCGGTTCTCAACTGGAACCAGTTCTCGATTCCCATCCCTACCAATAATTTATTTCACCAGTTAACATGGCAAGCTAATATCATGAATTTCAGAGACAGACATTGTAGCTTTGTCACTAGCAGCTTAGGTGTTGTTTCAATCAACCGACAGCATGGAGCATGTTGCAGATTTGTTGAGGATAGTGGAGCATACCACTTGATAACGTATTCAGTCCTATTTTCGATTCTCTGATTCTCCCTTCTCCCTCTGGCTCTCAGGCGTTTGGTACTTGTTTCCTCTATTGACCATCCAGACTCAGAACCCCAGCACGTTTGTCATCACCCTGCCTTCCAAGGAAACGGTAAGGCAAACTTCATTCATTGTTTAACAGATTTAATTGTCAGAAAAGTGAGGCGAGCGAGGGAAGAAAAAAATAAAGAAAAAACTATCAGAATGTAGAGTGTACGAAGATCCAGCTTAGATGGAAAAGTATGAGAAATATTATGCTACATGATTATTAAACACATTAATTTCGTATATTTTGGTATCTGTTACTGCTAAAAATGAAGAAGAGTTCTTGAGCAAATTTAAGACTGTTTATTCAAAAAAGCAGGTTACACAGCATGGCCCCTCAATGGAGCTGGTCATCCGAATCGGTCACAGGATATGAAGAAAAAGAGAGAGAATCAATGTGTGTACAGGATTTTATACCCCCCCTGTCACTGTCGCTGAGCCAATCAAAACAGAGATATGGTCTTGTTAACATCTGGTAATGATCAGTGTCTCCAGGCTATCCACGTCATTTTAATTTGGTCAGATACAAAGTTTGCCAGTGAAGTCATAGTAGTTTTCTGTCCTGTAAGTAGGATGTTATTATCTTATTATCTTATTATCAGGGGCCATCCCAAGGATTCTTTGGGTTCATGCTGTGTATTATCTGCCATACACTTGGTTTAATGCAATTCACCCTATGGTCTAATACAATTCTAATGCAATTTATGCTATGGGCGTCTTGCTGGCTCGGGCCCTAATGCAATTATATCTACCCGTGATGATATTACAGCCCCTGCACATGCTGGTCAAAAGGCCAGATGGGCATGTTCACAATATATCCATTGTGTGTATTAGAGGGCCATTGCTATGGTTACAGAGCATGAAATACACGACACAGCCCCCCTCGGACCACCCAGAGGGTGTTCCGAAACTAAACGACAGACAGAAAAACTACATCAACCCATAACACAAGAAGCACAATAACACAGACCAACCCAGGACCAGTACTATGAACCAAAGATAACACATACAAAAAATAGAAAACAACCAATAATAAAAAGAATCTTGTAAATAACAATCACAATTAAACCAAACTCAGTTCATCATGCATAATACAAAAACTGAGATACAGAAATTTCCAACGACCGATGTTTCCCTCGTCCTCGAAGCGGCAGGGTCAGAGGTTACTAGCACATGACCCCAGTTGGAGAACAGCCTTTACCGCTGTCTCAGATTGATAACACTTTCATAGTCAGGAGCTTCCATTGTCGCGTAACCATTACATCACTTCACAACCGACATCAATCACATGATATAGAAAGAAACAAACAGGAACCGAAGCAAACAATCACAAAACATCACTTAATAAACAAATCATCAAAAGAGGAAACAAAATCAGAAAGCAAAACAGAATCCAGCTTTTGCTCATCAGCTATGTCGGCCATCATTAAAGCATTAACCGGAACATCAGAAATACACTTTCCAAAACATTTGATTAAAATACCAAGTAACATAATACAGATGATAATGACAACAAGAATAATAGCGACGGACCTGATCATATTACCAATACCTGAAAAAGCAGAATCAAAGAAATCCAATGTATTCCAACCGTGTTCTTTACGTAAATCCTCTATACCCTTCTTGTTAGATTCATGGAAATCATACAGAGCGTTACCAGAATCCGAAATATAACTGCAGCATTCACCGCCTATCAAAGCACAAGTACCACCCTGACTGGCCAAAATAATGTCCAAAGCCATTCTATTTTGGAGAGCTACATTCTTAGTTTCAGTCAATTCAGTAGCCAGGGCAGATACTACAGCATCCGAAGCATTAATGTGTTTTTCAAGAACGGATGATAGGGCACTTAATTCAGTCTGAGAGTTGTAGACACCATAACTTGGGAATATTAGGCCAAAAAACTTCTGAGCGGTAGATAACGCCCTACGACTACGATGGGTTGCTTGTTTGTGAAGTACAGACATCTCCTCCCGAGTAACTTTCCTAATCAAAGGTATCAGATGAGCCAAATAACAAAGACCCTCACTCAAAGCAGGAAGCTTAGAGAATGCATCATTATCACACACAAGAAACACACCCTCCGGGAGTTGAAGCTCCGTACCAGGATACGAGAAAATGACACCACCTATACAAGACGCGGCCCCTAGCTGACGAATCGCGCTGCCCTTGAGCCGAGATTGTATGTCAATACAGGTTGTAATATTTACGAGAGGCATGACTTTAAGCTGCGTGGTGCCTTTCTGCCGTCTGGTAGTATTGGTATCATGTAATTTCATTTGAGGCACCATAGCACAATCAACAACTTTACATTTCAATCCAGAAATAACAACTGAACCTCTCCACCGTGTAGAAGTCACACTCCCAGAACATGACAGATGAGGACTCAATGCAGTACCATTCAATTGAACGAACATAGCTTGGATAATATATATCTTCTTCGGACCTGTTGGTTGTGACAAATGTGTAAGCCTATCAATAATAACCTTCCCCACACCGCTAGGCCTATGGTGTTTGTTAACTGCTGCTGTCAGACGTTCCAACACACCAATATCCACACCTGCATAGGAAGAATTTAAAGGAACCAGAATCGTGCTGGGCTGACAAGAAGAGCTCTGGTTCTTGCCCTGTAAAACAAATTGGGCTAAACCCTGCCAATTATAATGAAACCATTCTGCTTTAGTTAACGGTATGGGGAAAAACATAGGAGCAGATGTACTTACAGGGACCTGTTGACAAATCCAGCAATCAGAATAATTCATTTTTGAAGCAAAATCTTTCATGATACTAGTGGCAGAATTAGGGTGGGACCGTGTCCCCAGGTGATTAGAATCATACAACAAATAATCGTCAGTAGCGACTACAATCGCCTTCGTAGAAGCCTTCACAGCAACATTTTCAACCTTTCCTGGTAACTCAACGTGAACATATTCATGCACACATTTCTCACAGTCCAACGAATAGTAGTGTGGAAAGTCAGGAGTGTTCCTACAAACTTTGTCCTTGAAATTGTTGGATTTACTAGACACCTGTTCACCGATATTACGTCTAGCACACCAATACGAGTTCAACACCTTGTCAACATTAGTTAATGTCACACGAGTTTCTTGCGTGTTGATTGAGTGCTGATTAAGTGTAACATATTTAGCATCCAGTAAATACCACTCGTCCGCTTCGGCGGTATAGATCAAACAATCATCAACAGTACAACGTGAATGTGGGCAAACAAAAGCTCTACCTGCTGTGATCATTCTTCTCTGACGTCCAGGCATAACAGTGTGTGAGTGAAGTGTAACATTGTCCAAGGAAGTCAATGGGGTAGGAACACTAAGGGGTATATTAGTCTCTGAAACGGCATGGCTTGAGTTTCCTCCTAATTGGCCTTGGTGTATCACGGGATCTGTCTGGTTGGGGTGTATCACTGACAGGTCTGTGTCTCTCAATGGTACCTTGGTCCGGGCAGACGCCCGGGTTGCTGACATCTCCGTCTGGAGCATTGTCAGGGTCGGAAGGGGTGACAACAGGGGCAACACCAGGCTTGGTAGAGCCCCCAAGAGGGGTGTCGCAGTCACTGGATCCTTCACGATCTCCATTGGCCCACTCATCTCTGGGCTGGACAGGGTCTGGGACGAGGCCCCCGGCATCATCTGCATCACGGCGCAGATACTCACCAACATCTTCGTCAGCCTGGATGTCCAAGCTGTGGACTTCCTCGTCCCCAGGGGTCTCCTCACCATCCTGCTGAGGTTCTCCCTCATCGTCCTCATTGGGTGCCTTGATGCAGTGATGAACGTGATACCAGGTGGGGGACCCCTTGATTTGGATGGCAGTCCCAGTGCACCGAACGACCTCGTATGGTCCTTCCCGTCGAGCCTCATGCCACTTCCGTCTGTATACCTTCACGTATACTTTGTCACCCGGTTGCAACGCGTCCTTCCTCTCCTGTGCGTTCACCTCCTCTCCACGTTCCTGTTTGTGGAGCACATAAGAAGAGATACTCTTTTGCCGGTTAGTCATGTACTGTACATAGGCTTTCATGTCACTCTCCAAGAGAGCCAAACTTGGCCCTTTCCCACTGGTTCGTGCACAGGGAGCTGTCATTATTCTCCCCATAGCCAGTTCATGGGGAGTCAAGTGCAGCCCTCGAATCTCACTGGAACGACAGGCCATCAATGCAAGAGGGAGTCCTTCCACCCAATTAAGACCTGTATGCTGACAGACCTTAGAAAGACGGTTCTTAAGGACCCCGTTCATCCTCTCTACCATCCCCTGGCTTTGAGGTGAGTAAATACACCCAAATCTCTGCTTGATTCCCAACTTTTGTAGTATAAGCTTTACCGTCTTATCCACAAATTCCTTACCATTGTCTGACGCTATCCTATCTGGAATTCCAAACCTAGGTATGAATTCCCTGCATAGGAACTTTGCTACAGACTGAGCATCCTTTTTTCGAGTGGGGCATGCTTCTACCCATCTGCTGAACCTGTCCACTACAACTAACATGTACCTGTATCCTGCAACAGGACGAATCATGTCCACATAGTCAATCACCAAATGTTTCATTGGCCCGTTTGGGGTAGGGATATGCCCAGTTCCCACTGGTATTCCAGGTCTGATATTGTTTTTCAAACAGACCACACATTGACCAAGGATATGGTCTATTTGTTCCAATAAATATGGAGCCCAAAAACCATATTCCTTGGTGATCTTGCGTCTTACCTCCCCCCTGGCCACATGTGCTAATCCATGGGCTTCCTGTATCAGCATGCCTAATAAATCTGGGGGTGCCACAACCAGTCCCTCATGATTTCTCCATAGACCTGTGTCATCCTGACTAGCCCCCCTTGTTAACCACAGGTTTTTGTCTAGCGCATTTGCCCCACTCTGTAACATCAACAAATCCTCAAGCGTGACCATGCCCTGTAACTGTGCTTCATGTGTGACCAGCAGAACTTTACCTGCTTTGTCTGCTCCTGTAATGGCTTTGGCTGCATCATCTGCAGCCCTGTTACCTTGTGTGACATGTGATGAGTCAGATCTGTGTGCGGCACACTTCACTATGGCTAATTCCCTTGGTTTCATCATGGCTTGTAACAGCTTCATGATTTGGGCGTGGTGTTGAATAGGCGAACCATCAGTTTTCTTAAAACCCCGTCCCTTCCATACAGCTCCATGTAGATGACACACATTATGGGCGTAGGCAGAGTCGGTGTACACTGTCACTCTTCGTCCGGTTCCCAAGTTGCATGCTTCTGTGAGGGCAATCAACTCAGCCAACTGAGCTGAACAAGGCTGAGGAACAGCCTCGGCTTGTACCACAATGAACCCTGAATTTTGGGATCGGACTATGGCATACCCAGCACGTAAACTTTCTCCTACCCGGTAACAAGATCCATCAGTCCAATACTCAACGTCAGCTTCCTTTAAAGGCAAAGCTAGTAGATCTGCTCTAAGCTTAGAGTACCTCATAGCTTCCTTCACACAATCGTGTGGTTCCCCATCTTCTGGGGTTGGCAAGGTCTCTGCTGGGTTAAGTGTGTTACATCTTAGTAATGTTACATCTTCCCTTTCCAACATCCTGTAATAATTCCTAATCCTAGGCATCGTCAAAGTGTACTTGCCTTGATTCAAAAGATTCCTTAGACTGTGGTGGCAGAGAATGGTAATTGGGTACCCCATTGTTAAGGTTGTTGCCTTCTCGTACATAAGATATGCCCCGGCCATTGCTCTGTAGCATGGCGCGAAACCCATTTCTACCTCTGAATATGCGACAGAGTAATAGGCTATGGGCTGTGGACTAGGTCCAATGCCTGTTGGTTGCGTAAGAACAGCGCAGGCATACTTCCCTTTGGCTGAAGAAGAAACATACAATCCAAATTCTTTGGAATAATCTGGAAGCGCTAAAGCTGGCGCTTCTTGCAATTTGTGTTTAATTGTCTCAAACGCCAAATCAGCTTCCCTTGTCCAAGTAATGCAACATTGGAGTTTATCACTACCTGTTTCCTTAATCATCCCCCTCAATGGAGCGACCAGTCTAGTGTAATCCTCCACCCATGCTAAACTATACCCAGTAATGCCCAAAAACATCATCATTTCCCTAACCGTTCGTGGTTTTGGAGCCTTCTGAATAGCTTCCAAGTGTTCATTAGTGACACTGCGATGTCCCTGTGTAATAGATTGTCCTAAGTAAGTTACCTTTTCCTGGCAATACTGTAGCTTCTTTTTAGACACCTTGTGTCCCTTCTCCGCCAAAACCTTTAACAGTTTAACGGAATCCCTGTGACATGTTTCTTCATCTGGGGCACAAAGGAGTATGTCATCCATGTACTGAATGGCAGTACTACTTATCGTCTGCCCTAACCCGTCTAAGTCCTCCTTCAAGACCTGATTAAAAACATGAGGACTGTGTTTGTACCCTTGTGGCATTCTGGTATATTGATAATGTTGACCTTTGTAGGTAAACCCAAATAACCCTTGACTTTCTACACTAAGAGGTATAGAAAAGAAAGCCCCGCATAAATCAATCACTGTAAATACTTTGGCTGTAGATGGAATCTGAGTCAACAGCACATGAGGATCAGGAACTTCAGCTGGATAGCTGACAACTACCTCATTCACAGCCCGTAGGTCATGTACCAGACGATATGAACCATCAGGTTTCGTTACTGGCAGAAGAGGTGTGTTACTTAACGGATATTGAGTTATCTTCAAGACTCCTGCCTCTAACAATCCTTTGATCTGTGGCTCAATTCCATCAATTGCTTCCTGTTTCAATGGGTATTGGTTTTTCCAAGGGGGTTTTGCACCCGGTATGAGTTCAACTCTCAATGGACGAGCTGATTTCACAAATCCAATGTCTGTACTGTTCTTTGCCCACAGGTCTGCTGGCACATTCTGTATCATTTCTTCTCTGAGGTCTTTTTCAGGTTGTACAGGAAGGATTAGCTGGTTCATTAGCTTCACAGTCTGCGGATGTCCTATTCCTTGAGCAGAGATCATCAGTTTTGTGAACTGTCCATCAATGCTCCTCCAGATAGCAGGGTTTTCTTTTGTCGTTACAAATCTGGCTTTTTCTGAGTCTGCCATCATTGCCCCTAAATGCTTCTGTTTATATTGTTCAGATATCATAAGTGTCACATGAGGGATGCTACCCTCAATCTTATGCTCCTGATCTAGATAAGTGTCACTGTTTATCTTCATAGCCACTCCCTGAGGGCCTAGGATTATACAACTTGTACTAAGCTGTACCTGTTTTGGCTGATGCTTCAGCCACTCATCCGGGTTTGCATCTGCAACTTCTCTAAAATACTGGAGTGTACAATGCAATGGATCAGTAGGCCTTCTGGCCTCTGACATGTGTGCCAGGATATAATTGTCCCACATCCTTGCTGGTTCCATTAGGTCTGGGCTAAGCCCTCCCACCCAATACACCATAGATGCGTTGTTGTCCATCATGACAGACAGCTGTCTGTTCTCTTGTGGCACTGTCACCCGACAGCCGTCAGGTGTGCATTTCACTGTACAATTCAATTGGCATAGTGCATCTCTCCCTAGTAGCCCTATTGGCGTGTGTTCTGATACAAGTATTGACAGATCTGCTCTCTGTCCTTTGTACTCTAAGCTTACAAGCTCAGTGGTAGGGATCAGCTGTTTAATTCCCTCGAATCCGATTGTCTTCACATATTTCCCAGACATAGGAAGGTGCGTGGCATCTTCAGGCTTCAGACAGGTGTAGGCTGCTCCACTGTCCACCATCAATTCTAATGGACGTTGGTTGACCGACACCCATATGGTAGGTTCATCTTCAGGCCTGTTTGTCACCACCAGCTGGCACCCCCCTCTCGGATCTTCTGGGCACCCCTATAGCCCAGCTGCTGGGCCTCCGTAGGGGTTCACCACTCCTGGAGCCGGTGTAGCAGGGGGCTTATATCTTCCTTTTTGTTTCCCCCCTGCGCCCCCCTGGTTCTTCTTCCAGCAGGTACGGGCTAAGTGTCCATCCTGGCCGCATTGGAAACATGGTCCTAACATCTTCTTCCCGGCTGCGGTCCATCCCTCTTGTGGTGGTCCTTGGCCAGGCTGGTTGTATGGCTGGTACGGAACCACTTGCACCCCTGGTGGCCCCTGTGGGTATGGATACCCCCCTTGTGGCCCCTGTGGGTATGACTGGGGAGGGACAGTTTGCAGTTGCTGTGGCTGAGATGGGACCTGTAGGGCTATGGTCTGCACTCTCTCTCTGGTTTTCTTGCCTTCAGTCAATTGTACTTGAGTTAGTTTTCTGAGTGAGTCTTCGTCTTGTGCCTTCTGTATCTGAATCTTCTTTCTAAATAATTCTACTTGGTGTGCTACGTTGTCTATATAAACAGCCTTGTTCATGTGTCGTAGCCCCACCACTTCTGCTAACTTGTTCTTAACTGGGGTAGGGAGACCTTGTTGAATCTTTTCCCTGATTATGGCTTTTTCTAACGGGTTATCTTCGGCATCCTTCCCTGTCACACTTCTCCATTGAGAGTGCACACGGGCAACAAAACCCCTGGGATTCTCATCTTCTCCCAGTGGCATCACAATGATATTGTCTGGGTGAATGTGAGTAGGGTATGTCTCTCTGATTGCCTTCCACAGCCTGCCTCTGTTTGCTGCGAAGAGCTCTGGGTCATAAACTGATGTACCGATATATTTATGAAGTCCTGCCTTCGTCAATATTTCCTGCATGGTGTCCAATCCTGTAATAAAGGCTAAGAGTCTTTTCAGGTCTCCCATCGCGGCCTGCGTCCCTGTCAGTCTCACGTCCATCTCGGTAGTCCATGGGTGTCCCCCATCTTCCAGGACTGGGAGTTTGTCTATCACTTCAGACAGATCTGTATGACCCCAAGGACGATATTCTATCTTGTTATCTCGAATCAGCACCGGGAAGTTCCCCTGAATTTCCTCTTCCTCCGATGCCTTCCCTCTTGGTCTTAGGCCATAATTGCTTACTAGTGGCTTCGTTTTTTCGTCCCGCCTTGGTGTCGCTGTAGACCTTGGGAGGTTCGGCTGGGATGTATGATGTGATGTCACTTGAGCTACCTGTTCTTCCAGTTCCTCTATCTGTCGTCTGTGACTTTCCTCCTCTCTTAGGATTCTCTCATGGAGTTTTCTTGCCTTCTTTCTTAACTCCTCCTCATCCTTTTTCACCCTTTCTTCCTCCTCTTCCTCCAACATCTTCTTCTTTTGCTTTAAGCTCTCTTTCTTCTTCTCTATCTTCAGAGACTCCTGCTCATCTTCAGAACCACTTTCTTCTTTTCCCTTTTTATAGCGTCTTGTCCCTCCCTGCTTTTCGGCCCTGGCTATTAGTTTTCTGATCTGAGCACTGTAACCTCCCTGTGCATTGCTGTCAGCACCTGAACATTCGCCATCACCTCCACTGCCATCTTCACTGTCATCTGTCTTGTTCTCTGGTTCGAAATCCACGGTCACTTTCGCTCTTCCCCTCTCTAGTACATTATCACCCTCATCTTTGATAGTGAAGGCTCCGTTCGTACTTAGGACGGGGACCTGAGGGTAGATCCGCTGAGAATTGTCCTCCAGTATCTTGGCATAGGGAGGAGGACTGGAGATTGGAGCTGTGTGTGAGAATGGAATGTTCACTTTCTCTTCCATTGCTTTGGCCAATTCATCTCTTTTTTCTGGATCCATGTGAGCTGTTTTCTCATTCCAAGCTAATGCTACTTTCTGCCCCTCTACCTTGAAGAGGTCTAAAATAGCTAACTCTAACCTGCGTTTCTCTGATCTAATCTTTCCTTTTTGATGCGCCTTATGTGCATTGATAAGTATCTCCAATGTTGCAATTAATTGTAAGTCAAAGGTGCCCTCTTCTGGCCATGGTTGTTCAATGTCTGCCCAACGAATATTCCATTTCGTTGACATTTTGCTAATTTCTTTAACAAGAGGATTCATTTTTTCCACTATAGCCACAGGGGATGAATTTGCTAATATTCCCTTATCTGTATTAACAGCCCTCACAATTTTACTGGATGCGGCTCCCATGTTAAGCTGATTGATTTATACTGCTCAATATGCTGAAAGTATGCTATAAGGTGTACTTTTCTTACAACCCACCTTCTGTTGCCGTATCTGCTAAACAGATGCTAGTCCAACTTTTAACTGTGTCAACTGTCTACACAGAACATTACAATTCAGAACAACGGATTGTTTCAGTGGTATTGTGTATTATTGACTTAAATGTAATCTATGTGTGTGTGTTTTAATCTAAATGTTTTTCCCTTATTGTGTATGAATGTGTGTCACTTAATTGCTCAATCAATACTAATTATAGTTCAGGTCAACTTTAATTATTAAACTACAAAGGCTGTTCAACACAATTATCAAATTACAAAGGCAGGTCACGCTCTAAGTCTTTCTGATCCACAAACCCTTGATTGATCAATCCTCAGATAGAAACTGTTCTGCTATTCTTTAATCAAAAACTGTGAAAAAGAACTTAACTTGAAATAAAAAGATGTAAAACACGAATATTAATTACAACCTGTAAAGAAATCGACTTGTTATTTGGAAGGAATAAAATGATTAATTATTAATTACAATCTGTAAAGAAATCGACTTGTTATTTAAAAGGAATGCATAATTAATTAGACTTAGTCATTGACACTTCATTGATGTAAACCTGTGAAAGAAAACGTTATCATTGGACTATTACAATCCAATTGATCAAAGTTTTGTGAAAACAGAAAATGAAATGATCTGAATAATTAATTCAATCAATTTGTAATTAATTAAATTAATTGAAGTAATGTAATATATTATAATCATTTACAACCATCCATCCATTACTGTATAGGACTATTTCATCGACCCCAGATGGATCTGAATGATCATATCAGATGGATGCACTGAGGACCAGTGTTCCAAAATGTCCCGTCGTGTTTTTGTCCACCAGATGGCGGCAAGCAACCGAAAATGTCTTATCGTGTTCCGTCCACCAGATGGCGGCAAGCAACCGAAAATGTCTTATCGTGTTCCGTCCACTAGATGGCGGCAAGCAACCGACTTGCGTATCGATTGCGCATGCGCCAGCTCCTCCGTGTAAAATGGAGTCTATGAATGTTTTAACCGTAATTCTAAACTATTTAAAATACCCCGCTGATCAATTCACTTTATCTCTAACTTTATAAATACTACAATCTATGTGTAATGGATTCAACCTTATCCCATGAGATGAGCAATGCAATCGATCAAATTCAGCTTCCCTTGTAGTAGAAAGGATTTTCAGCTCTGTGTGTGTCCGCTTTTGCAGAGCAGGAAGGGGGGGGCTTTATTGTTCTTGAAAACCCACGGCTGTGTTGGGGCCTGCTTAAAACAATCTCTTTAACACAACTTGTTTTCATAAACAATTACTTTTCACGACACAGCAATATCAAGATTATCTTTCAATGCAGTTAAACGTATTATTTACCAAATTAATCTCATTCTAATATTCTCTAATGCCTTTTTTCCACGGCCTCTCTCTCAAGAGGGACCTGAGCGCCTGCAGGCGTAAAGCTCGTCCGTAAGACGGCACTAAAGCAATTAGCTCCGCTCACAAGGACAATGGTCCTCTTGTCTTATCAAACAGGAATTCTCATTCCTTATACATAATAACACAATCATCAGCTTCTCGCTAATCTTCACAATAACCAATATTGCCGACCCATTAACAAAACGTCTTCCGTTAATTTTCTGTCGACAAGCCTACACTTTTCATATAGACACTACTAAAGTTCGTCTTCCTTTAGTACCACAGGCTTATACACACACACACGATATTTTCCCAATACAGTGCAATTTACACATATATGTACAAATACAGATTTCTAAATCCGGCTCTTTAATTCAATCCAATTGTAATTATCTTATATTTCTAACAGATACTCAACACAAATCAAGATTCTTTTGTTTATAGCTTATTTAGAGTCAGTCAATCTTGCACTCCCCCTTCCATGTGTTGTATATTTCTAACCTGTTGGCTACTAAAATGAAGAATAGTTATTGAGCAGGTTAAGACCATTTATTACAAAAGTACATCAAAGCTGGACACTGGTCTGGCAGAGAGAGAGAGACAGAGAGAGCAGAGAGAGGGGGAGGGGGAGCAGCTGCTGGGTCAGGCACAGAGAGAGAGTGAGAGAGAGAGAGAGAGAGAGAGAGAGAGAGAGAGAGAGAGAGAGAGAGAGGAGAGAGAGGTACTTACCTCCAGGCGCTGAATCAAGAGATGCAAAAATTGACGGTGAATCACTATAAGCTATATATATTTACTCGTGGACTAGGCTCGCCATTATTTCGTATATTTTGGTATCTGTTACTGCTAAAAATGAAGAAGAGTTCTTGAGCAAATTTAAGACTGTTTATTCAAAAAAGCAGGTTACACAGCATGGCCCCTCAATGGAGCTGGTCATCCGAATCGGTCACAGGATATGAAGAAAAAGAGAGAGAATCAATGTGTGTACAGGATTTTATACCCCCCCTGTCACTGTCGCTGAGCCAATCAAAACAGAGATATGGTCTTGTTAACATCTGGTAATGATCAGTGTCTCCAGGCTATCCACGTCATTTTAATTTGGTCAGATACAAAGTTTGCCAGTGAAGTCATAGTAGTTTTCTGTCCTGTAAGTAGGATGTTATTATCTTATTATCTTATTATCAGGGGCCATCCCAAGGATTCTTTGGGTTCATGCTGTGTATTATCTGCCATACACTTGGTTTAATGCAATTCACCCTATGGTCTAATACAATTCTAATGCAATTTATGCTATGGGCGTCTTGCTGGCTCGGGCCCTAATGCAATTATATCTACCCGTGATGATATTACAGCCCCTGCACATGCTGGTCAAAAGGCCAGATGGGCATGTTCACAATCTATCCATTGTGTGTATTAGAGGGCCATTGCTATGGTTACAGAGCATGAAATACACGACATTAACATTAATGAATTTGGTGTCTGTAGGCTTGATCTTATCTTAAGTTATTGGTGTTTTGGTTATAGAAAGGTGAAACAGTTGTAATTAAGTCAAGTCATATTTATCCAAATCCAGGGGGAGGGGTATACAGTATACATTATTTGTAATGTTTGAGCTTTATTGAGAATGTTGTGATTATTGGCCATGTTTGACCTAAAACCTATAAAGCATATTCAATTGTAGCCTAATGAATGAATGATGAAATAACAGCTGTTTTAAGACCTCAGTCAGACCTCATCCAGCCAGTGTGTCTATCTTGCATTGAATAGCACTAAACACTAGGGGTGCAACGGTTCTCGGTTTTTTTACGGACGGTACGGTTTGCGTTCCACGGCTCAATTCACTAGTGAACCGTGACGGTTTTCGGTTTATGCTGCGATTTGGCTGCGTTCATAAATTAGCTCTGAGAGCGCCGCAACAGTTTGAGGAAGCCCCGGATTCCTACAAGTCTGCTGTGTGGGGTCATTTCGCTTTTCCCGTTGAATACGACAATAAGGGGGGGGGAAACAGTGGACAGAAATATTACTGTCTGCAAGCTCTGCTTAAAGCGTGTGCCATATGCAAATGGTTGCACCTCTAACATGAACCAGCATATTCACAGCTACCACTCAACGATAACACTGACTGGGGGCAGGAAAGCCAGTCAGGTAGCGTCAGTGAGCAGCAGTCTCTCTCTGATGCGTTCGGACAGACGTACACTACCACTTCAGAGAAACACAAAAAAATAACCAATGCAGTGGGGATGTTCATTGCAAAGGATTTGCAGCCCTTTTCGGTGGTTGGAGATTTGGGTTTTCGAAATCTGATAAAAACTCTCGAGCCCCGTTACAGTGTCCCCTCCCGTACATCATTCAGCACCAAAATAATCCCCGGTATTTACCAAACAACGCGCAGAGGCATTGAAGACGATTTGGCAAAAACACAGAGCTTTGCACTGACTACGGAGGGTTGGACCTCCCGGGCAACGGAGAGTTACCTCACTGTCACGGTCCACTACATGTCTCCGGATTGGGAGATGAAGAGCGCAGTACTGCAAACTCGTCCACTATACGAAAGCCACCAGCGCGCACCTGGCAGAGGAACTAACAAATGCAGTGACTGAGTGGAAGTTGGAGAGGCCAAACATAACAATTGTAACAACAGACAACGCAGCAAATATCGTAAATGCGATCCATGAAGCTGGTGGACTGGGGCCACAGATCGGCTGCTTTGCGCACGTCGTAAATCTCGCCGCCAAGAAGGCAGTGGCAATAACCCCGGTGTCCCGCCTCCTGGGTAAGATCAGACATGCAGTCACTTTCTTCCACAAAAGCACCACAGCCCACCATATTCTGACAATTAAACAAGATATGTTAGACTTACCAAAACACAAATTAATCCACGATGTCGCAACTCGTTGGAATACAACACATGACATGTTGGAACGCTATGTGGAAAGTGTTACTTTTGTAGTGTGAATTTGTTTTCCTCCTGTTTGTATACGGGCTACCAGCTGTCAAGGCTAAAGTGCACTTTTACTTTCGAAAGTGTTTATTTATTTTTGGACATTTGAAAGTGTTTTTTGTTTATATACAATTATATATACATTATATACATAACATATACATGTGTATGTTAAAGTTCCATATTATGTATAAGCAAAATAAAGTAAAGTAACAGTTTGTAAATAAATAGTAGCATTTGTTTCTGAACCGAACCGTACCGAAAACCGTGACCCAAACTACCGAACCGTACCGAACCGTGGGCCAATTGAACCGTTGCACCCCTACTAACTAGCTAGCTAGCTAATGTTGCTGCTTAGCCAGTTGAGGGATGGAGACACACTAGAACCAGCTCCGACAAAGTGGCTCTAAAGTTAGTCAAGTTACGATGCCAATTTTTAAGACCATGGTGATCAATGAAGCA
Source organism: Nansenia antarctica (assembly GCF_963989245.1). Taxonomy (NCBI): domain Eukaryota; kingdom Metazoa; phylum Chordata; class Actinopteri; order Argentiniformes; family Microstomatidae; genus Nansenia; species Nansenia antarctica. The sequence goes on along the minus strand of NC_137677.1, from coordinate 36,772,063 downwards.
GAGGCATCAAACAACTGTCGAGCAGCCAAGAAATATGATATTACAGAGTGTAATGTTAGAAGATGGTGAGACCAAAAATATTCCGCTTCCAGGAGATTGACAGGAGGGTGCGTGAATACGTGACTGAAAAACGTAACGAATGTATGCCCATACCCCAAGATGATAAAAAATAACCTACATTGTTTTATTCAATGTGAATACAAATAAAATGTTTTTCTTTATAAAAAGGGTTTTGGTCTTCAAAAAAGTCATTTTCCAAAAATGAGTTTTGAAAAAGGGGGGGGGGGGGGGGGTCGTCTTATATTCGGGTCAATATGGTAACTATGAATTAGCTTGCTTAAATTGCAGCATCGCCACCGATTCAACATATAATATTTTTTTTAAAGAATAGAATAAATCCCTCAGAAATTTTCTCAATATAGCCTACATCATGTAACGTTACACTTATTTGATTAAGTTAATTAATGTTATGCTTTGGCTGTATTCCTGTAGGAGCTTTGTTGACATTCCTGAGTGGGCCCCCACCTCCAGCTGATGTGACAACCCAGCCACCTCCTCAAGTAGATCCTACTACTGCTGCTGGTGAGTAATGTTTCATACTTTATACTGTGTTATGTAGGAGCACAATTATTCGTGTGACATTGCAGATATACAGTATGTCCGTTTAAGGTAAAGGTTTTCTGGTTATTATATATTATCTCATATGTCTGCTTGAAGGTCCTTCTACTCAAGAGGACCCTGACCCAGGTCCTTCTACTCAAGAGGACCCTGACCCAGGAGAAATATACTGTTATTTATATTGAGAAATATACTGTTATTTATATTGAGAAATATACTGTTATTTATATTGAGAAATATACTGTTATTTATATTGAGAAATATACTGTTATTTATATTGAGAAATATACTGTGATTTATAATGAGAAATATACTGAGATATATACTGTGAACTTCGGTGGGCTATACTGCCAAATCAGCGGCGGCTGGTGAGTTTTTTATTTTGTTATTCTTTTTTGTTATTCTTTTTTGTCAAAAGTATTCACATTCATTACTCAAGTAGAAGTATAGATACTATGGTTTAAAAATACTTCTGTAGAAGTTGAAGTATCAACTCAAGCTTTTTACTCAAGTAAAAGTATAAAAGTACTGGTTTCAAAACTACTTAAAGTATGTGGGGAACATGGCGCGTTCTGGCCTGCAGAGGGAGCCAGAGTGCCGTTGGAGGGGAATAATGGGCTGATTATGGACAGGTGTCAGTGATCAGACTCGTTGTCCCACTGGTCTATTTAACCTGTGTGTTTGTTCCCTCGGGAGATGAGTCGGGCAGGACGCACCTGCCGCGTGGAGACACACTGAGAGAGAGAGTGAGAGAGAGAGAGTGAGAGAGTGAGAGAGTGAGAGAGTGAGAGTGAGAGTGAGAGTGAGAGAGAGTGAGAGTGAGAGTGAGAGTGAGAGTGAGAGTGAGAGAGAGAGAGAGAGAGAGAGAGAGAGAGAGAGAGAGAGAGAGAGAGAGAGAGAGAGAGAGAGAGAGAGAGAGAGAGAGAGAGAGAGAGAGAGAGAGAGAGAGAGAGAGAGAGAGAGAGAGAGAGAGAGAGAGAGAGAGAGAGAGAGAGAGAGAGAGAGAGAGAGAGAGAGAGAGAGAGAGAGAGAGAGAGAGAGAGCGCCGTGGCGCGGACGCACAAGATCCCGAAAGGGGGTGAGGTGCGGGAAGCCGGGCGGACGGAGCGGGTCCCGAAAGGGAGGAGCAGCGGGGCGAGAGCGAGGGCTCTGCCGCGAGCGGGCGAACGGAGCGGGTCCCGAAAGGGAGGAGCAGCGGGGCGAGAGCGAGGGCTCTGCCGGGAGCGAACGAGTCCCGAGAGGGGGCGGGTCGCGGAGCGGGTCCCGAAAGGGAGAGACAGCGGGAGCGGGTCCCGAAAGGGAGAACAGCGGGAGCGGGTCCCGGAAGGGAGAAGCAGCGGGGGGGAAAAGACTCGCTCAGCACGTCAGTGACGGTGCTGAGCTGTGCGCCACTGAAATAAAACATATTCTACAACTGTTCCTCTGTGTCGACCTCCCTCTGTGCCTAGAGACTGCTACAAAGTATAAAAGTAAAAGTAATGTAAGGGGGAAAAAATGCCATTAAGGACAAAAGCTTAGGCCACGCCACAGGGGCCTATAGTGCACTACCCCACCTCCCCCCAAAAAAACATTTTTCTAAAGGCCATAATGACTATTATGTTATTATTAAAATGTTAATGTTGAACAATTTGGGATGCACTTGTTTCAGACGCATTTTTGCCCATTGAAAATGAACACATTTTAGTACAATGCAAATACATTAAAGAACCATATATGTGTACTACTGAGCATTAACATGTGAACACGGAAGATATGATGACTAGTTGCCTAAGTATTGTAATGGTGCAAAAAGTCAAACGTCAAAAGTCAAACGTCAAAAGTCAAAAGTCAATAGCCTTTATTGGAACTGTGAGGGCAAAACCATACAAACCATAACAAAGTAGTGATTCAATATTTCCTGAAAAAACACACACATACACACAATCTACATCAGCATCAGAGTTACCAATAAGCTTTGTTCAGCCGCAAAAGCAGCAGGTTCTCAAAGTTCTTTGAGCCAATGCATGCTCTTTTTGGCCTGAAGATCAGCCCTGCGACACTAAACAGTCTTTCACAGGCTGCTGAGGCAGGGAGTCCCGTATTAAGTTTGAGTGATAGCTGGCACACAGCTGGGAAGGTCTTCAGTACCTCTACTGTGTCTCCTGGGCACCCCAGGTACGCATCCAACTGCTGGGACGTTTCAAGGGGGCCGGTCTTCTTCAAGGAGGAAAAGAAGTCCTCTTCCTCAGACGATTGGGAGCCCTCACTGAAGTGTTTCTCGGCCTGACAGTCCAAGTGGCTTCTGATATAGTGAAGGCCTGTGGAATAAAAAACAAAAATCATGACAATTTAGACTATATGGCAGTATTGTAACTGTGTATTGGATAGTGTTGTGTGTGTGTGTGTCATTAAATGTAAATTCAAACTAATTTCACTGTCTTCATAGAAATTACACATATTAAGCGGAAGTGAAACACTTACCAAGTTTGAGGATATTTTCGTCACTTGTCCAACAGGTCTTAAATTTGGGAACTAGAATGGCTGCGGCTATCAGTTCTGGATCTGCAAGCATCTCTCCGAAGCGTTTCTCAAGGCCTGAAAGAAGTGCAGCAATCAAAGGCTCACAGAACTTGGAGGCGACTTGAAGGTGCTGTAGCTTGGTCCTTAGCAGAGTTATGGTGGGGACCAACCATCCCATCTGCACACTGGTTTCTCCCTGAAGAACATCCAGTGCCTTTGCAACTGGGCTCATTGTCTTCGCATATTCTGCAAGAAATGCAAGTTCCACTGGAGTAAACCTGTACAAAGAAGAAGAGAAAAACACAACATGGAACATTAAGTCTACTTGATGTAGCACCTTCAACTGGAGGAACTGATAATTAAAAAGGAAAAATATTGTCATCTGAGACTTTTAGAAATGAAGTTGTGTTGCTACAAATCACATTCATAGTAAATATGGGGACTGCATATTGGCATAGTGCATACGTGTTCTACAGTATTCCAAGTATAAAACTGTGACTTAATCTATTGTTAATCACTTCATTAACTGTAAGGCAGAAAAACAAGCACTTACTTGGGTGTATCTAGTTCACTGCAGACAGCTGCAAGGGCTCCCTCGCCTTGTTCTCGTGTTATTCTCACTATTCGTTCTACGGCTGAGAAGAGTGAATTCCACCTTGTAGCAACAGGCCTTACGAGTTGGAGTTTGCAGTGGTCTTCAATTACTTCAGATGCGGTGGTTGATCTTGAACTTTTATTCCACAGGCTAGAGCATTTGGCAAATGTGGACCTTGACACGCGCTTGTACAGTGGGTTGACCTCTGCTTTTGAAGCATCAACTGTGGACACTAAATTGAGGAGGTGGCAGGCGCAGCGATGGTGCTTGGGTAGCTGGTATTCTAAGTAGTCATCTTCTTCCAACAGGGCTCCGGCATCAACAAATTCAACACCCTCAAGGCTTTCCTCTTCTTCAATGTTATCATCATTTTGGCCACCATCATCCTCTTCTCCATCACCCTCTCCTACAGGTTCAGCATTGTTGTTCTCGTCAGTCTGCCCATAAACTCTGAAGGCTTTCAGGAAGTTTGATCCGTTGTCAGTTGTAGTGCGAACGATCTTCTCTCTGACATTGAATTCTGTGTGAATATCATTTAGGGCACCAGCCAGGGCAGAAAAGGTATGTGACCCTTTAAGTTGCTTGCATGCCAGGGCAGCACAGGATCTCTGCATGGTCTGGGGGTTAAACCAGTGCGCAGTGACACCAATGAAACCGCGACGGTGTGCCGTCCAGCAGTCTGTTGTTGTTGCTATGAACTCAATTTCACTAAGGGCAGCTTTCAGTTTTCTTTTCATTTCAACAGAGGCCTTTGTGACTTTGTTAACAACAGTATTACGCGTCATGACATTTGTATTTGGCTGAAGATGTTGCACAAGCTCAATGAAGCCCTGTTGCTGAACAATGTGTGGTGGGTGCAAGCCTTGGACAATGAATTTGAGGACTACTTCATCCACACTTGCCTGGGACACTCTTCGAGCTTCCCACAGCTTGGTTTGTTTGGAGGGTGGGGTCAAAGAACCTTCAGTGGATGACTTCCTTTTGAGGGCTGTTGAAGAAAGTTGCGTGTACCCCTCTAGACGAGTGGGGTGTTTCTTCTGTGGAGAAAATGCACAGGCACAGATTGAGATTCATATTATTTCTCTCAAACCACAAGCTGAGACTATCTAGGACTTCCGCTGTATTAAATTTCATGCTGGAAGTTCATGAATGGAGGTCAGACTACAAGTTAGGGAGCAGTTTCACTGGTCTATGCAATTATGTTGAGCAGACCAGAATATTGCCACTTAAAGCTGTTTTAGGACCACAAGCAGCTGCTGGCATGACTGAAAAGTAACATTATTGTTAATGGCACACACCGCACACATTTCTTCTCCCGTGGGAACATAATTACGGTAACTCTTTACAGCAACAAACACGGTAAAACTCCGACCTCAACACATGAAGGATTACAAATGAAACATTGAATCATAGCCTACTGCTAGCAAGCAAACCATGGCATGTTCTTAGCCATAGCAAACATTGCAAATGTACCATTAGTACGTTACTAGGTTACTACAAAATGTCGACTGATAATAACAAACTTTCAGCTTACCTCAATATGCTTTTTCAAATTAGACGGTGAGTTTTTGAAGGCCATTAGCTCGTGGTACTTGGGTGCGCAGAGCTTGCAGCGCATTTGAAAGGAGTTGTTTTTGCATCCAACCATTTCAAAAAATTCTTCCAGGTACGGCCAGGGATGGAGAAGGGTTGGCTGATCTTCCTGGCTATCAACCTGGTTGATGCTGGTGCTTGGTTGGGACATTTCGCTGTTATTTTGGAGTCTCTGGCACGGTCACGGACATCTTTGGCTACATACATCTGCTTTCCTTGCTGGAGTGTGATTTGTGTCATGTGCAGCAGATGGAATGCATCTCGTACAAATGGTATAATGTTTATACTAAGCTGAAATGAAATAGGAGTAACGAGGCTATTTTTAAAATGTAAGGAGTAGAAAGTACAGATAATTGCGTGAAAATGTAAGGAGTAGAAGTAAAAAGTCGGCTGAAAAATAATTACTCCAGTAAAGTATAGATACCCAAAATGTCTACTTAAGTAAGGTAACGAAGTATTTGTACTTCGTTACTTGACACCTCTGCTCTCCTAACACTGCTGATTCACTGTGCATTATTGCCTATGCCATCAGCCTATCAGAATGCTTGTTACATTCCAAAATCACTATCTGCCCAAGTCATCTCTTTGACATAGGCATTGTTGACACTACCTACAAAGATGGCCCAGTGACCAGGTGAAGTAAAGCATGACTTAGGCAATAATGCTATGAGGCTAACAAAATAATAATTGCCACGTTGCTCAACGTCCGAGAAACACTGTGACTGGTGAAATGAGGTGTCAGCTAAGATGACTGAAAGATGTCTGGTGAATCAATTTAACCAGTCACAGTGTTTCTCTTGGACGTTGAGCAACGTGGCGATTATTATTTGTAAAAACGAGTTACTACGAGGGGGGGGCATTTTCAAGATCTCGCCTGGGGCCCAACAGACCCACAGGCCGGCCCTGTTTGGGGATCACATAGTTATGTTTATTGGTGTAGTCCCATAGTGGTTCATTAACTGCATGAACGAGAGTCTGTTGGCTCATATCAGCATATTTTGTAACTTGACTAAACCATTAAAATGTCCCCACAGTAAGAAGCTAATCTGGGATGTGAAATGACACTTGGCAGAGCGTCAAAAAACAGACCTCTAGGCCCATTTGAAGAGGCTCATTCACACGTTAGTCTCCAGGCCACATTCAGAACTGACTAATATGGCCAACTTAATGAGCTGCACCAGTATATGTTTTCAGCTGAGTAGTAGATGGAGAGCTGAATATAGCCATGAGAAGCACCTGAGGTATCTTAAATACATCTAGCCTTCACAGGGCAGATTGGGTCATTGGGGTTATAGGACATAAGAGACAGGAGTGTCATATCGACTCCATTCAAAGTGTATTATATTCCCCTTCCTCTCCCCTCTCCGGACACCTTTGAATGTTTTCCCTAACCCACGGTGAAGCGACGCTATGAAGCCGCAGAATGTCCGACCGGGCACCCTGTTTGTCAGTGAATAACACCCGCTAGGAAGGTGGTAGAAACCCAGTTCCGCGGTGGCACACCGGGAAGTGATACTTTGGAATGCTTTTAACAGGGATTTAAACATTCACAAAGTCCCGAAATTCGCTTCTCGCTGTGCCGATCGCGACAGGAGTGTCGTATCGACTCCATTCAAAGTGTATTATATATTACACTTCCTCTCAGTTTGAGGGGGGAACCACCGCGGTCACCACCATCTTTTTAGGTCAGTGCCAATAAATCAACAAGCAGATAGGCCTACACTCTCCCAATGTTGGAAGATCAAATATGTTTTCTTTTGAGCCGTTCTCATGGGAAATGGTTCTGTTAGCATTGCAAAATATAACTAGTAGGAAGTCAGCTGGACCTGATGGGCTTGATAGTCTCTCCTTAAGCTTGCAGCTGATAGTATTGCTGAGCCATTAACTCACATGTTTAATTCATCCTTGGAACAAAACATTATACCGGAATCATGGAAGACAGCACATGTAACACCACTTTTGCAGGGATCCAACTATATTGGACAATTATCGCCCTATCTCAAAACTTTCAGTCCTGCATGGCTAAAATATTTTAGTCATTAGTTAGTGATCAATTAAAATAATGTCTAACTTGTAACAGAATTCTCACTCCTTTTCAGTCAGGTTTTAGGAAAAGGCATCGCACCATCACAGCTGCCACTAAAGTGATTAATGATGTTGTCATTGTACTATTGAGTGTAAAAAGTCACGTGCTGCGATATTCATTGACCTTTCCAAAGTGTTTGACACAGTTGACCATAATATTCTGTTACAGTGTCTCAATAAAATTGGGTTATCTACAAATGCTATTGGGTGGTTTAAAAACTATTTCACAAGTAGATTTCAATGTGTCATATGTGATAGTACTACATCAGAGAAGGCAGAACTTAATTAAGAAATGGCTTGTTTGCAGAAAGTTTTTGTATGTCAAGGACAGTGACTCCTCCCTTCTGAATAAGGACAGTGGGTGCATGTGTGTGTGTGTGTGTGTGTGTGTGTGTGTGTGTGTGTGTGTGTGTGTGTGTGTCTGTATGCGTGCGCGCGTGCGTGCGTGTGTGTGTGTATAATGAATCCACAAAGTCACAAAGTAAATGTACGTACAGGTTTTTAATCAATGAAAAATTCCACCATGAAATTCATATTTTATGCTTTCACAGTCTGTGCACCACAGAGTAGATGCTCTTGTTTATTCAGCCTCTTTGCCCTGTGATGAGAGAGAAAGATAAAATAAGGGATACATATGAATTAACCTCTTATGTATGATCACTTCAAAGAACACATTGTTAAGGGCAAGCAAGTACTTGTCTCTGGGTTTAGCTTCAAACAGGCTCAAACCCTAAAACCATTTAAATCTAATCTAAAAACCTTAATTTTTTTTGCAACAGTTAAGATTAAACACTAACACATCCATCCATGTCTTTTTATTCATTTCTATTATCTTATTCGTTATCTTATATATATATATATATATATATATATATATATATATATATATATATATAGACAATATATAATATCTATTCTTAACATTTTTTCTGTTTACTATTCTCCTCTTGATGTATTTTTGTAATGCCGAATGTAATGACAATGATGTGCTATACAAATAAACTTGCCTTGCCTAGCTTGGAGTTAAAAAAGAATGGCCTAGACCCATTTGTACTGAACAACTACAGACCCATATTAAATGTCCTGTATAGGAGAAAAATAAATAAATAGCTGCCAACAAAAAACGTACCAATTATGTGACCTAAATGATTTCTTCGATTAATTTCAATCAGGCTACATAAGACTGAAACGGCCAAAAAGAAGGTTTATCCGAAGGACACATTTCTCCAAGACAGTTGTGAATGTAAATGTCAATGTTGATGTCTGTGTGTACACTGAACCTGACATTCTGTTGTTGATGAGGTCATATTTGTACAGGAGTCAGGTATAGGTCAGGTTTGATAGCAGCTTTGTACCTTTCCAGAGTCGCGGCTCTTAGCCCTGAGCTTGTTGACCTGGGACTCAGCGATGTCAGCGCGCTCCTCTGACTCCTCCATCTCATGCTGCACCTTACGCAGTTTACCCATGTGGGAGTTGGCTTGTTCCTCCTGGGAGACAAAGACAGGTACAGAATGAAACACAGAGACAATAACACTCACAATGTTTGAAATGTTGTTTAAACAAATTAAACAAATTAAAAGGGAACATTATATTACTATATAATGATGGTTATATAGAAGTAAACACTATGCACTATGTGTAACATTACTTCAACAGTTATTTGCGATATTGTCATCGTGGATAGACATGCGTCAGCAACAATAAATTCAACTTAACTATGGATACCAAATGTTGTAATGTATGTTGACTATGTACAACATTGTATATGCTGTAATAATATTTGACTATCAGTATGTGACTCACCGCTTCCTCAGCCTGCCTCTTGTAAGTCTTCACTTTAAGCTGCAGCTTGTCGACCAGGTCCTGAAGTCTGGCAACATTCTTCTTGTCCTCCTCAGTCTGTGGGAGAAGATTGAAGAAAGTCAATGCCCACACTTCAATTGCATTCAGGTGCCTGACTCTGCCAGAACGTGTGAAGGTGTTTCTGGTAGTCTTACCTGGTAAGTGAGCTCCTTGACTCTACGCTCGTACTTGCGGACACCCTTTACTGCGTCTACCCCCCTTCTCTGCTCGCCCTCCATCTCACTCTCAAGCTCACGCACCTGTATGGGGGAAACACAGCCGTAAAAATCAGTCATGAATTATTGGAAAGAAGTAAAGATCGATTCTTCAAGGCTAGACAATTTATTGAATGCCCTTAGCTCTGCACACTCACCCTGGACTCCAGTTTCTGGAGCTGCTTCTTGCCGCCCTTCATTGCCAGGTTCTCAGCCTCATCCAGACGGTGCTGCAGGTCCTTGACTGTGACCTCCAGGTTCTTCTTCATCCTCTCCAGGTGAGAGCTGGTGTCCTGCTCCTTCTTCAGCTCCTCTGCCATCATGGCCGCCTGAAATGGTAGAGTGTCGATTCATTTAATTCATCCACAATGTGGCACAGATAATGTGCTCAGTCCAACTACAATTGTCCTTTGGTGTAGATGTCTTTACGGATTCAAAATGTGAGGGGTTCACCCTGCTCCAACTCTATCTCGCATTCAATTGCTCGCTCGCTCTGTGCAATTGCTTTGTCTGATGGTGCACTTGGCCAGAGGTGCGTACTAGACTACAGAGCAGGTTTAGATGAGTTGGGATTGATGGTGACAACTGTATCGCTATCATGATCAGAGCCGGTAAATAAGCTGTACTGTTATCTAACCGGGTTTCTTGGATCTATGAAGACCTCTATCTTGGGTACAAATACAGTTTATTGAGTTATATTGTTTTGAATATGGGGACTTACATCAGTGATGGCCTTCTTTGCCTTCTCCTCTGCGTTTCTGGCCTCCTGCACAGTGTCGTCCACCTCTCCCTGCACCTGAACCAGGTCAGTCTCCAGCTTCTTCTTAGAGTTCAGAAGGCTAGTGTTCTGTATGAGTAAACCCAATGATTAGTTGAATAAGAAAACACACAAAAGTCACACTGTGGGTAAGATGAGACTGCCTAGGAATCACCCGTACCTGGGAGTGAAGCAGTCCCAGGCGTTCGCTGGCATCCACCAGCTCCGTCTCGGCCACTTTGCGGCCTCTCTCTGTCTGCTCCAGGGCAACCCTGAGCTCCTCAATCTCAGCCACCATCAGACCGTTCCTGCGCTCCACCATCGCTGCCTGCTCCTTCAAATCTTCTGCTGCGCGAACAGCATCATCAAGGTGCAATTGGGCATCCTGGGAACAAACACAGAGTATTAAAACGTGTTGTTGTTGGACAATAGGATGGGTAAGGGATGCTTTCTTTGTGTTCCCTGATACCCCTTCAATTACTTTAAACATCAGTTCACTTTATTCCTGTGTTCTATGGTATTGGCAAATAGACGAATACCTATCTCCATTTTCACGAGACTTGCAATGTTGCTCCTTTTTTTTTTTAAGAATTTATTTTTATTTTGGGATTTATTTTACCTTGAGCTGTCCCTGGACGTTCCTCAGCTGTTTCTGGGCCTCGGCTGCCTGCCTGTTGGCGTGGCTCAGCTGGACCTCCATCTCGTTCAGGTCTCCCTCCATCTTCTTCTTCACCCTCAGGGCGTCGTTCCTGCTCCTCACCTCTGAGTCCAGGGTGCTCTGCATGGAGTCCACCACCCTTTGGCTGTTCCTCTTGATCTGCTCCATCTCCTCATCCTTCTCTGCCAGCTTCCTGTCCACCTCACCCTTGATCTGGTTCAGCTCCAGCTGCACACGCAGAATCTTGGACTCCTCGTGCTCCAGTGTACCCTGAACAAAACAAATCAGTATTCACACTTTGTTTGTGGGGGGGAGTTATGGACTGCCACTCATGGACTAAGGGTTGCTCTGGTTAGGGGCCTGCCAGTGTATGTGATTCAAATGTGGGAATACATATAGGTATAGGAGGAGCAGGTCTTACTTAAACCACATATTTGATCTAAATGAGAGTAACGTGGACAGGAAAGGTTAAATAAAAGGAGGAGTATTGCTCCAATGAACAGGATTAAACAGCATTAGTTTCTACCTCAGCCTCCTCCAAGGCTGTCTGGATCTCAGACTTCTCTGTCTCCACAGTCTTCTTGGCCTTCTCCAGCTCATGGATGCTCTTGCCAGTCTCCCCGATCTGCTCAGTCAGGTCAGAGATCTCCTCTGCAAACATAAACACAGAAGTCATTCAGAACAGGGAGATTTTCTTTGTATTATATTGTGATAAGAAAAAAAGGTACAATTCTGTCAAAGCTAAGTGTATTAAAATATGTCTACATTGTTCTTAAGAACAAGGTCAATCATATGTGGCTTGATCAAATTAGACACCCCTTCGCAAGCCAAATACAACTGCTGCTGTTGGACTCACGTTGCAGGTTCTTGTTCTCTCTCTTCAGAGTCTCCAGCTGATCCAAAGCCTCCTCATAGGAGTTCTTCATTTTGAAGATCTCCGTGCTCAGAGAACGAGCCTCCTTCTGAGCTCCTTCCAGCTCTGCCTGGCCCTCCTCGAACTTCTGCTTCCACTCTGCCAAGACCTAAAGAAATCCATGTGATTCATGTGATCCATGTAATATTTTGCAGCCATTTTCTGTCCATTATTGTATTGAGGGCTTGGGGCTTTTGTAATAAGAAATATGATGTAACAATACACCCATTTAATCAATTAAATTTAGGCCGATATGTTGCTAGCAAGGAATATATTTATTTTGTTATTTCACACCTTGTCAAAGTTCCTCTGCTTCTTGTCGAGGTTGGCAGCAAGAGCATTGGCTCTCTCCACGTCAATCATGAGGTCCTCCACCTCTCCCTGCAGCCTCTGCTTGGTCTTCTCCAGAGAGGCACACTTTGAGTTGGTCGCCTCGATGGTCTCCTCTGCCTCCTGCAGACGCTGGGCCAGCTTCTTCCTGTTCGACAGATGAAGGATTTTAAATCTTCACGTCTGAGGGATTGTGTCAGAGAATGTCTGCACATCTGGCTCTTGAGGTAAATGGTACAATATATTGTGTGTGACTCACTTGGCCTCCTCCAGCTCCTCAGTGCGCTGGACGGCATCAGTCTCGTACTTGGTCCTCCACTGAGCCACCTCACTGTTGGCCTTGGACATGCCGCGTTGCAGCTCTGCCTTGGCCTCCTGCTCCTCCTCAAACTGCTCCCTCAGGAGGTCACAGTCATGGCGGGCAGACTGGACACCGTGGGCCAGTGCGTTCTTAGCCTAGGGAGAGAAATAGAAGAGGTGACAGGGATAAAGAGAAGGAGAGAGAAGGACAGAGAGAGAGAGAAGGACAGAGAGAGAGAGAAGGAGAAAGAGAGAAGGCGAGAGAGAGAAGGAGAGAGAGAAGGAGAGAGAGAAAAGGACAGAGTGAGAGAAGGACAGAGAGAGAATGTGTAAAAGCGTCAGTGAAGCTGTAGTCAAAATGTTGTGGTTGGTGGAGTCTACTTTGAGTCCCTTACCTTGACCTCCTCCTCAACATGTCTCTTCAGCTCCTCAAGCTGCTGGACGAAGGCCTGTTTGCCTCTGGTCAGCTGGGACACCAGGGCCTCCTTCTCCTCAAGCTGGCGACCAAACTCACCTGTGGGGAACAGAGCATCTGGTTAATGGGGTATCTGTTCGCTGATGGCCAAGTTTTAATGGTTATTGTTCATTGTTGTTGGTGTAGTAAGTTGTGTTGTAATGGACAAAAAGTAATCCTGCCAATACTTGCTATTCTAATTTGTATGTCAAGTTCGATTTATTCTAAGTGTTACTCCCAACTCTATTTCGTTATATAGTACTCTGCGATGACAATAACGTTTCATCTAATCTAATCTAATCTACTGGTTAAGGGTATGGTATGGCGTGTGTAAGATGGTCCTAGATCAACTTCAACAGTATCTGGAGTATCATTTTTACCGTTCTCAGTCAGGAGTCTTGCCCTCTGTCCGCTCATGTCATTGACCTGGCGCACATTCTCATCATTCTTAGTCTTGATCTCGCTTAGCTGATCCTCAAGAGTACGGCACATCTTCTCCAGATTGCCCTGGTAGAGAAACATAAACCGTTATTACTTTACATGATTATCTTGTGCCAAGCACTGAGTGCCAGGCTTTGGACTTTGTACTTTGTGCTTTTTCACGTTTATTAGAATTGACCCCCAGAAACGCTGATCCATACAAACACTGACCTTAGACTTGGCGACGGCCTCCATGTTGCTGGAGAGGTCATCAATTTCCATCTTGTACTCGCTCTTCTCCTTCTCCAGCTTCTGCTTGACGCGCTGCAGGTTGTCGATCTGCTCGCCAAGCTCTGCCACGCTGTCCGCCTGCTTCTTCCTCAGAGCAGAGGCGGTGGACTCGTGCTGCAGGGTGGACTCCTCTAGGTCGCGTCTCAGTTTCTGGAACTCGGCCTCGCGCTTCTTGTTCATCTCTATCTGAGAAGCGGTAGCACCTCCGGCCTCCTCCAGCCTCTCGCTGATCTCCTCAAGTTCCCTGGAGAGATCGGCCCTCTGCTTCTCCACCTTAGCCCTGGCAGCGCGCTCAGCCTCGATCTCCTCCTCCAGCTCCTCAATACGGGCCTACAATGGGGAGACACAAACAGAGAGCTGAAATCAACAACACAGTCAAAACAAAGGATACACAAATGATTATTTTATTATTAAGATGTGTTTATCCAAAGCAGCTTACAGTTAACATACGGAACGGAGTCTATGGTGTTTAAGCATCATGCTTGAACTAACTGAACCATTGCAAACCAGGACTGTGCTAACACGAGGATAAATTGATCACTGTTTCTGATAGCAATCCTGACCATGGTAACTGTAGTGTTAATGGTAACCATGGTAACTGTAGTGTTAATGGTAGGCATGGTAACTGTAGTGTTGTTAGACACTGTACAGCCAACTGAGCCGTCTGACGGTCCTGTTCTGTACCTGGAGTTCCTTGATCTTCTTCTGGTTCTGAGCACCCAGAGACTGTTCATCCTCAATCTTGGCGAGGAGCTGGGCGGTCTCGAAGTCCTTCCTGAAGAACACAAACACATTGATTGCAGTTTGGAAGTGGAAGTGGTTCATAGCATTCACTTTGGTTTACAGAAAGACATCTGTCCAGATTTGTGTATTTTCGACTTCAATAGAAACATTTATTTATTCTATTGCAATATATTGCAACAATGTAAAGAAAAATAATGTTCAATTTATATCAAATCCAACTTTGTGGTCATTTGTTTGTGTTTACTTCTTGATCTTCTCATCAGCCTGCTGCTTGTCATTCTCCAGGTCCATTACGGACTCCTGGGCCAGTTTCAGATCACCCTCCAGCTTTCTCTTGGCTCTCTCTAGGTCCATACGGAGCTTCTTCTCTTGCTCCAGAGAACCCTCAAGCTAGACGAGAAACACACATATTTGTCATCAAAATCTAAATAATGAACAACAATGATAAAGTACACTAGATTAATAAAGTAAAGCCTTTTAGAGCATAAACTGGGGTGCAGGTTCATGATGATTGCCTCAAACTAAATGAGCAACCTTAGCTTTCATACTATAATAGCCATCTAATAATGCTTAGCTTGTATGTGACTGTTTGATGTTCTTGTGAGTTTTAACTTATGGAAGATAATGAGCTTTACTCTTTCATTACAATCTTGGTTGACACTAGCACAGCTTTGTGTTCATTGGCCACTCACATCGTCCACTTGCTGTTCCAGCTTGGTCTTAGCCTTGGTCAGAGTGTTGACTTTGTCCTCCTCTGCCTGCAGGTCGTCCAGTGTCTGCTGGTGGGCCTCTTGCAGGGCTTTCTTCTCCTTGCTGAGCTTTGCAACAGCCTCATCCTGAGATGCCATTTCCTCAGTCAGGTTTTTAACCTGAACACAGCCACAACAGAGTCGCTTGTCACTTCACCTCACAAAGGGAAACAGTTTATATTGAATATACTGTCACTTGAATCATGTTCTCTCTTTCCAGGACCAACACAACACAGATTAATTGATTGTTTGACATTGACAGTTTGATCAGAGTGTAGTTTGTATGTGATATGAGACCTTGTTTTCAGTGGCGTGTTTCTCCTTCTCCACTTTGGCCAGAGTTAGCTCCAGGTCATCAATGTCTTTCTTCAACTCAGAACACTCATCCTCCAGCTTCCTCTTCTTGGCTGTCAACTCAGCATTGATCTCCTCTTCATCTTCCAGCCTCTCGGTCGTCTCTTTGAGTTTGGCCTCCTGCTGGATCTTGCTCTTGATGAGCCCCTCGCACCTCTCCTCAGCATCGTTCAGACAGTCTCCTTCCTGGTTTCGGGAGGGAAGAAAAAGTCAATGTGTCTCAATGTGTATTCAAATATAAACTGATTCTAGTCCAAGGGCACACAGTAAATCAATACAAATCTATGAAAAATGCAAACTTAGGGACAAATGGTTGTGTGAGAGAGAGAGAGAGAGAGAGAGAGAGAGAGAGAGAGAGAGAGAGAGAGAGAGAGAGAGAGAGAGAGAATGTGTGTGTGTGTCCTTGTGAGCCCGGTCACTCACAGATGCAACTTGGAGGGCAAGGTCATTCTTCTCTTGCAGGAGTGATACCATCTTCTCCTCCAGGTCCTTCTTCCGGGCCTCTGCCTTAACCAGATTAGCTTTGCATTTCTCATAGTCTTCCTTCATGTTGGCCAGCTCCTTCTCTGTCTCAGCGCTCTGCAGCAGAGGCTTGATCTTGTAGTAGACCTTCATCCATGGCCAATGTTTGACATTCATGAATGAGCGGACGTTGTACTGGATGGTGTAGATGGACTCTCTGGTTGACAAGAGGAAGGCAATTGTCGCATAGTGAGTTTAATGCTTTTGAAAGGCACATTTATATTTAAAAGATTTTGCTAAAGAGATTATCCTCCATCCCATACCTCCTCTCCATCATCTTCACGAACTCCCTCCTCATCAGGTATGCGCGGCAGAGAGCCTGAGTCATGGTAACCAGATTTGCCAACTTCTCATCTCGCATCTCCTCCAAGACACCCAGAAGACCAGCTTTGAAGAACACCTGAGCACAGATAAACAGGCATGTCCAAAGGAGGAGTTACACATTGTAACATATAGGAAAATTGTTATGTGGCAACATCTCCTGACCTTGGTGTGTCCAAACTTGTACTCATCGTGAGGAATGTCAATGGACCCGAGCAGCTTCTCTGAAGCCTTCTTGTTGTCCATGAACTGACCCTCAGGGATGACACCGGCATTCAGTACTTTGTACCTGTATGGGGAGAATTGTTAAATATGTTACTGCTGTTGCTTGGGACTACAGATGGAAATCTGCCATGGAGGCTAAAGTTGCTCCATGTACTGCTGTTAATTAATGGGGACTGACACGAAACTATGAACTAATAAACTAAACTAAAGTAATTCTGTCATGGAAGGGCACTATTGTGTGTGTGTGTGTGTGTGTGTGTGTGTGTGTGTGTTCTACCTCTGCTTGAAGTCAGCATAGAGGATTCTGCTGGGGAAGCCCTTCCTGCAGATCCTGATACCTTCCAGTACACCGTTACACCTCAGCTGGTGGATAACCAGGAAGTTCTCCATCAGACCTGGAAAACAAAAATGCATCTTAACCCTTAAATAAACCTGTACAGTAATGTAAGGATAGTAATGATGATTAGTAGTTTAATCATGGGCTTAATCTGTCGTATGTCTCTCTGTGTCGTACCTGGAGTCTTTGACTCGTTGGGGATGAGGCAGCGCACAAAGTGAGGGTGGGTGCTCCTCAGGTTGGTCATCAGCTTTTGCAAGTTCTCCTGTGAGGGGTTACAAAACATAGTGCTCTCACAAAAAATGCACACTTAATTCACACTTTTGAAGAGATAGTACTTTTCAACAGACACTGGCAGGCAGGAGGAAAGCTCACCCTGAACTGGGAGGACACAGTCTGCATGGAACCTCCCTTCTTCTTGCCTCCCTTCTTTGTAGTGTCTTTTTCAAAGAGTAAAACAAAGTGTTATAAATCTCTGATCAACTCCCTTCAATGTTTGTTCATTAAAGTAGAAATGGCGCTGGCCACGGAATAGTAAAACATTTCAGCTGTATAGCCAAATAGTCAGGGTCAGGTTAGGGTCAGGGTCAGGTTTAGGGTTAGGGTCAGGGTTAGGGTCAGAGTCAGGGTTAGGGTTAGGGTCAGGGTCAGGCTTAAGGTCAGGATCAAGTTAGGGTTTGACTCAGGTTTACAGCCCATATGTACATTGAGTTGTGGGTAATTTCATGGCTAAAATTATGTTGTGTCTGCCCGGCTTAATGCTAATTATCGTGCTAATGCTTAGTTATTAACATGATGCAAATGTTACCTTCAGCTGCAGGAGCAGGATAAAGGAGGGGCAGCAGTTTGACTGAGGACTTCTGGTACAGCTGGATCACAGAGTCGTTCAGGGGATCCTTGTTCTTGTCCAGCCAGCCAGTGATGTTGTAGTCCACAATGCCAGCGTAGTGCACCAGGGAGAAGTGGGCCTCAGCCTTGCCCTTGGCGGGCTTGGGCTTCTCAAACGCCTTGGTTTTGCCAAGATGTGTGTTGTTCAGCTTGTCCTTGAAGGTGGTGTCTGAAGACTTGGGGAACATGCACTCCTCCTCTAGGATGGAGAAGATGCCCAATGGCTGTGCAGAAAGAGATTTGAATTAAATTAGTAAGTTGGTATTTACACTATTTTCATGTTTATAACTTCAACAGTCACTGTTATAAGTTGATAGCCATGTGGTGGAAGCATATGAACCCTTTAAACATATTGTTTTCTATATGCAACATCTGGTGTTAAACACTTGGTTAAAGGTGTGTATCAGACTAATGTTGAGTAAATGTTGGGATGCAACATCAGCCGTTAATGAGTGTAATCAGACCTTTATGCTTTTATGGCTCAAAAAAGCTGAATGAAAACATGCATTCAGACTTGATCTCTTTATCACACATATGAGTTATAACTGACTATATATAAAAATAAAAAAAACATACAGATTATTATTATTAATAATAACAATAATAACAATAACAACAATAACTATAATAATAATAATAATAATAATTGCTGCTTACCTTCTCAATAAGCTCAATGCAGGCAGCCAAGTCCATGCCGAAGTCAATGAACTCCCAGATGATTCCCTCCTTCTTGTACTCCTCTTGCTCCAGGACGAACATAGTGTGGTTGAAGAACTGTTGCAGTTTCTCATTGGTGAAGTTAATACACAGCTGCTCCATGCTGTTGTACTGTTGATGGAATTTGAGAATAAAGGAATATTTTCATCATTCATGGCTGTTAATCTTTCAGAATGACAACATGTTTTCTTGTTTTGACAACATACTCACATCAAAGATCTCAAAACCAGCAATGTCGAGCACACCGATGTAGAACTGCCTTGCATTCTTGGTGTCCAACTGTTCATTGATACGGATGACCATCCACAAGAACATCCTCTCGTAGAGGGACTTAGCCAGAGCCATCACAGAATTGTTGACCTGGAAAAAAAAAACTTCTAGTTAATAACTGAGATATTGACCATGTGTAGGCCAGGCGATGCAGGTGGAGGGTCGTTTTTAGGGTTTAAGGATTAGGGCACTGAATCAGAGAAACTATATACAAGTATTGTGACTGCATGAACTTGGAGAGAGGGAGGGGCGCTGTGTGTTTGTCTTTCTTTTTCTGTGTTGATGTTTCTGTTGGACTTCATTGATATTGGTATTGACTGATTTCGGCATTTGTGTTTTATGACGTCTCAACATTGTTGAACCACAGGGTGGCACCTACACGCAAGCACTATAAAACCAAATGTTTTTCAAGATTGTTCACAATATGGCAAAAAAAATATAGATGGTATGATAATAATATGTATGCCCTACCTGAGGCACTGTCTGTCCCTTGGTCACATACTCATTGCCGACCTTCACTCTGGGGTAGCACAGAGCTTTGAGCATGTCGGCTGAGTTCAGGCCCAGGAGGTAGGAGATTTTATCAGCCACTGGAAAGAGAAGGAGCAACAGACTCAAGGACAGAGCCATACAAGACTGCTTGTGTCTTATTCTGTCAACAAGTCCTAGTTTTATTCTGATGTTTCATGATTGATTTGGGCATTTGTGCTAAATGTTGTTTTGTTCATGTTTGGGGCCGGAGGTGGAACTCACCCTCTTGGCCGTCTGGCTCGGCCTGCTCCTCACGCTGCTTCTGCTTGAAGTGCATGTTGCCATGTTGCATGACAGCACCTGTCACCTTGTAGATGTACGCTTTCTCCTCTTTGTTGAATCCCAGGATGTCAATGGCGTCCTGAAAGACAGAGATTTCATGTTAGCGAGGACAGAAAACAGTGAGGAATTGAAGATAAACTCACACTGTCAGAATGGAAGGAAATGTCAGACTTCTCTATTCCTCTAGTAGACTAGCAGCACAATAGGATTTTGAAAATTTTATATAGAGTGCTCTTGTGGATGCCCCTATAAGAGGAGGCATAAACACTGGGTACACCAAAAGAAACATTGATACAAAGAAAAACCCTTTGTGTGACTCACATCTGTGGCGTCCAGCTCTACTTTGTCGTCGATACTGGCCACAGTGATATGCCCCTGGCTGATCATGGGGAAATCATAGGGGTTGGTGGTGATGAGGCACGATTCTGTGGAGAACAGAGAACAAAGTTGTTTATTAAATCAAATACATGATCTGCTCAGCCAAGCACATTACTCAACCAAAGCCCAATTCTTATGCCTCTTATACCTAGATCTAGGGTTCTATATCTCTATCTCTACCTACATATCTCTTATACCTAGATCTAGGGTTCTATATCTCTATCTCTACCTACATATCTCTTATACCTAGATATCTATATCTCTATCTCTACCTAGATATCTCTTATACCTAGATATCTATATCTCTATCTCTACCTAGATATCTCTGACTCTACTTAGTGCCGCAGCTACTATATGAGTATTTCACTTTCACAGCAGGGAGGTAGTTTTCCCTGCTCTCTGCTTTGACGTACCAACGATCTCAGGTTTGTGGTTGGTCATCATCTGGTAGAAGATGTGGTAACCCCTCTCATCAGGAAGCTGGAAGGACACCCTGGACTTCTCCAGCAGATCTGATAGAGAGAACAGGAGAGAAACGTGTAAAGTATTGCAAAACCATTTTTGTGGAGTAAGTATGGAGAAATGACTAATACCAACTTACAGGTCTCAATGTCAGCACTAGCCAGTTTGCCGGACGTAGCGAAGTGAATCCTGATGAATTTACCCTAAGGTAGAACAGGGCGGTTAGAAAACATTCAACAAAAAAACTACAACTGCCAAAGTGTTTTCCTCATACTTACAAAGCGAGACGAGTTGTCGTTCCTCACAGTCTTGGCATTACCGTATGCCTCCAGCAGGGGGTTAGCTGCAATGATCTGATCCTCAAGAGACCCCTGAATGAGACAAAGTTGCTAAAGCGTTAGTAACTGAACATCTCTCATATTTCATGTCTCTTTCAGCAACATCTGTTCCTTTTAGCTGAGAAGGTGGCTATAGTGAGGTACAGACCTCATGAAAAATCCTTTAATGAAAGCTGATTGGCTCCCAGTCTAATGCCCATGGTTCCACCCAGCTGTCTCTGAGCCTACTGGCTCCCAACAGCACATATACCCACCCCAAACCCTCTGTCAAACTAGAAGGAATTAGAGAAAAGTTGATGTGTTTTGAATCATTCACCTCAACTTACTCTAAATGGTGACACACAAGCACAACTTACCTTGATTTTACCAGAGCTCCCAGATGATTCTCCTTTCTTTCCTCCTGACACAGCAATGGTGGCAAAGTACTGGATGACACGCTTGGTGTTGACAGTCTTTCCAGCACCGGATTCTCCACTGGTTAATACACAGAAAGTTTAGGGTTAGGATCATATCAGCATTCATTAAGCAAGAAAATAAAATGACATTGCTATAACTTTTACGTTAGCGTAAAACGTTTTATAACCAAATCAATGTTCTCAAATATTCTCACTCTGTTACTCAATATTGACTTCATAATACCTAACATACATAAAGGAACACTTTTTGAAAAGTAACATGTTAGTGAACAACTTACGTAATCAGGACGGACTGATTCTCTCTATCTGCAAGCAAAGAAACACATTGTTCAGACTCATCCCCTGGATTTTGGTACATTATTGCATTCAAGGCATCATCATAAAGTCACACATCTAACTATCCATCCATCCATGAGAGCTCGTACCAGTCATCATGAACTGAAAGGCGTTGTCAGAGACAGAGAAGATATGGGGTGGAGCCTCCATACGCTTCTTCCCTCTGTAGGCGTCAACAACTGACTGGTCGTACACGGGGAGCCACTTGTAGGGGTTCACCGTGGCGCAGAAGAGACCAGAGTAGGTCTGGATAAAGTGGATCAAATATGTGAATTAGACAAGTCAGATTAGCTGGAATGTGGAAGTTTAGGTATCGTTGAACATACTGATATGCTGTATGATGATGTTCTCTGCGTTTGCTAATGTGTGCTAAGTTTCTGGTGTTCACTGATGTGTATGTATCTCTTATGGGTTAGAGTTAGGGTTAGGTTTAGGTTTCTGTGTTCACTGATGTGTATGTATCTCTTACGTAGATCATCCATGCTGCGTAACGCTCTTTGAGGTTATACAGCACAGAGGCTTCATTCAGGTAGGTCATCATGGCCATGTCCTCTATCTTGTCATACTTTGGGGGGTTCAATTGCAGGATGTCATCTTCTTTAAAGTCTTTAGTCTGAAACACAGTGGGAAATCTAGATTACACTCAAATCAACTGTACTGATCACTTTTTACTGATGAAATGTTGGTACAAGGTTAATTGAATCACAGTACCAGTGCTTTACGATCCTCCACACTACTTGAATATTACTATTTTTTTATGTTGATCAATAACATTTTTGTTAACTATGTGTGTTGAAAGGTTCAACCTGCTCAAGGAAGCAGCAGTTTGGCTAAAGGTTATAGATTATAGGTTATAGGTTAAAAGTGTATAGGTTATATGTGAAAGGCTTACCTCCTGACTGACTGTGAGTTTCACACTGATTTTTGCACCATCCCTGGCCACAACTGTACCCTTGAGGTACAACTCCACCTTGTCAGTCACATAGCAGGCGTTCTTAGCATCAAAGGGTGCGCTCTGAGCTTCGATCCTCTCCCTCTCTGGCTTACGAAGGTAAATGGCAGCTGCGCCATAAATGGCCATCTCCGCGTCCGTACTCATGGTGGCGGCTCACTAGGAAAGATTAAACCACAAACATGTTTGAGTCTTACTAACCCTCCACAGTCAACAGAGTTAGAGGCAGTATATTTAACAGAATGTATTCTTAGAATGTAAACACTCAAATATCTCACCTTGTTTTCTCCACCCAGATGAAATCGTTTTCTTTGTGGTCCAAGCTATTACAGTCAGCTAGGAAGCAATCAAAGACAATACTATAATAAAATAAAGGGTGAATACTTGGTAACATATGTCAGGACCTACACCTCAGAAAGTAGTGGCCCATTCTGACCAGAAACAAGTTAGAAGATTGCACCATTAAAGGTCCAGTATGTATAGATGTTTAAAATAGTGAAAAGTGTCCATGATAAATAGAAGAGTGCTTAGCATTTTGTAATATCTGGTGTTGGGTTGGACACTGGCCTTCTTTGTGCGTATTTAACGTTTGGTTTGATTGGAAGGATATGCACGTGTATAGTAGATAGAAATAGAAAACAGCATATGCACATTTTCAGATGTTCAGTATGGCCGACATGTAAAACTACATGCTGGACCTTTACATTTTCACTTCAATGTCCTGCTATATACATGCTATATACATGCCACTTTCTTACAAACTGTGTGAAGTCAAAATAATGTATAATCTTTCACAAGGTAATAAAGTAATGCCACTTCAATGTTGAATAGAATACATGAGTTGTTCCAGAGCTAATCATGCAAAGTCCTATGTGGCAGCAAACACAAACAGTCTCACAGAGACACAGAAATCATGTAAGGAGGTGGTGGGTCTTACCACAGAGGATGAATCTGCCTGTGGATGCTGTGGCCTCAGTCTCCTTATATCTGGTTCCAGAGTGCCAACCAAGCAGAAGTTAATTATGGACCACACTGCTGGAGGAGCTGGACTGGATGAGAGACTCAGCTGTTTAACTTTAGGCCCTTTTCTGATGTGATATTCATTTCTTTCTCCTCTCTTGCAAACTTGTTACTATTCCAGATCTTTCCACTGCTACTCCTCCTACAACTTGTAAGATAGAATCACCAATCCAATTTTTCAACATGCAGAGATGTCTTATTGAAGATGCAATATTTATTATTATTATTATTAAAACATTTTTTAAATAATTGTTATACTTACTCCACTACTTACACTAAAGTGCAATTATTAACATGGAGGTCTAATTATCAACATGGAGATTTATGAAAACAAAAACATGACTTTGTTCTACCTCTTCTGCTCTTACATCTTTCAAAGTATTCGCATCAATATTTACAATGTGGATATTACGAATCCTGATTAAAAAATACAATTAATGAAATGAAAAAATGAAAAGAAACTTTTCTAACTTTTTTTTAACTATTATACTTTTTCTGTACCTCCAAAAACTCCCATCTGTTAACATGGTGGACATCCCATAATAATGTTTACATGTACAGCTGGGGCACTTCACAGTCCCTCATGAACTTGTCAATGCAACAGAACTGAGTCACTTTCAAGAGAGAAAAATCATATGGTGTTTATTGACCTTCATTATGGTCTGCTGTGCCAAAAAACATTCTCTCAGTGAAGTGACTGATGGGCATTTAGGTTGGACCAATCACAGCATCCATATCTTGGATTACGGGACCAAACTGGACTTCATAGGGAGCTGAGGGTTACTCAACCAAGAGACAAACAAACTGGTTTCTATCTATTAGCCCTAGTGGTTCCCAATGGGGGTCCTTGGGTCTAGAAGGACAATATCAACAGTGTCAAAAGCTGTACAGAAATCAGGAACTGCAATGCCAGAAACAGAGCTCTGGCCTGAAGCAGCAATAGGTCATCAACTACAGTCCTTTGACTAAAGCTACTTTGATGTTGGGGCCTAAAACCTGGCTGAAGGCTCTCATAATTGCTAGTGAGCTGCTGGTCTACTACTTTCTCAAGTCTTAGTTGCGGCTGGGCGACCGGGAGATGCAGAAGCCTCCTCTATCACCTGCAGACCAAAGGCCAATCGGAGCCAAGCAGTAGATGGAGGCTGCGCTCCGATGTCTCACCTCTGCTAACCCGGCCTCCTGGAGTTCCCAGCTGTCCTGGGTTGAGTACGCCTTGCACTGTTCCCTTAGTTACCAGCCCCCCTTGTTCCCTGCGCATGGAGGAGGACATCATCGAGGACATCATGGAGTAAGACATCATGGAGTAAGACATCATGGAGGACATCATGGAGGACATCATGGAGGACATCATGGAGGAGGACATCACTTTTTTTTTTCATGGAGGACATCATGGAGGAGGACATCATGGAGGACATCATGGGGTAAGACATCATGGAGGACATCATGGAGTAAGACACCATGGAGGACATCATGGAGGAGGACATCATGTCGGTCCTTCCCAGCCTTCACTCACTGCTGCGCGATTTGGTCGCTGGCATGGCACGGTTAGGCTGGCCGGCCGCGCGGGTTTGGTCCCAGGCTGGCAATACTGACGACAACAGCAACGGCGGCACCGCCTGTCGTTTTGCCCTGGACTCCCGGCCATCTCACCTGCCCCCCACCTCCCCCTGCCCTTCTCTCGTCTCACCTACACTCACTGAACCACAACCATCGCCTCACTGCTGCTGCTGCCACCAAGGCAGGCATTCTCCGCTGCCACCGCCACATCCATCGAGGCTCCCAGCAACATCAACACCGGACTCTACACCACCCCTCCCCCCTCCCCGTTCGCTGACTCTGTGTTCCATGTTACTTGTTGTTGTTACCTGTTGTTTTTGTGTCTCCCCATGTGTATCATATATTGTCAGCGTCTTTGAGCCTTGGAAAAGCGCTATATACATTTAATAAATTATTATTATTATTATTATTATCATGGAGGACATCATGGAGGAGGACATCATGGAGGAGGACATCATGGAGGAGGACATCATACTTCCCAAGGCAGAAGGCTTTTAGCTCATCTTTTAGCCAATCTTCCTGTCAAAGTGGCATAGGGTTAGGGTTAGGCCCTACGAGCCAGAAAGATCGCAAGGATTCTAACCCTAACCCTAACGAATTACTAAACCGAGGGAACGGATTACTAAACCGAGGGAACAGATTTACTAAACCGAGGGAACAGATTCACACATCAAATATTGTTTTCTACCATGTGACCCCAGGGGGGCTCCGTAGGTTTGTTTCGAGTTCGCTGTCGTTTAGTTTAGTTTTGAGTTTCCTTTATTCCGCTATATAATTTGAGAAGCCATGGGCAAGTGTAGATTTAATGAGCTGTGGTTAGACAAAAGCGCGTTTAAGGCCTGGTTGAAAGCTGTAGATGGAAATGAGCACGAAGCCTGTTGGACTTTGTGGGATGAGGGGAAAGTCCAGTCAAGGTACCTGGGGTCCCAA
The DNA here is from genome assembly GCF_963989245.1 of Nansenia antarctica. Lineage (NCBI taxonomy): Eukaryota > Metazoa > Chordata > Actinopteri > Argentiniformes > Microstomatidae > Nansenia > Nansenia antarctica. The sequence continues at coordinate 36,746,164 of NC_137677.1, read as the reverse complement.
TTCATGGGACATGCAACAGCGCAGGACTTGTTGGCGAATGTCAAAGTAAGTAACGCAAAAATCAATTATTGATCAGTTCCATTTGGTAGCTATTGTTCTACAATGCTACTAGCTGTAGTGTGTCACAGCTAACTTTATATCAGTGGGCCTATTGTAGGCTAATGTTAACTTAGCCTACTTGTCTCATCTGTGAACATACTACATGTAAATGCATTTTTAGCTTCATAGGAATGAGTGTTTGAGTACATTTGAAATGATTGTGGTTAGCCAATATTTTAATTATCACAGACATTTGAATAGTCTCAGTCACCCTTCCTGTAGCTGCAATTAAGTATATGCCTACACATTGTTCATCCTGCAACCCTTGTTGTTTTCATTTGTAATGCTGAACTCTGCTATGAACAACATGGATATGTTGCATTCATGTTTATGTTTCAGGAGTGTGTTAACCAGCTCCATCTAAGGAGAAGAGGCAGAGGCCAAGTCTGGCACGAAGATGGCAGAGCTAATCTCCAAGTCAAACATCCTGCGAAAGGGCAGCCAGGAGAAGTTGGCTGAGCTTGAGATAATTGAGAAGGAGATAGAGGCAAAGAGAGCAAAGCTCAGAAACATTAAGTGAATTTTGTTGTTGTTGGGGACCTGTTCGGTTTTCACAGAAATGCCCCCAAGTAGTTCCTCCCCAGCTCTGTTACATAGTCTTGTCTCTTTGTAGACAGTATGTAACATTAAGCTGTTATAAGCTTTTGTACACTTTGTTCTCTTCACGTTGAAGTGACTTTCTACCGTTAACTGTTAATGTTAATAAATTTACTTTTGAGTAATTATGGGACTTATTTATTTTATATTAATTATCCTTCAGACTTTTTTTGTAACTTGCATTTTTTGTAACTTGATTAAACTATTTGAAATGCCCCCTCAGTGATGTCTTCTAATTTAGGATGTGGCAGGTTTGGGATTGTTGCTATCTGAGCTGGACACCAGGGAACACCGCCTTCTAGGGACCTGATCAGAGTCTATTTTTAAGTTTATTTTAAAGAGACTCTTAAATCAGGTTTACGATTTAAAGAGACCACAGTCTGTGGAAGAGAGGTAGAGAAGAGAGGACAAGTATATTACAACAGACAACATCAATAACCCCCGTGGCCATTCCCCTACACCCCCGACGCTCAAGGCCAAGGGTGGGGGTTCGTTAGAGTGGCTGCTGTTGGGGTACGGGGTCCTGGGGGGCAGGAAACATGTCCAACCCTTCTATTGAACAGGTTTGACCTAGAACACTTGGAATATTATAAACGTTGTAAATCAGTAGAACCATTTTAAAGTGTTCCCTCTTGTATTTCAATGAATGAGTTCAATACAGTCTGAGGTTGTTCAGTATGAGGTTGTTCATTCCTCTAAGGAGCAGCTGTTGTCTCTGGCTTAACACTGTGGAGACCACAGGACTTCACTTCAGACGGGATGAATGGAGCCTCAGCTATTTAGTCTTGTCATCCAGCCCATCATGTCTTGAGGCCTAGAATCACTACACGTCATAACAGCAGTCAACTATGTAGAGATCAAATCAAAAGCGTAGGATGTAGTAGGCTGTGAAACTGTAGTCTTGATTACTTGTTGGATCCAAATTAAATTCTTCTGAATAGCATTGCCTTGGCGTCTCTGTGAGCTGTCTAGTAACACTGTTCCAACCTTGGACCAGGCTGTGCTGCTACAAAAGACCTGCCAACCTGGGACCGGGCTGTGCAACTCAATGGACTGCACTTATATAACACCTTATTCCAAAGCTCTTTACAACGGCCTCTCATTCACCCATTCACACACACATTCACACACCAATGGCAGCCAGCTACCATACAGGGCGCCGGCCCGCTCATTGGGAGCAATTTGGAGTTCAGCGTCTTGCCCAGGGACACCTCAACCAGTGGCCAGTCTGGGATCGAACCGCCGACGTTGCGATCATTAGACGCCGACTCTACCTCCTGAGCCACAGCCGCCCCAAGACCTAGAACTAGACCAGACCTAGAACTAGACCAGACCTAGAACTAAACCAGACATAGAACTAGACCAGACATAGAACTAGACCAGACATAGAACTAGACCAGACATAGAACTAAACCAGACATAGAACTAGACCAGACCTAGACCTAGACCAGACCTAGAACTAAACCAGACATAGAACTAGACCAGACATAGAACTAGACCAGACATAGAACTAGACCAGACATAGAACTACACCAGACATAGAACTAGACCAGACATAGAACTAGACCAGACATAGAACTAGACCAGACATAGAACTAGACCAGACATAGAACTAGATCAGACATAGAACTAGACCAGACATAGAACTAGACCAGACATAGAACTAGACCAGACCTGCCAAACCAGGTCCAGGGTGAAAATGGTGACTTGTTACTTGGCATCTGTTAGATGTTCAAAAGTCTTATGGCATGGAGGTAAAAACTGCCTGTCTCACTACCTGTCTGTCTCACTACCTGTCTGTCTCACTACACACACACACACACACACACACACACACACACACACACACACACACACACACACACACACGCACACACACACACACACACACACACACACACACACACACACACACACACATGCTTTTAACATTGCATTGACAATGCCAAAGGCAAGGCAAGGCAGGGCAAATGTATTTATATAGCACATATTCATACAATGTAATGCAAACTAAAAATAGGAGTAAGATAAATAAATAAAATATCAGTCAGTTAAACACCTAGCCTAGCCTAGACTAGCCTAAACTGTCAATATTTAAAATATAGCCTTGTCAATTATATAATTATATATATATATAATAATAATAATATTAAACCTGTGACTGAGTCTGTTATTGTCCAAGGCAGCCCTGAAGATGTCAGTCAACCCTAACCCTAACCCTAACCCTGACCATGGCTAACCCTAACCCTGAACCTGTTTAACCCTAACCCTGAACCTGTCAGTGGAATAAAAACAAATCAAACATACACATACAAGAGGCTTCCATAGGGCTTCCCTTTGCTCTCAAAACAGCCTCAATTGTTCATGGCATTGATTCCACAAGATGTTGGAAAGATTCCTTTCAGCATTCAAGCGATAATTGATTGGTATGAACGGGCCCAAAGTGTGCCAAGAAAACATTCCTCACACCATTAAACCACCTGAGTGAATGAGAAGGTGTACATGTGTTCCTAATAAAGTGTTCAGTGAGTGTAGGCGGGTAACAATAGGACAGAGGCGTGATCTGACTTACAGAGGGGTCAGGGGTCATTTGATAATCAGATGTTGAGAGGATCTCCACTTAATATTATTCTTGTTTTCATTTTCGTATTTCGTCACTCATTTATTTATGGATGTATTTCTGTGTACAGTGATTCATTGCCCCCTAGATGACAGCGCCTGGCTGAACTGTTCATAGAAATGTTGTTAACTGCCACTTGGATTGAGTTAACAAATTAAACTGCCATGGACTGCAGTATATTTTAGGTATTTCTGCAGTAGTCTTGGGGATCACATAGTTATGTTTATTGGTGTAGTCAGTGGTGTAGTCTACATGATACGCAGGACTACGCCGTATACCCACTAGGAAAGGCCAAGGATTTCCGTATACCCACTTAAAAATGCGCGAGGGTACGTAACGCCGTTTTGTGACAGAACTTTCACACTTTCATTCATAAAATTCACCCCGTCTGTGTTACGAAACACTTGACTTTTGGACCATTGGGACTGACTATAGCGTCATATACCATCAACGGGGGGAAATGAAATATGTCAAAATGCAGCACTATCATGCACAGATCAGCCTTATAACATGTCATGTTAGATATATAACATTAGACAGGGAGCGCAGATGTATTTCTATGGCGTTCCGAAATGAACGATATGAGGCTGGGAGGGAAAAATCACAGTATACCCACTAGAAACAACTAGACTACACCACTGGGTGTAGTCCCATAGTGGTTCATTAACAGCATGAACGAGAGTCTGTTGGCTCATATCAGCATATTTTGTAACTTGACTAAACCATTAAAATGTCTCCACAGTAAGAAGCTAATCTTGGATGTGAAATGACACTTGGCAGAGCGTCATAAAACAGACCTCTAGGCCCATTTGAAGAGGCTCATTCACACTTTACTCTCCAGGCCACATTCAGAACTGACTAATATGGCCAACTTAATGAGCTGCACCAGTATGTTTTCAGCTGAGTAGTAGATGGAGGGCTGAATATAGCCATGAGAAGCACCTCGGCACCTCGGTTTTTCCAAGATGGCGGCGCGTTCACACGCGAGGCTGGCGGAGCTCCTATCATCGGTGCTTTATAGGGTTTTTAAGTACATTTGTATGTACTTTTTTATTTCAGTACTTATAGGGAACTGTTGTGTAAATAGTACCTACAGCAGGCACGACTTACTAGAAGTTGGTACGCAAAACGAGAGGACAGTAACAACGGAGTTCCTGAAACAACAAAGGATTCCTCACGATATCGCCCGTTCACCGGGAGAACAATGGTACACAATCCCAAGCCTGAGGCGCAAACGTCGGCGTAGGGACCGCAAGCAACGACAGGGCTGCAGTGGAGGCCTGCTAGCTAGGCTGAGGAAGTGCCCGGACAAGCCAGCTTTGCCGAGTATATTCCTCTCTAACGTAAGATCCCTTCCAACAACACCGTGGGGGATAGCTGTGTGATTATTCTCACAGAAACCTGTCTCAGCGCTTCCATTGTTGATTCTGCGGTTGCATTACAAGGCCGCTCTTTACACCGGGCGGACAGGACATTGCTTAGCGACCTGACCCTGACCCAGGCGGCCTGATCATATCTAAGAAGGACAGCTGGTGCCTAAACACAAAAACTGGAAGTAGCCACTGCTCCCCAGACCTGGAATACTTGACTGTTAAATGCCGACCCACATACCTCCCGAGGGAATTCAACGCAGTGTACATAACAGCTGTTTACATCGCACCAAGCGCGGATGCTAGCTTAGCATTAGCCCGGCTACATGACATCATCAGTGGTGGACAGAGCACATATCCTCAAGCAGTACATATAATCGCGGGGGACTTCAATCATGCTGACCTGAAGGTAGTACTACCCAAGTTTTATCAGCATGTTAAATGTGCAACAAGAGGAGATAACACACTGGACAAGGTATACACCAACATCAAGCTTGCCTACAAGGCTAGACTGCTAGCTCATCTAGGCATGTCTGACCACGTGTCCATCCTCCTGATCCCAGCCTACACTCCCATGAGGAAAAGTGCTCCCATCACCACTAAGACTGTCAGAACTTGGCCAGCAGGGTCCGCTCCACTGCAGATCTGCCTGAATGACACCTCATGGCAGGAATATGAGCATGAGGACCTGGAACAGTTCACGTCGTCGGTTCTGAACCACATAGTGAACTGCACCAACTCAGCCACCGTGGACAAACGTGTCCGGGTCTACCCCAACACGAAGCCATGGATGACTGAGAAGGTCCGACAACTGCTCAAGGAGAGGAACAACGCCTTCTCAGCGAAGGACAAACTGCTGTACAACACCACCAGGGCTAACCTAAACCGTGGCATCCGGGAGGCCAAGGCAGACCACAGAGAGAAGATTGAGGAATGCTTCCTGAGCAACGACTCCAGGCGGGTGTGGCAGGGGGTTCAGCACATGACAAACTTCAGAGCCAACAGGCTCACAGCCGCTGAGGGCGACCCCCTGCTGGCGGAAGAGCTGAACTCCTTCTATGCCCGGTTCGACGACGGGCGAACGGAGGTAACCACAACACAAACACCACTCTCTCCAGCTCTCAGCAGCCTCACCCTCACAGAGCATGAAGTGAGACGCGTGCTGAAGGCGGTGGACCCCAGAAAAGCCTCAGGGCCGGATGGCGTCCTGGGACGGGTGCTGAGGGACTGCGCCGACCAGCTGGCCGGGGTTTTCACCAACATCTTCAACCAGTCCCTGTCCCAGGCCACCATCCCACCCTGCCTGAAAACCTCAACAATCATCCCAGTCCCGAAGAAAAGCACGGTGAGCTGCCTAAACGACTACCGCCCGGTGGCACTCACACCAATCATCATGAAGTGCTTCGAGAAACTGGTCCGGGCCCACATAGTCACACGCCTCCCGCCCAACCTGGATCCATACCAGTTCGCCTACAGAGCCCACAGGTCCACAGAGGACGCCATCGCGACGACTCTCCACTCCACTCTATCCCACCTGGAGAGGGGGAACAGCTACGCGAGACTGCTCTTTGTGGACTTCAGCTCTGCCTTCAACACTATCCTTCCAGACAGGCTAGTGACCAAACTACTAGACCTGGGACTATCACACTCTATCTGTGCATGGATCAAGGACTTCCTGTCTGACCGCCCCCAGAGGGTGCGGGTGGGCTCCCACACCTCCACAGCCCTCAGACTCAGCACTGGGTCCCCCTAGGGCTGCGTGCTAAGCCCCATCCTCTACAACCTCTACACCTACGACTTCACCCCCGTCCACCCCAGCAACTCCATCATAAAGTTTGCAGACGACACCACCGTGGTGGGCTGCATCTCGGGGGGGGACGAGGCGGCGTACAGGGATGGGGTGGAGCAGCTGGGCAAGCTGTGCAAGGTTAACAACCTGCTGCTGATCCAGTCAAAGACCCAGGAAATCATCGTGGACTTCAGGAGGAAAAAATCTGAGGTCCAGCCCCTGCTCGTCGATGGAGGGAGCGTGGAGAGAGTCTCAACTCTCCGATTCCTGGGGGTGCACATACAGGATGACCTGTCCTGGAGGACCAACACAGCAGCCATCATCAAGAAGGCACAACAGCGGCTCTACTTCCTGAGAGTCCTCAGGAAATACCACCTCAGACAGGAGCTGCTTGTGACCTTCTACCGCTGCACAGTGGAGAGCATCCTCACCTACTGCATCTGCGTGTGGTTCTCCAGCTGCACAGCCGCAGAGAGGAAAGCGCTACAGAGAGTCGTGAGATCGGCCCAGAAGATCATCGGCGCCCCCTCCCCTCTCTGGAAGAGCTGTACAACACACGCTGCCTCAGGAAGGCCTCCAAGATCTCCAGGGACCCATCCCACCCTGGGACCAAACACTTTGTTCGGCTGCCCTCAGGCAGGCGGTTCAGGACCATGTCCGCAAGGACAAATAGACTGAAGCTCAGCTTCTACCCTAGGGCCATTCAGGCCCTGAACACAGCAAAGACCTAGGTTCTAGGCCCTGGACAATCTAGACAATTTGATGGCAGCTACTAGATTGTAATCATAAGTGCAATACTGAAATATAACTGTGAACATTTCAAACCTGCAAACTGCGACACTTTAAATGAATGTGCAATAATACTATGTGCAATATGACAACCCTTGTGTACATAAGGTTCAGAGATAGGGCATGTTAGGATATTTATAGCATAGCATAGAGTACAGCACAGTGTTTTATTTGTATAGTATACTGTAGTAGTATAGTATAGTGGATAGTGTATATAGCCTTTATTTATGTAAACCAGCTCTTTTCCCTTCTTGTTTTTAGTATTTTTTCCTAGCACCAGGGGAGCCCCCCCTCCTACATTTCGTTGTATGGTACCTGTACTGTATTGATGACAATAAAGACCATTCATTCATTCATCATTCACCTGAGGTATCTTAAATACATCTAGCCTTCACAGGGCAGATTGGTTCATTGGGGTTATAGGACAAAAGAGACAGGAGTGTCGTATCGACTCCATTCAAAGTGTATTATATTCCCCTTCCTCTCCCCTCTCCGGACACCTTTGAATTTTCTCTTTCTTTCTAGGAGATTGATCGAGACTGCGGGAGTTTTCATTACTAACGAATGAAAGTTGATTATCATTATTAAAAAATAACTGTAATATATATTGCAATGTTGTCCTTTTCACACATAGTTCCATGTAATTTCCTTGGAATCCCAAGCTGTGTTGACCAGGTATCTGTAATGTTCACATTTACATATAACAGTAATAAATATAGCAATAAATGACAGCGCTGTAAATAGTGTTATTCTTGCACAATTGCACCCACAACGTGCTATTGCCGTCAGGAGTTGATCAGCTCCAGATTGAACCAAGGTTCTTTGCTACAGAAACATTTTCACACAATGACAAACATGTGATGCGTTTTATATTATATTCTTTGAACAACAGAATTGGACAGGCGCGAGAAACTGCGTACCTCCGTTTTATATTGAAAAATATGATAAATACATATAGGGCAGAGGTATGATATGTGGTGTGTGGCTAGATATTTTCATGTAGCACTGTGACTGTGCCTATCTGTGGATTATTATTTATAAATAGTTGTCTCCTGAGAGGAGCGAGTCTTGATTTTTTTTTATGCAACAAGGAGGAGAAAATTATTACTGAAACACACCGTTGGGACGTGGTAGAGTGGGGGAAACCCGATGTCTTTGTTTGTTGATCGGAAACGATCGAGAAGCCATCATCAACCATCCCCCTACATCAAGTGATTGTAACTCACTTTTTAGAAACGAGTTGTCCCAAACAGTGCTTTTGTTAGAAGCCTACTTGTTAGAAACAGAGCCTAGTATGTTTATAATCAAGTGCTTTAGTTGGTGAGTGGACATGCCACATATCATCCCCGTACCTCCATCCCACATGTATTTTTCATATTTTTCAATATATGTTGTATTGTCTGAACGAACATTTATTTCGCCATATTACGTGACTTATCACCTTCGTTTTTTGTGAACGGGACGATCAGAAAGAGATTAGTTTACCACAAAACAAGGAATGCAAAATCCAAAAAACAACGCATTACATTGGCCGTCCTAATGAGCCGATAACTGTAGGCTACTCAAATAGAAGTCATTATCACTATTAGGCTACCGCGTCTCAATCTCAATGGCATTCAATTGTCAGGATTCATCTGTGATAAACAATTGCCTACTAATTACATCCCATTGAGTATGTTTGCATATGAACACACCTATTCCTATGTAGCCTACTGCATTATTTTCATACATAATACATTCATACAGCTTCCCGAGAGCCCACTGCACATGAGAGTAAAGTTAAAGTTCTATAAATAAAGTTCTCACATACAGTGCCTTTGGAGTTATTATATTATATATAGCAATTATATTCTTTGAACAACAGAACGGGACAGGCGCGAGAAACTGCCACATATCATCCCCGTACCTCCATCCCACATGTATTTTTCATATTTTTCAACCTGACAGCCGCCTCCCGTGTTTTCCTCATGGATCCAGCGTGGAACCCTGCAGCAGAGGACCAGTGTGTGGATCGCTGTCACCGCCTGGGCCAGAAGAGAGACGTCTTCATCACCAAGTTCATCGTGAAGGACTCTGTGGAGGAGAACATGGTGAAGATTCAGAGGCAGAAGCAGGATCTGGTGGACAAGGCTTTCGGCTCCAAGAACCCCACCGACAAGAAGGCGTCACGCATTAATGAAATAAAAGCCCTCATGGAGCTGTAGACGTCCCTACGTATGGGAACCTTGTTAAGAAATTCCCATTTTGAAGTTTAGTTTTGATACTGTTTGTTGTGGAATGTTCTCTCAGCACATATGTCCATCGTTACATTCCCACTCACCACACTGCCCTTGGTTAACAAGTCTCATGATACATTTACATTTTTGGGCATTTAACAGATGCCTTTATCCAAAGCGACTTTTCTTTTTTGGGATTGATGTGTGGTTTCATGTATGTGGGAATAAATGTTTTAAGTGACAAAACAAAAAAACAAAAACAAAAACAAACAAAATATATTTACAAAATAAATACATCTTTCTTCTAATCTAATAGATGCATTTTCATTATTGTTACCGCTGCTTCATAGGTCTGAATAACACTGACAGGCTTTATATGTGTCCCTTGAACAGAGCTTGTATAGAACAATTATAGCATGCATCATAGGAAGGTGCCTGGGCGCCGCGCAATGATAATTTCCGTCGTTTTCAGCGAAAATAATTTTGTCACCTTTTTGGGCCAGCACCCCTGCATTCCCAAAAAATGTGATAGAAATTAGCCATTTAATTGTTGCACTCTCTCCAGCAATTCCCAGTTCCCGGTGTACCATTCTGTAAGTATTTTCTTCTTGAGGTAATAAAAAACCTAATAATGTTCTTCCATGAAAATTCTCTCCATTGTCCAGAGCTAGAGGTGGTGGATTGTATTTTACATATGTTCAACCATTCTTCCTCAGTTAGGACTATGTTTGCTTCCTTCTCCCACTTATCCCTAACATATAAGGTGGAGTGATTCTTGGTGGACTGTATACTCTTCTGTATAATTCTTGACACCAGTTTCTTGTGGGTGTTGCCCTTATACGCATCAATAAAAATGTAGACGAGACTCATTTCAGAAACCTCATTATTCTTTATATTCTTATAGAAGTAATGCCTCAGTTGTAAATACCTGTAGAAATCTTGTTTCTCTAGGTTGTGATTATCAATAAGATATTGAAAGGCCTGTATTGGATGAAATTAGGTAGGGATGTCCCGATCCCATTTTTTCCACTACCGATACCTGGGCTTCAGGTATCTGCGATACCGATATCAATCCGATATTTGTATTTATTGTTTTACTCCTGAATAATAACAAATACTTCCCCAGTATAGTCCACAACATTTGGCTATTAAAGACTGCCAGCCTTTATTCAAGCAACAAAAACAGTACTCACTGTTACTCACTACTCAGTGACCAACTGGTTTCAAGTTAAAACAATTTAAACAGCAGCATTCAGCATTGTAGAAAAAAATTAGTTACTGTCTGATTTCTAGTTGTAGTGCCTCTTCAGTTCTCTTTCTTAGTATTCGTTTGGTATCTCACTATGGGAACGCCCCCTGCGTGACCTCATCAGAAACTGAATTACACTGCGCCAGCCCATTGGCTGGCCCAGGCGACGCTTGTGTCACGAGGGACGGGACCCTCCGCCTATATAACACGTACACACGGCATCTGTCGTCATTCAAAATCCCGAGAGGGGAAGCCGGTACTGGAGCTGACAACAACTGTGCGGGTGGCTAGAGCTAAACAGTCCACAGATACGAGCGACCACAACACAACACACACACGAAAGTTTGAGCGGCAGTGACGGCCGCGCGCTGCACTTATTTTGAACGTCTCGCTCAGCCCGTCGGGTGCAGTGTGTGTGTGTTAGCCCGTCAGTGACGGTGCAGTGTGTGCGTGTTAGCCCGTCAGTGACGGTGCAGTGTGTGTGTGTGTTAGCCCGTCAGTGACGGTGCAGTGTGTGTGTGTGTGTTAGCCCGTCAGTGACGGTGCAGTGTGTATGTGTTAGCCCGTCAGTGACGGTGCAGTGTGTGTGTGTTAGCCCGTCAGTGACGGTGCAATGTGTGTGTGTTAGCCCGTCAGTGACGGTGCTGAGCCGTGCTGTACGTTAACAAACACGTTTGTACAGCTGTTCCTTTGTGTCGACCTCCCTCTGTGCCTAGAGACTCTTACACTAACGTTACCACCAGGTGCTAGCCAGCTACGGTAGCTAACGTTACCACCAGGTGCTAGCTAGCTATGGTAGCTAACGTTACCACCAGGTGCTAGCTAGCTACGGTAGCTAACGTTACCACCAGGTGCTAGCTAGCTACGGTAGCTAACGTTACCACCAGGTGCTAGCTAGCTACGGTAGCTAACGTTACCACCAGGTGCTAGCTAGCTACGGTAGCTAACGTTACCACCAGGTGCTAGCTAGCTACGGTAGCTAAACCAGGTGCTAGCTTACTTTTGCCTGCTCGCGGCTCTGTCAGTATTGATTGATTGATTGACTGATTGACTGAAAATGTTCATTGTGTGAAGCGCATTGAGTTGCATCTTGTAAGAAATGCGCTATACAAATACAATTTGATTTGATTTGATTAAAGACTGTGAAGGCCCAAAATGCACACAGCTTTTTCCCCACAGCCATCCGGCTCCTAAATGCTGCTGCCCCCCCCCCTGACCTGACCTGACCCCTATCTATCTACCCTCCCTCCACCCCCACCCAGAGAGCTTTGGACTGTCTGGATATGAACACTTGAACACTTGATCTCTGCACTTTATATTTATATTAATTATGACTCTTGCACTATGATGTTGGTTTGCACTGTCTTGTCCTGTCTTGCACCTGTCCTGCTGTAAACCGTGCTCCACTGTCCCAAACCAAATTCCTAACATGTTTACATGTCATGGCAATAAAGTCTTCTGATTCTGATTCTGCCAAAACTGTGGGACGAGAAGCCGGGGCAAATTTAGCTATAATAATATTAATAAAATATATGTACAAGAACAATAAGTGCTGCTTGCTACTGCAAGCACACTTAATAATGATAATACATTAGACTTGTATAGCGCTTTTCTAGACACTCAAAGGCTCTTTACAAACTGAAAAGATCGAGTAGTAGTAATACATACTCAGTACATACATTGTTGCCCAAACACATACAATCAAGGAATCAAGCAATGCCACGTGTGAGGACGTTTATTGAGTTGAGATGTTGAGATGCAAAGGTCAAAAATCAATGGAGATAAGTGAATACCACTGCATAGAATGGTTCTACACTTGGCATCTACACTTCACTTAGACTGTCCTTTGGAATACCGTATAATACCAATATAAACAATATTCATAACCAAGCAACAGTGACACCACTGCCCTCCACTCACTGCAACACCTTGAGCAAAGCGATTACTCTCAAATGACATAGAATGATGATGTGAAATAAAATAAAATTGAAGTAGAACCCTAAGAGTTCACAGTATAAAGACGTACAAGCAAGAGAGAACGCCAAGTCCCTGGAGCAGTCATCTGGAGGAGAGAGATAATCCTCTCTCATATTGTGCAAAGAAAACAAACAGCGTTGTGTTTCTCTCCACTATTCCCTTTTTTACATTCCGTGACATTATTACATGTCAAGTCGTCATGCCGCGTGCGCGTGTGTGTATTTGTGTGTGTGTGTGTGTGTGTACATGTGTATTTGTGTGTGTACGTATATACAGTATATATATACTACCAAACCTCACCCTCCCCATTCACTGCTCGGTTCTGCAATAAGGGGCATCTGGCTTTGATGGAATGAGAGAACTAGACCACTGCGTTGCCGTTCGCAGTGCATCTGCCATGGCAACCCCGCAATGTCCTGTGGTTTTAGACCATGACACAATGCCAAAACCAATGGATCAGAGGGCTGGGATCTATTAGATATGCCACTGCGCCTCCACTATCCTTATGCACACCCCATTGAGCTAAACATATTCGGCGGGGTACCAATGGGCAAGGTAACTCAGATGAGAAACACCATTCGGGAGAGGAGGGCAACAGCTCTGTCAGCGCACGCCGGAGAGAGTGCTCTCCGTTCTCCGGATCTGATGTGAGCAGCACACAACATTAGCAGCGGTGTCACAGTCCACGGCCAGGCCAACCAGGTGGACAGAGAGAAGCAGCGTGCCTGTCCCCTCATCAACCTGAAACCCCGCCTCCCTCCCCCCCCCCCACACACACACACACACACACAAACACACACACACACACACACACAAACACGTGTATATATCACATTGTGAGGACCACGATCTCGGAGTTCTTTGTGAGGACCACCATTTCTACTATAGCTAGAATGTTGCAAAAAATAGTCCCGTCACTAGATGGGAGTGGAGAGTCAGAATATCACTTCAAATATCAATAAACACAAAGTAAAACAAATATTTATCTTGTATAGTTATGAGGACCGACCCCTGTTGCTAGGCAGATTTGGTGTGTGTTCTTTTGATTAAAAATATGTGGATTTTTTTTTCTGTTACTTCAGCCAAAGGCTATTGGGGCCGTGACTTTTTCCTCAGTAGGAATTGGCAGCTTTGTTCATATGTTGTTAAATAAATGATAACAGTAATTTTAAGTTGAATTGGTTCAATTACATCACCTTTATCTCTAGATGTTGCTTGAAAGAACACCAAATATTGATATGTCCTTATTTCTTTAAAAAATAACAAAATATTTCATGGGATGTCCTACATTTTTTTCGCATGACTGTATATGCCATTTAGTTCACACTTTTATCCAAAGCCACTTTGCAGTGAGTGGATACATCGTTTTCTGATAAAGATTGTATTCTTTTCCTCCTTCCTCATTGTTCATTGTGTCTTTCAGGCCTGGGCTAAAAAACGTTCTAAAAACGCACCATTGTACTGCATTTGCAGAAAACCGGACATCAACTGCTTCATGATGTGAGTTTGCTAGCCAAGTCATAACATGTGATTATCAAACATTGTGATGAAGGTGTCATAAGGCTCACAACATATCAGTTTTTTTTGCTTAGTGCCTGTGACAACTGCAACGAGTGGTTTCATGGTCACTGCATCAATGTCACAGAGAAGATGGCCAAGGCAATCAGGGAGTGGTACTGCATGAAATGCCGAGGTGAGGGTCTAATGGCTTTATTTTCCACCCTAGTTAGAATATGATAGCATCTTTTTGTGAATGCAGTGTGATTTTCCGACTTTCAAGGTGAACACTTGTCACATCCCTGAGACTTTGTTATTGCCGTTGTTTAGACAAGAACTCCTCGTTGGAGATCAAGTACCGTCCAAAGAAGAGCTGTGAGAAGGAAGCTGAGCCTGAGAGAGTAGAGAAACTGTGCAGCACCCCCGATTACAAGACCGAAAGGCGCCGTGGATCTAAGTTTTTTTTTTATCATCTTAACATTCTAAAATCTTAACATTCTAAAATCTAAAATCTTGACAGTTATGAGGTCTTGTGTATCTTCTGTGATCTCTCCCTCCAAAATTGTTTCTCTTTTGGACTACAACTGCATTGGCGTTGAGATATCTGTCTGTTTTTTTCCTTTGATTATTTACAATATGTTACAATGTTGCAATTAACCTCGTCGTTTGTGTTCGCACTGCAATCGAGACTGAATCGCTCTCAACAGGCGCGCTTTCAAAACAGTTTTGTGATTGGTCCGAATTTAGCAGGACATTTGGATTTCTCTTTTAGCCCGTCGCCGGTCCCTTTAATCCCATATCCTAATCATTTCTTAATTCGGGTAGCACAAGAAAACATTAAATTAAATATTGAGTGACAATTACTGTAATTAATACAGTATGTAAGTAGTTAATTTTAGGGACTAGGATTGTGGCCATGGGGAATTTTGATTTAGCTTTTGAGACCATGTCTCTGAGGGTTTTTTCTAGGGATTCTCTGGAACCCACCTCCCTATTGTTAAAACCAACCGATAATATAACTTTTTCTACCTCAGGGCAAGGTAGGGGGATGCCTGAGAGTATAGCGGTTACATGGTGGAGTCTGGCACACGGGTAGATATCAACCTGCACTCTATTGTCTTGGAGTTTAGGGAGCTTCCTGAGATTGGAATCTCCAAGGATAATAATCTTGTGTGTGGGGTGGAGGGTCCAGGAGATTCTATTATCAAAATGGGTCTGTATGGTAGGGAGTGTCGTTATTTTTGGGTTGTCGGGTGGTATAGGGATATCCTCGTTGGGAATGGTGTTGGGGTAAACCGTTGTAGGGGTTGGCATATTTGTTGGAAAGAGTCGTCTGGGGGTTAGGCCAGGGCGTAGTTTCGGAAATCTATTAGTGTTGGCTGGTGGGAGTAAGTTCAGTTCATGGTTCATGTTAAATGGTAACAGGGGAGGGATCAGGTGGGAGGGGGGGGCCGGTCAGGGAAGAGTATTTTTGGGGGGTGTTCTACCGTCCAGGTATTCGTCTGATGATGAAACCAAGATCGGGGAGTAGGGATAGGAGGGTTCGTTAAGTGACCCTGTGTTATGTGAATCGTGTATTAAAGGGGAAGAAGGGTAGGGTTGGTAGGAGAGGTGAGGAGAGGGGGAAGGGGGGATGTATGTGTTGTAATGAGGGGGAAGAGGTTGTAGCAGTGCAGGTGGAGTAGGGAGTAATGGGCTATTAGGGTGACTGGAGTAGCTGCTGGTGGGTGAGATGGGGGGGACCAGGGACGGAGAGGGTGTTCGGATTTTTGGTGGGGGGAAGGGGGGGAGGAGTTCCTTGGTCATGTTGATGATACGGTCGGTGAGTTTGCCTCCAAGGTTTCTGTTGGCCCATATACAGGCTTGTAGCCAAGCTCCTGAGTATCCTGAATTGGGCCCTGATTTGAGTATTGTGGCTAGTGTTGTTCCACTATTGAAATGAGAATGAAACATGTTAGTGATACAGGTCACTAATACAGACCTGTAAGCTTCTTACTATCAAAAGGAAGTACCATTGGAGCTCTGTGCCCTCTGTGGAGTCAGGCGTTTCTGGGACAACCCTGAAACATAGAATGATTTGTATTCAACTGTTAAGGGTCGCTCTAGACCTCATCTGTGTCAAAACATCAGCAATAACTAAGACATGCTGTGACAACGTGATTTGAACACAAACCTCTAGGAGTCCTGGTCTGTGCCGGTGAAGAGTAAATGAGGGCCCTGGACCTTGATTTTTGACTCAGACTTCTATGGGTCAAGCCTGAAACATAGAATAATTTGTATTAAACTTCAATGGGTTGCTTTTGACTTCATCTGTGTCAAAACAACAACAACAACAACAACATGTAGGACATGGTGTGACAACGTGATTTGAACACGAACCTCTAGGAGTCCTGGTCTGTGCTGGTGAAGAGTAAATGAGGGCCCTGGACCTTGATTTTTGACTCAGACTTCTATGGGTCAAGCCTGAAACATAGAATCATTTGTATTCAACTTCAATGGGTTGCTTTTGACTTCATCTGTGTCAAAACAACAACAACAACAACAACATGTAGGACATGGTGTGACAACGTGATTTGAACACGAACCTCTAGGAGTCCTGGTCTGTGCTGGTGGAGAGTCAGAGAGGGCCACTATTGAAATGAGAATGAAACATGTTAGTGATACAGGTCACTAATACAGACCTGTAAGCTTCTTACTATCAAAAGGAAGTACCATTGGAGCTCTGTGCCCTCTGTGGAGTCAGGCGTTTCTGGGACAAGCCTGAAACATAGAATGATTTGTATTCAACTGTTAAGGGTCGCTCTAGACCTCATCTGTGTCAAAACATCAACAATAACTAAGACATGCTGTGACAACGTGATTTGAACACAAACCTCTAGGAGTCCTGGTCTGTGCTGGTGGAGAGTGAAAGAGGACCCTGGACCTTGAATCTTGAGTCAGCCTTCTATGGGACAAGCCTGAAACATAGAATCATTTCTATTCAACTCCAAGGGGTTGCTATTGACTTCATCCTTGTACGGTAAACTTAAGAATAAGTCGGACATGTGCTGTGACAACTGTTGACAATGTGATTTGAAAACGAACCTTTAGTATTTCTTGCTTGTGCTGTTACATTTTTATGTTTCATCAGCACAAAAGAAAAGTAATAATCCTCAAGCTTTGTCACCAAAAGATGGTGCTTCATTACTACCTTCGCATAATACATCAAAATCTGTAATGTAATTTGCCATTATACCTTTAAATGGCATTTCTCTGACAGGAGAGGACGTTCGGGGGTCTTGAGACACTGGGACTATTTCAACAAGAAAGGTGTTATGAGTCTTTGCAGCTCCATGACAGACCTTACCATATTCTCATGTAACAACAACATTAACATTTTTTATAATACCTGGTGTGGATGAGTGTTGAGTTGATAAGGAAATAGAATCTTCATCACCTTTTCAAAGTGAAAAAAAAACTAAAATAAATCACATGATCCCATATATTCAAGTTAGTTTCACTAGGAATAAATAGTAGAGGAGGAAAGTTAGACCAGTTATATATTTAGAAAACTCATTACTTACATTCATCATTCTCAGACAGGGTGTAGAGGTTCTTAGATAAAATAAACTAAAACATTAAAACCTGCTTTCTTTGAAGTAAATGTCAGTTCAACACAATATGGAACACAATACGGAAAATGAAGATGGGTGGACTAACATTGTGGCTAGCCTACTTAACATCAAGACCGCCCCCAATCTATGGACTTTCAAGACTCTGCTCAAATCCCACTATTGCTGTGAAAAAGGCTATTGAGACGTCCTCATGCTTTATTTAGTTTGGACATTTGTCTTTGTCTTAAATGTGTGCTGTAACAAATGTTGGTTGTCCCCTATTCTATTGTCCTTACGCTCTACTCTATGACTATGAGGCTGGGAAGACAAATCGGCAACACACTACATGAACTGAATTGAGATTATATAGAAAAATAGTCATAGTACCTGGTGTTGATGACTGCAGAGGAGAGTCTATCATTGTAGAGTCATCAGTGGCTTTTCAAACAAAGATCAAAGCACATGAACAACTTCAAACAGGAACAAGTAGCACAGAATGAGAGGAAAGACCAGTTATATTTTAAAAATACAAACGCATTGCTTACAGGCATATTCTTCTTTGTCCTTTTCTTCTAATTCAAAGAGGTCCATAGAAACTGATCGTTAAAAGGAAATATCGTTAAAATGTGCTTTCTTAAATACCAATAATTATTAAATTGAGATGGGTGAACCAACATTGTGACCAAACTCACATGGATTTGGGGGGCATTTTTTTTTAGCATTTGCTTCACAGAGGCCTTCTGCAACCCTGCAACAAATATACTGATATGAACAATAACTACACATGAACAATCAATTTGTAGCAAGACAGACATCCGGGGTGAATAGAAAGTTAACATTTATAAGTATAGAATAGAGCGGCAACTAGATTTTACCTGAAGTGACTTTTTTGAATTTTGGCGGTGGGGCAGGGAAGACAACACCTGTAATGACAAAGACGTGTCAATACCTATGCTAATGCTACTGAACATTTGCAGGTCTTGCAGAAATGAATAAAGGTATGGATTACTCGTACATTTCTTGGCTGGTGGAGAGATGGATGAATCCCCAGAAGACATATCTAGGCATAAATGGATGAAAAAGTTTGGTGTTAAGTTTGTTCAATTGTTGTAATAACAAAATAGACAAGCTATATAAATTAAAACATACCTTGCACATAATCAACATAGTTTCTTTTTTTAGGGATGCGCTGAGAATGGCGCGCCATGGTAGCCTGGAAATATTAATGAATATTATTAAATATTGAATGAAACTTAATTTCGTATACAATTTTGGCTATGTTATGAAAATAAGTGCATTTAAAATTAAGCATATTTACCAAGAGAAATAGTCACTCTATTCCGTGCAGCAGTGGGAATGGCTAACCCCTGTAAGTGTGGAAGGCAGGCCGCCTTGCGCCGCAGGTCTCCTTTAGTAATTACTCTTTGCTGAGCTTCATTCCTCGTGGTCCGCTCCACATAGGCAATGTTAAGCAGCATGGAGTTGCATGGACGCTCAGACATTACTAGCGTCATTGAAGTTGACAACATCAGCCACCATTGTGCCATCACTCCTCTTCTCCTGGACAAACGCGATCCCTTCGTCGATTATAAAACATCCGTCTCTCATGTTGGTGGACACAAAGCATGTCTTGCAAGTCTGTCTTTTTGGTTTGACCAACTCTTTTTCCGCAATTCTTTTTGCGACTTGTACCGCTGGGTTGTGGCTACTTCTCACCATTTTCTTGATTGAGTGCAGATGGTTTTCGAAGGGAAAGCTTGAGATGTCATTGAGAGAGCACTGGAACTTCTCAACATCATCACTCAAGTGCTGAAGACTGTGGATGTTGTACACTGGAAAGGTTTCCCCATAGAAATTCACAGCATTGTCTACAAAGTGCTTTAGCACATCCCTGGCATAGTCCAAATAGGCTTTTCTCTGTTCAGTGTCAGACTGCAGGAGAATTGAGATACCAACTGTGAGACACATCAGGTGGTCATAGTGGGCATCGGGCAGTATGCCTTGAAGCACAATTGGCCCAGTGTAGAGAAGGAACTGACGAAGTTCCGTAGCTTTCCATCTATCCAACTCGTCCAGAGACCTGGGTTGCCTTGCAAATTCAGAAGGCATTGCTCCTCTGAGTGCCTTTAGCCGGTCTGATATTTCTTTTCTCAATCTTGGTGCAAGTTTACATTCCTCAGGACCCTTCAGCAAGTACGTGAGAATCCTCTTAACACTCCCAAGGCAAACTAGGTGCATGTAATCAAGTACAAACTGGCTTACACAACCAACACCAGCAGCAATGAGGGGCGACGCCTTCTTCTGGTGGACTGTGTACTGAACCTGGTTGAATTTGTCATCCGTTCTTTTTACATGTTCACCTCCTGTTGTGTAAGCCATCCTGCCCTCAACCATGTTGGACGCAGCCTCACATCGTTCGCAGCCCTGGTAAGCATTATGGCCTTTAATGCACTTCAGAAAGGCTCTTGCTGGAGCGTCGCAGATAAAGGCATTGAATATGATTTTTAATGTTCCCAGATAAGAAATGCCATGTTCCTGAATGCTTTTCATTTCCTGTATCATGTCGTCCAAATAGTCATCCACCGAGTTGGGTTTTGTATTCCCACAATAGAGGGCAACAAGAAAAGGCTCTACATCCTTTAATTTTCCCAAAATAGGCCAGAACTGGGTTTGAGAGGACTTGTACAAGGGAAGGCCGTCTACGTTGATATCAACTACTACCGGTCCAGTTGGGTTAGTGCACTGCGTTAGATGCCTGATGATGCCACTTTCAAGCCCAAAATACATATATGTTCCCCCACACTTAACTTGGCTCTCAATATAACGTGGAGTTGCAAGCAGTGTACGAGCATCTCTAGGCAGATTCAGGCCATGTATATTGAGGACGCGGAGCAGCTCATTCAAACTCCTCTGTGTTTGCTGTGTGCCGGTGGCCCAAGCTGCAAGGTCCCGTCTTAAATTGGACTCTTCAGCCTCTGGTGCAGCAGTCTCATCTTCCGGTGCAGCAACTTCATCCTCTGGTGCAGAGTCTAATTCTAAGAGCTCTCCATCATAAAGACTCAGACATTAACTGACCGTGAAACTGACATCATAAAGACTCAGACCTTTACTGGCCGTGTCAGGCTAGGAGACATCATAAAGACTCAGACCTTTGCCAGGTTAGGAGACATCATAAAGACTCAGACCTTTGTCAGGTTAGGAGACATCATAAAGACTCAGACCTTTGCTAAAAAATAAATAGTAAAATCTGTTCCCTTCTTATTAAAAGCAAAGCCTATTCAGGACAGCTTACACATTTACTACATGTTTCATCTGCATGAGTCTGGATTTTCCCCAAAGTCTGCATGCTCCTCTGTTTCGTCATTACTCTCATAGTTAGAGCTTTGCTGAGTCAAGTTAGACACGTCCTCTTGCATGTCCCCCTCCTCACGTGTCCCCCCCCCCTCCTCCTGCTGTGGCACATTCTCTTCAGATGGCTCTTCATCACTGCTTGATGCTACGGCAGCATCCAATCTAGCCCTTTTTCGTTTCCAGTCCTTTGTGTAGTTGGAAGCCATGTTTATTTGTGGTGTGTAAGTAACATACAACTCACCAAATAGTGTGAAGTACTGGTCTCAGCCACCAGCTGAGAAACTGGAAAAGAAACCAGAAGTTCGTAAGTTCTCTAATTACACAATACACAGCACCATTAGAACTGCACATGAGCAGTATTGCAGTTTGATATTGATGATTGAAATGGAGACTATTTACAAAGGATGAGTCAGGTCATAAATTCATACAGAAAAATTCCAGTTAAATCAATAACTAGGGGTGTAACGGATCACCAAACTCACGGATCGTGTGACGGATTTAGAGTCACGGATCGGATCATTTTCGGATCAACACAAAACATTTTATCTTTTTATAAAAACTACTTTTTCCTTGAACATCACTGCTGCAATCTGGTTGCCAAGTGAAACCTAACTTTACCTACATAATAAAGTGAAATCCTTTAAACATGGTATAAAAAATAAAAAAGTAAATAAAGCAAAGCAGCCTCAAGTTTATAACTTCATATTCATTTTCAAAAAGATGATGTCCACATTGTCTGGGGAGAGGGTAGATCTATTTGCAGTCACTATGTCTCCTGCTGTGTAGAATAATCTCTCGCTAGGAACTGAAGTAGCAGGCACAGCCAGGTAGCGTGGCTCAAGCATGTTGACCTTTGAAACCCTCTGTTCTCCACAACGGAGTATGGCCTCATGTCTGTCGCGATAAACTTCCCAATGGAATTTGTAATGGCTTTAGCACGGTTTGAGTCTGCAGGAATGGGATGTTTAAATGACATTTGGAGAAGTTGTTGTTGAGCTACCTTTTTCTTGCTCCCCGGTCAACACACCAGGGTGATGTCGAGTCAGTGAGTACGTCACAGATTTTTTTTTTCTCGCAGGGCTCAGGGTATCAGATTTCAGGGTATCAGGTTGCACACAGCTTCATGGCAACTCTACGTCGTGATTTACAAGAGACATTAACTAATATTAAGTAATGTTATTACTTGATTACATTTTGCTATTGTTCCGCAGGTACACATGCGTTCCGAACTGTGGAGGGTGGATTATCCGTGATCCGTTACACCCCTATCAATAACCCTTAAAATCAATAACTTAAAAAAAAAAAAAAACTGAAATTAAATGGCCACAATGAATCTCACAACCACAAATGTTACACATACCATTGTAAAATATATATTTATTTATAAATACATGAATAAATTCTCATATCAACACCCACTTTCATCAAATAAAAAGTTCGTTTGGGATGAGATCGCCTGTCTGATCTGCTCTCCTGTCACTCAATTTGCAAGTGCAACAGTGGCTCTCAGTCAGTAGAAAACAATGGTGCCATTTCACTGACAAGAGTAAAGAGAAGGAGAAATGGCTCAAGTTTACAGGTTACCTCAATGTTTAGGTACCTATTAGCATTGGGTTTAAATCCGAAATTTTAGGCTACCTAATAGGCGCACTTTCACTTGCGTTCATTGCAAATCGGCAGCAGCTAGCCAGCACTATTTGCCTGCAGTTTAGACAAACCAAGGCCATGGCCAGTAACGTTAGCTAGCTCCACGCGGCCAATGGCGAATGGCGATTTCTCGAGTAGCCCTAACTTAAGCGTCCAATTCACCCAAAGCTGGTTAAACTCATAGCAATGACATTA
Source organism: Nansenia antarctica (assembly GCF_963989245.1). NCBI lineage: Eukaryota > Metazoa > Chordata > Actinopteri > Argentiniformes > Microstomatidae > Nansenia > Nansenia antarctica. The sequence continues at coordinate 36,723,175 of NC_137677.1, read as the reverse complement.
CGTTCTTTACGTTCTTTTCTGCAGTGTTTAACAAACAATCAAGTAACGTTATCTAAAACTCTAAAAACGTATCTAAAAATCTAGATAACGTTAACGTAGCTTTGTGTCGTAGGTTAGCACTTGCTAACCGCTTAGCTAGTTTCATTTACGTTCTTCGACAGCATGGTTTGTTCACAACAACGTATTTTTGTACTCACCCGGAAATACCCCTTCAAATACCCAGTTAATGAATTTGCACAAACCTTCGTGGTGAAAGGACAGAGTTTTCGACTTGCTTCACTGAAAATGTGATGTTTTCGCGGGGAAACTTCTAGTGATGTGTCCTTCCGTGCCGAGGATTCGTAGTGTGTCGAGTAACCGAGGCAGAATTGTGTGGTGCGCGTATCGAGGCACGTGTTGATGACGTATGGTAAGAGCGACGCTTCGCCTGCCGGCCGTACCACGTGACCGATTCGGGAAATGTGTATAAACTTGCCGTTGTTTTTCTATTGATTGATTGATTGAAAACTTTATTAGAAGATTTGCAGAAGTAGGTACATGAAAGTACATATTACATACAAGGTCAACTAACAGGATAAAAAACCAAGAAAGCCACTGGCTTATTTCAATTGGGGTCCTTGATTCTCAATTCATCGTTACATGTAAGACAGACAAAAAAAAACTAGTACTATCTACAAGATAATACAGACAAATAACTAGTACTATCTACAAGATAAACATACATCCATCATGGGAAGAACAATACAACAAAACATAAGGTATGTACAGCGGGTAGGACAGGTGGGGACATACACCACAGGTGGGGGCGGGGGACAAAACACAAAGTATGTACAGTGGGTAGTTCGGGTCTTTTAATCTGATTTTTGATTTAGAGGGTCCAGTTACGGATTGCAGCCTCCTGTAAATGTTTTTTGAGAGTGGTTTTGAAGGTGGGCAGTGTTTTGCACTCCTTTAAGATTATAGGAAGGGCGTTCCACATTTTTACTGCATAGTTTGCAAACGAGTTTAACCCCTTGTTTGTGGTGCAACGCGGTTGAACGTGGTTCGTGGAGCTTCCTCTGGTATTGTATGTGTGGACTTTGTTCACTTTTTGGAAGTATGTTGACAGGTACTTGGGTGTCTTTGTGGTGTAGCGTATCTTGAAGACCAGGCCCAGTGCAAGCTGCTGCACTCTGTCAACTACTCGTAGCCAATCAAGGCTCAAAAAATGAGCAGCGGTTAGATGTGTCCTAGGGTTGAGGCCTAGCAGAAGCCTAACCAGTTTATTTTGGGCTGTCTGGAGTCTTGTTCTATGGGCCTTTGTGGTTCTATAGTACCATGATGTTACGGCATAGTCGAAGTGACATTGAATGAGAGCTCCTGATAGGGTCCTCAGTGTGTTTTTACTGACAAGTGAGGATATCCTGTACAAGAATCTAGTTCTATGGTTCACTTTTTTGATTACTTTTGCTGCCATTTTATCTCCGGAAAGATTTGCCTCTAAGATGGAGCCCAGGTATGTAATATCCTCTTTTCTTGTGATATTAATGTTACCCACTTTTATTTTGAAATTTACAGCCTTTCTGAGTTTAGATGGGGATCCGTATAGGATGGTTTCAGTTTTACCTAGGTGTATTGATAGTTTATTGTCAGCTAGCCAGATGCAGATTCTACTCAGTTCAGTGCTTAGCGCTTTTTCCACCTGCAATATGTCCCTGTCAGAGACCAGCAGAGCCGAGTCATCCGCGAACAGGAACAAATTGCAATCACATGCTGATGACATGTCATTCACATATAATAGGAACAGTAAAGGTCCCAATATGCTTCCTTGTGGAACGCCGCAGGTCACTGGGAGGGGGGGGGGGGGACAGTGTTCCGTTCACACTAACCACCTGTTCCCTCCCCTCTAAGTAGGACTGCATCCAGCTCACCGATGTTCTATCGAACCCAATTGCTTTCAGTTTATCTAACAATATGTGGTGATCTACTGTGTCGAAGGCCTTCTGGAGGTCCAGCATGACCATGCCGCAGTACTTGCCCGAGTCCACCTCATGGTTGATGTGGTCGTTCAAATAGAGAAGGCATGTGTCAGTGGAATGGGATGTTCTGAATCCTGATTGAAATTCATACATCAGATTTTTTTCGGTAAGGTACCTATCAACCTGTTCATAAACTATTTTTTCCATAAGTTTCGAGATGGAATTAAGAATAGAAACAGGTCGGTAGTTGCCTGGGTCTAATTTGCTTCCTTTTTTATACAGTGGGGTTACCCTTGCTATTTTAAAGTCAAGGGGGACGTGTCCCTGTTTGATGGAGAGGTTTATTATGTGGGTGATGATTGGGGTAATGGAGGCAGCTGAGTCTTTTAGAAATCTGGCTGGAATATTGTCATGGCCCGTGGCCTTTTCTGAGTGTAGAGCGCCCAGTTTTTTAAACACCTCATCGTTTGACACCATGGAGAGTTTAAAATCATCTTTGCGTACACCCAGTTTATTGTAGAACGCACGGATGTGCTCTACACCATAACGCCCTGAGTGGGGTGGTAGATTGTTAACTAATTTAGTGGCTATGGTTGTAAAGAAAGTGTTTAAGCACTTAGCCACATCCAGCTTGTCTGTAAAGAGAGAATCTCCAGATTTTATGCTGATGTTTGTAGACCTGGTTTTGAGTTTTTGACTGCAACCTAGTTGGCTATTAAGTAGCTTCCAAAGGTCACGTGGTTTGTTTAAGTTTTCTTCGATTTTGTTATCGAGGTATTTTTTCTTAGCAGATTTGGTCATGGTAATTACCTGATTGCATAGTTTGTTGCATTGTTTTTTTATTTTCTCAAAGTGGGTTTTGAGATCTTCGTTTAAGTGTTTCACTAATTTTGATTTGCATTTTTGAACTTCAGAGCATTTTAGGTCTCTGACTTTCATAGCATTTAGAATGTCCGAATTCATCCATGGTTCCGATCGGGCTTTAACCCTGGTGGTTCTCATGGGGGCTATACTGTCAATAATATTTAGGAATTTGGTTTTGAAACCTAGCCATGCCTCCTCAACCTGTGTGCTTTTTAGTTCATCTAACCAGTCGTGATTCTCCAGTTTATGGTTTAAGGCCTCACTAGAATAGGATTTAAGGGATCTAGTGGTTACAGTTTTATGACCGCCAGCCTAGGGTTTATGCTTTTTACGAGTGCAAAAGATCATGTAATGATCACTTAGCCCACATACAATAACCCCACTCTTGGAGATTTTGGACTCATCCGATGTTAGAATGAGATCTATGGTGGTTTGAGTAGAAATACACACCCTAGTGGGTTTGGTAATTTGTTGGCGGAGACCGTGTAATTCAGAAAACCTAGTGAAGGATTTGTACCCAGCTTCATCTGTGCCCTGTGAAAGGATCATTTCAAAAGCAGGTGAAATCGTCTCAAAAAAAAGAAACGGCCTGAAGCCCAGCACTGTGGAGAAGTTGTTATTTTTAAATAAAAATGAATAAAATGTTTAAAATGTTTAAAACAAGCACATTTATTCAATTCAAAGCTTCACACACCAAAGCCACGTGTCATTATCACTCTGCCTGTCAAACGTGCGTGTGTGGATGTATCAACTCGTCTGGGACGTATTCTGACAGTTTAGAGGGGTTTAATAACGGTTTTAATGCATTTGAGATAAGTAGAAAATATGTTTAGACACAGACCGCATTTAGCTGGGTTAAAGGACAGCGATGTATAGACGCAATTTAAACCACCTCTTCTGCATGAATAACTATGCTAGACTACATGGAATCTCAGACTAAATGACGGTCTGGTACATATTTTTACAATCTACAGGCGTTTAGGGTATTAATTTAAACTCAACGTGCTGCTAGACTAAAACAGGTTTAGACACAGACCGCATTTATCTGGGTTAAAGGACAGCGATGTATAGACGCAATTTAAACCACCTCTTCTGCATGAATAACTATGCTAGACTACATGGAATCTCAGACTAAATGACGGTCTGGTACATATTTTGACAATCTACAGGCGTTTAGGGTATTAATTTAAACTCAACGTGCTGCTAGACTAAAACAGGTTTAGACACAGACCGCATTTATCTGGGTTAAAGGACAGCGACGTATAGACGCAATTTAAACCACCACTTCTGCTAGGATAACTATGCTAGACTATATGAATCTCATACTACATGACGTCTGGGACGTATTCTGACAGTTTAGAGGGGTTTAATAACGGTTTTCATGCATTTAAGATAAGTAGAAAATATAGCCGTAATATAGCTGGTTTATATTGGTTTATATTGTAGACGCGAGGTTGAAAAGACGTCTATTGCTCAGAGGGAACAGTCATGCAGGGGCTTCACAGGTGAGGAGAGATTATAACTGGTTGAGAAATATCAAGCAAATGTGTAAAGTGTTAAGTTTACTTCTGGAATTAAAGCTGCAGTTTTGAGAAAAAAGTGGAAAAGTGGAGTGAAATGTTTACGAGTACAGCCACTAGGTCCCTCCTTCTACCTCTCTGCTGCACTGCAGTCCTGCCTTCTAAGCCCCTCCCACAGAGGAACCTGATATTTTTACACTTTGCATTGAATTGCAGCAGTCACTTTGATTCTAATTTGTTAGTGCTTATACATTTAACTTTACCTGTTTTCTTTCTCCTCTTAGGCATATGTGGTTGTATTGGACTGGAGGTCCTTTGTGGTTCTTCTGCAAAAGAGCATGCCACCTGAACATTAATTACAATTCATCATATTGACCAATATAGTAACACAACTTCAATAAACATTATGTTATGTTCATACCATCCGAATCTTGGACTGGATCAACCAGCCTCCTTTTCTCTTTTCCTTTGGAGGACACTTGAAGAGAAAAAACTGCTTTGTTTGAATGTAAAGTATTAAGTTATAAACCATTTATGAAATATAAGTGTTAAAGATATTGGGAACATTGGACAGTAGCAGTTACCACACAGAAAAAAAGATAATTTAAAAAAACGTTTAAACATTTAAAAAAAGTTTACCTGTCTTCTCTGTCCGTTTGGCCTCATCTAAGAGGCCTGGTTCTACGGGCCTTTGAGTTAAAAATAAAATGTCTTCTTCTTCTATAATATAACATGTATGTACATTATTATGTACAACTTAACCACATAAAGTCTGCAAAATGATTTGTTGTTTCAAATTAGATGGATAGGATAAAGTTTTGTGAATTTAACTTATAATGGCCTAGAATGACATTGCTCTGAATCAAAACACTCTAAAAAGCCTTTAAATAATATTACATTATAATAACAATTAGTCAATTTAGAACAGGGGTTTCTAACTCATTTACATTCAAGGGGCCACATACAGTCCAATTTGTCATCATGTGAGCTGTATCAATAAAAAGGAGGGAAGGAAGGGAGGACAGACAGATGGAGGGAATGAGAGGGAAAGAAGAAAGGAAGAAATAAAGTGAGGAAGGAAGAGAAATGGGCCGGATTGGACCCCTTGCTGAGTCAGTTCTGGCACACGGACCACATGCTTGACACCCCTGATTCAGGACGTTTTCATATAATCTTACATTTGTAGAAAATATATTTATATTGAATTTCCCTTCTGGGATGAATAAAGTTATATATTATCTCATTTTAAGATTACCAAACCATTAATCAAAGGAGCGATAGATTAATTCATACCGTCCGTGTCTTGACCTTGTTCAAAAGACATCTGGCTTTGACTCCTTTGTGCCTCTTGTCCAGTTCCTACCTTTGCAGACAAAGCAGCTGTTGATAGAAAACACAACCATTTGTTTCTGTTAAATTAACCTCTTACTTTTCATTCTCATATTTCAAGTAAAACCAATGTCTTAAAGGCCATGAGCAGTCATAATCTATGTTTGTCTCAGAAATCTCCTCACCTATTATCAGTTCATCTCATACCATCCATACACCCGACCCAAGTTCCACAAGCTGCGGTCGGGTGTATGGATGCTATGAGATGAACTGATAATAGGTGAGGAGATTTCTGAGACAAACATAGATTATGACTGCTCATGGCCTTTAACTGTGACATCAAGACGAGACTCAATCTTATCTGAGGTGTACCAATATGCCATGTCCGGATGGCCTGCCACGGGCCACAAGGACCTTGCACCATACCTGCAGAGAAAAGATGAGATAACTACGCACCAGGGATGCTTGTTGTGGGGCATGAGAGTGATTGTACCCAGTAAATGCCAGAGCCAGGTTTTGCAGCAAATTCATGAAGGCCACGTAGGGACAGTAAAAATGAAAATGCTGGCCCGTAGCCACTTCTGGTGGCCCGGAGTGGATGAACAACTAGAAACGATGACAAAGAACTGTACTGGGTGCTTAGAGAACCGCCACATGCCAGCACCAGTCCCTGTCCATCCATGGGAGTGGCCTACAGAGCCCTGGCAGAGAATACATGTGGATTATGCGGGACCTTTTGAGAAACACATGTTCTTGGTTATCGTTGATGCACACTCCAAATGGCCAGAGGTTTTTTGCACGGGAACTCAGACTTCAACCCAGACCATTGAGTGTTTGAGAACAACATTCGCTCGTTTTGGGCTTCCCCTTCAGTTAGTCAGTGACAATGCACAAACGTTTGCCAGTGAAGAATTTGCACAATTCATGGCGGTAAACGGGATCAAACACACAACCTCAGCTCCATTCCACCCAGCCACAAATGGGTTAGCAGAGAGGTTTGTACAGACCCTCAAACAGGGACTCAGAGCATCCAGACAGGATGGAGGAACGCTGCAGACTAGACTGGCCCGGTTCTTGTCAGCATACCGGAACACGCCACATGCCACCACAAGTGAAAGCCCAGCGGTCTTGATGTTTGGGCGCACTCTGCGCACACGCCTAGATCTCATGAAGCCAAACAGACACGATGAAGTCTTGAACAAACAGGCAAGGATGCTGCATGGCGGACGGGAGCGTCAAATCGCTACAGGACAGGAAGTCATGGTGAGAGACTATCGGTGGGGTGGGAAGTGGGCATGTGGGATAGTGCAAGCACAGACAGGCCCCCGAAGCTATGAAGTACAGGTGGGACCAAGCATGGTGTGGCGACGGCACATTGATCAGATGCATTCGACTGGAGAACAAACAGCACCGACAAAAACACCTGTACAGCCAACAATGGAGCAGGGACACTGCAGAACTACAGAGAAGGCAGACACAGCACAGCCGATGGGCATCCAAGAAGATACGGATGTAGGCGATGGAGATTCAGGGCATGAGACAAGGATAAGAGACGGTTCAGAGACTGTGGTACAGCCACCACAGGAGCCACCAGCGGCCTACAAGCGATATCCAGAGAGAGTACGCAACCCACCAGAAAGACTGGACTTATAAAGCCCTAAATAAAGAGGCCCTCGACTAGTTATGTTCAAGTAAAGAGGCCCTGGACTAGTTAGGTCAACCTAGTTATGTTAAAGAGAATGTGCAGAATGTATTGTGTTATATCTAGACTCTAGATACAACTTAAATTGTAGAAGGGAGGAGTGTTATGTTCTAGGCTCCTTTAAGAGCCTACGTCATTGTGTGCGCCCGGTCGCACTCTTGTTGTTATACCGAGTCCTAACCACTAAAGCTGTAAACCAAACGTAGCACCTCTCTGTCTTTATTCTACAGGATATTATAGAAGCTAAGACACTACAGATACAATAAGAGGAGAACAGGTGCGCATAAGGCAGATTCCTCTCGCACCTCTAGTCGGACTAACAGCACAGCCAGTTCTGCAAGCACTTCCAACATCAGAGATGAGCCAATCATCAACGCTGTGGATTATATTGGTACTGATGAGATGCCCCCCAGGGTGAGTCTTCCTCCCCCAAGCCTGCACACGTCCAGTGAGGGCCTCTCCAGTCAGTCACGCCACCGAGCCCAAAGCCAGAGTAGCACTGTGATGGTACCCAGAGGTGTCAGGACTACCACTGCCAGCTGTGGTAAGTACAGCTGTGGTAAGTACAGTGACAGCTGTGGTAAGTACAGTGACCTCAGTTAAATTAGTTTAGACTGAATTTTGCATACTTTCAGAACTTTCATATTCCTGCATACACAAAATGCCTACTTAATGGTAGGCAGTATGAGTATTCATACACAGGACATTGGCCCTCAGTTTTTTGTACTTAACTTCCTTGGCCAGGCTTGGCCTCATCTCGGGCAGCAACACAGAGGGGCACAATGGATGTGATCTGCTCTTATGGTAAATGATGGATGGATGGATAGATGGATGGATCATTTTTCATTTGTATGCCTCTTTCTGACCTGAACATGCCATTGCTGAATACACCCAAAATATATTTAAAAAAATTATAATAATTAAACAAATGTACAATGTCTGTTTTTACCAAAAATCTTACAATTAGCACAAAATCTTGCTTCCGCAAACCATTTCACAAACACTTGCGCAAACGTTGATCCCATTGTTTGTGTGTGCGTGTGTGTGTGTACGTGTGTGTGTGTGTACGTGCGTGTTTATTGCAGTGTGCATGTGCATGTTGTGGTGTGTATGCAGATGTGTTGCGTTGCGGTGTGTATGCGCACGTTGGTCATGTGTGTGTATGTGTGTCTGTGCATGTGTGTGTGTGTGTTTGCGTGCGTGCGTGCATGTGTTTAATCGAGTAATGTATACTTAACAATTAGTATTATCTCTCTCCTGTAGATCATTTGTTAGCATTACTTGTTTGTTTGTTGACATTAGCCTTTTTCTCTCTCCCTGTAGCTGGTGCGTTGTTCAACATTGGTGTGAGGAAGGCCATCCTGCTTCTCCTTCTCCTCTTGACTTTCGGTGAGTGTCACTTCACATCCATTTCATTCTAGATTCATAAGTCCTACTTGTGTGGTGTTACTAGCCCACCAGCAAGCTATTCACAGTGATATATATGATGTGACCTCTTTGGCCCTATTACTACATTTTCCACAAAATATTTTTAGTGCCTTTTGAAGTACATACATTTTGAAGTACATGTTCTGACCACCTGACCTACTACATCATTAACATGTAGGGTTAGGTTATCCTAAAGACATTTGCAAGACATAAATAGACTTGACAAACAAATGAATAAAAAATGTGTTTAAATGGCGATAATTAAATTGTTAATGTTAATTCAACACCTGAACAGTTCCGGTTAGTTTGAGCAGAGCAAACTTCTACTTCGTCTGAAACAGAACCGCACGTTTCTATCGGTTGAGGAACTGGACAATTAGTCGTTACCAAACTGATGACAAGGTGACGGGGTCCAGATGCAGAGAGACGTCCAGTGCTGTATGCAGTACTCCCAGGGCAAAGTGCGCACCAAAGACGTGCTGAGGTTCGAGGTGCAGACAGAGGGGCCGGACTGCAGCACACAAGCCATCATACACGGTAATGTGGTAAAGCCACCAGCCAACGCCACCAGCCTTTTCCTGAACGAGGACTCAGACAAGCCCCCCAACGTCCCCGAACGAGGCCCCCTGTGGCGCCGGCTACACAGGGCCATGGAGAAGAGAGCGACCAGCGTGAAGGACAGGATGAGCAGCTTATTATCTTATGGTAAATGATGGATGGATGGATGGATGGATAGATGGATGGATCTTTTTTCATTTGTATGCCTCTTTCTGACCTGAACATGCCATTGCTGAATACACCCAAAATATATTTTAAAAAATTATAATAATTAAACAAATGTACAATGTCTGTTTTTACCAACAATCTTACAATTAGCACAAAATCTTGCTTCCGCAAACCATTTCACAAACACTTCCGCAAACGTTGATCCCATTGTTTGTGTGTGCGTGTGTGTGTGTACGTGTGTGTGTGTGTGTGTACGTGCGTGTTTATTGCAGTGTGCATGTGCATGTTGTGGTGTGTATGCAGATGTGTTGCGTTGCGGTGTGTATGCGCACGTTGGTCATGTGTGTGTGTATGTGTGTCTGTGCATGTGTGTGTGTGTGTGTTTGCGTGCGTGCATGTGTTTAATCGAGTACCGGTAATGTATACTTAACAATTAGCATTATCTCTCTCCTGTAGATCATTTGTTAGCATTACTTGTTTGTTTGTTGACATTAGCCTTTTTCTCTCTCCCTGTAGCTGGTGCGTTGTTCAACATTGGTGTGAGGAAGGCCATCCTGCTTCTCCTTCTCCTCTTGACTTTCGGTGAGTGTCACTTCACATCCATTTCATTCTAGATTCATAAGTCCTACTTGTGTGGTGTTACTAGCCCACCAGCAAGCTATTCACAGTGATATATATGATGTGACCTCTTTGGCCCTATTAGTACATTTTCCACAAAATATTTTTAGTGCCTTTTGAAGTACATACATTTTGAAGTACATGTTCTGACCACCTGACCTACCACATCATTAACATGTAGGGTTAGGTTATCCTAAAGACATTTGCAAGACATAAATAGACTTGACAAACAAATGAATAAAAAATGTGTTTAAATGGCGATAATTAAATTGTTAATGTTAATTCAACACCTGAACAGTTCCGGTTAGTTTGAGCAGAGCAAACTTCTACTTCGTCTGAAACAGAACAGCACGTTTCTATCGGTTGAGGAACTGTACGTTTCTATTGGTTGAGGAACTGGACAATTAGTCGTTACCAAACTGATGACAAGGTGACGGGGTCCAGATGCAGAGAGACGTCCAGTGCTGTATGCAGTACTCCCAGGGCAAAGTGCGCACCAAAGACGTGCTGAGGTTCGAGGTGCAGACAGAGGGGCCGGACTGCAGCATACAAGCCATCATACACGGTAATGTGGTAAAGCCACCAGCCAACGCCACCAGCCTTTTCCTGAACGAGGACTCAGACAAGCCCCCCAACGTCCCCGAACGAGGCCCCCTGTGGCGCCGGCTACACAGGGCCATGGAGAAGAGAGCGACCAGCGTGGTAAGTACAGGATGAGCAGCTTATTATCTTATGGTAAATGATGGATGGATGGATGGATGGATAGATGGATGGATCTTTTTTCATTTGTATGCCTCTTTCTGACCTGAACATGCCATTGCTGAATACACCCAAAATATATTTTAAAAAATTATAATAATTAAACAAATGTACAATGTCTGTTTTTACCAACAATCTTACAATTAGCACAAAATCTTGCTTCCGCAAACCATTTCACAAACACTTCCGCAAACGTTGATCCCATTGTTTGTGTGTGCGTGTGTGTGTGTACGTGTGTGTGTGTGTGTACGTGCGTGTTTATTGCAGTGTGCATGTTGTGGTGTGTATGCAGATGTGTTGCGTTGCGGTGTGTATGCGCACGTTGGTCATGTGTGTGTGTATGTGTGTCTGTGCATGTGTGTGTGTGTGTGTTTGCGTGCGTGCGTGCATGTGTTTAATCGAGTAATGTATACTTAACAATTAGCATTATCTCTCTCCTGTAGATCATTTGTTAGCATTACTTGTTTGTTTGTTGACATTAGCCTTTTTCTCTCTCCCTGTAGCTGGTGCGTTGTTCAACATTGGTGTGAGGAAGGCCATCCTGCTTCTCCTTCTCCTCTTGACTTTCGGTGAGTGTCACTTCACATCCATTTCATTCTAGATTCATAAGTCCTACTTGTGTGGTGTTACTAGCCCACCAGCAAGCTATTCACAGTGATATATATGATGTGACCTATTTGGCCCTATTAGTACATTTTCCACAAAATATTTTTAGTGCCTTTTGAAGTACATACATTTTGAAGTACATGTTCTGACCACCTGACCTACCACATCATTAACATGTAGGGTTAGGTTATCCTAAAGACATTTGCAAGACATAAATAGACTTGACAAACAAATGAATAAAAAATGTGTTTAAATGGCGATAATTAAATTGTTAATGTTAATTCAACACCTGAACAGTTCCGGTTAGTTTGAGCAGAGCAAACTTCTACTTCGTCTGAAACAGAACAGCACGTTTCTATCGGTTGAGGAACTGTACATTTCTATTGGTTGAGGAACTGGACAATTAGTCGTTACCAAACTGATGACAAGGTGACGGGGTCCAGATGCAGAGAGACGTCCAGTGCTGTATGCAGTACTCCCAAGGCAAAGTGCGCACCAAAGACGTGCTGAGGTTCGAGGTGCAGACAGAGGGGCCGGACTGCAGCATACAAGCCATCATACACGGTAATGTGGTAAAGCCACCAGCCAACGCCACCAGCCTTTTCCTGAACGAGGACTCAGACAAGCCCCCCAACGTCCCCGAACGAGGCCCCCTGTGGCGCCGGCTACACAGGGCCATGGAGAAGAGAGCGACCAGCGTGAAGGACAGGATGAGCAGCTTATTATCTTATGGTAAATGATGGATGGATGGATGGATAGATGGATGGATCTTTTTTCATTTGTATGCCTCTTTCTGACCTGAACATGCCATTGCTGAATACACCCAAAATATATTTTAAAAAATTATAATAATTAAACAAATGTACAATGTCTGTTTTTACCAACAATCTTACAATTAGCACAAAATCTTGCTTCCGCAAACCATTTCACAAACACTTCCGCAAACGTTGATCCCATTGTTTGTGTGTGCGTGTGTGTGTGTACGTGTGTGTGTGTGTGTACGTGCGTGTTTATTGCAGTGTGCATGTGCATGTTGTGGTGTGTATGCAGATGTGTTGCGTTGCGGTGTGTATGCGCACGTTGGTCATGTGTGTGTGTATGTGTGTCTGTGCATGTGTGTGTGTGTGTGTTTGCGTGCGTGCGTGCATGTGTTTAATCGAGTAATGTATACTTAACAATTAGCATTATCTCTCTCCTGTAGATCATTTGTTAGCATTACTTGTTTGTTTGTTGACATTAGCCTTTTTCTCTCTCCCTGTAGCTGGTGCGTTGTTCAACATTGGTGTGAGGAAGGCCATCCTGCTTCTCCTTCTCCTCTTGACTTTCGGTGAGTGTCACTTCACATCCATTTCATTCTAGATTCATAAGTCCTACTTGTGTGGTGTTACTAGCCCACCAGCAAGCTATTCACAGTGATATATATGATGTGACCTCTTTGGCCCTATTAGTACATTTTCCACAAAATATTTTTAGTGCTTTTGAAGTACATACATTTTGAAGTACATGTTCTGACCACCTGACCTACCACATCATTAACATGTAGGGTTAGGTTATCCTAAAGACATTTGCAAGACATAAATAGACTTGACAAACAAATGAATAAAAAATGTGTTTAAATGGCGATAATTAAATTGTTAATGTTAATTCAACACCTGAACAGTTCCGGTTAGTTTGAGCAGAGCAAACTTCTACTTCGTCTGAAACAGAACAGCACGTTTCTATCGGTTGAGGAACTGTACGTTTCTATTGGTTGAGGAACTGGACAATTAGTCGTTACCAAACTGATGACAAGGTGACGGGGTCCAGATGCAGAGAGACGTCCAGTGCTGTATGCAGTACTCCCAGGGCAAAGTGCGCACCAAAGACGTGCTGAGGTTCGAGGTGCAGACAGAGGGGCCGGACTGCAGCATACAAGCCATCATACACGGTAATGTGGTAAAGCCACCAGCCAACGCCACCAGCCTTTTCCTGAACGAGGACTCAGACAAGCCCCCCAACGTCCCCGAACGAGGCCCCCTGTGGCGCCGGCTACACAGGGCCATGGAGAAGAGAGCGACCAGCGTGAAGGACAGGATGAGCAGCTTATTATCTTATGGTAAATGATGGATGGATGGATGGATGGATAGATGGATGGATCTTTTTTCATTTGTATGCCTCTTTCTGACCTGAACATGCCATTGCTGAATACACCCAAAATATATTTAAAAAAATTATAATAATTAAACAAATGTACAATGTCTGTTTTTACCAACAATCTTACAATTAGCACAAAATCTTGCTTCCGCAAACCATTTCACAAACACTTCCGCAAACGTTGATCCCATTGTTTGTGTGTGCGTGTGTGTGTGTACGTGTGTGTGTGTGTGTACGTGCGTGTTTATTGCAGTGTGCATGTGCATGTTGTGGTGTGTATGCAGATGTGTTGCGTTGCGGTGTGTATGCGCACGTTGGTCATGTGTGTGTGTATGTGTGTCTGTGCATGTGTGTGTGTGTGTGTTTGCGTGCGTGCGTGCATGTGTTTAATCGAGTAATGTATACTTAACAATTAGCATTATCTCTCTCCTGTAGATCATTTGTTAGCATTACTTGTTTGTTTGTTGACATTAGCCTTTTTCTCTCTCCCTGTAGCTGGTGCGTTGTTCAACATTGGTGTGAGGAAGGCCATCCTGGTTCTCCTTCTCCTCTTGACTTTCGGTGAGTGTCACTTCACATCCATTTCATTCTAGATTCATAAGTCCTACTTGTGTGGTGTTACTAGCCCACCAGCAAGCTATTCACAGTGATATATATGATGTGACCTCTTTGGCCCTATTAGTACATTTTCCACAAAATATTTTTAGTGCCTTTTGAAGTACATACATTTTGAAGTACATGTTCTGACCACCTGACCTACCACATCATTAACATGTAGGGTTAGGTTATCCTAAAGACATTTGCAAGACATAAATAGACTTGACAAACAAATGAATAAAAAATGTGTTTAAATGGCGATAATTAAATTGTTAATGTTAATTCAACACCTGAACAGTTCCGGTTAGTTTGAGCAGAGCAAACTTCTACTTCGTCTGAAACAGAACAGCACGTTTCTATCGGTTGAGGAACTGTACATTTCTATTGGTTGAGGAACTGGACAATTAGTCGTTACCAAACTGATGACAAGGTGACGGGGTCCAGATGCAGAGAGACGTCCAGTGCTGTATGCAGTACTCCCAAGGCAAAGTGCGCACCAAAGACGTGCTGAGGTTCGAGGTGCAGACAGAGGGGCCGGACTGCAGCATACAAGCCATCATACACGGTAATGTGGTAAAGCCACCAGCCAACGCCACCAGCCTTTTCCTGAACGAGGACTCAGACAAGCCCCCCAACGTCCCCGAACGAGGCCCCCTGTGGCGCCGGCTACACAGGGCCATGGAGAAGAGAGCGACCAGCGTGAAGGACAGGATGAGCAGCTTATTATCTTATGGTAAATGATGGATGGATGGATGGATGGATAGATGGATGGATCTTTTTTCATTTGTATGCCTCTTTCTGACCTGAACATGCCATTGCTGAATACACCCAAAATATATTTTAAAAAATTATAATAATTAAACAAATGTACAATGTCTGTTTTTACCAACAATCTTACAATTAGCACAAAATCTTGCTTCCGCAAACCATTTCACAAACACTTCCGCAAACGTTGATCCCATTGTTTGTGTGTGCGTGTGTGTGTACGTGTGTGTGTGTGTACGTGCGTGTTTATTGCAGTGTGCATGTGCATGTTGTGGTGTGTATGCAGATGTGTTGCGTTGCGGTGTGTATGCGCACGTTGGTCATGTGTGTGTGTATGTGTGTCTGTGCATGTGTGTGTGTGTGTGTTTGCGTGCGTGCGTGCATGTGTTTAATCGAGTAATGTATACTTAACAATTAGCATTATCTCTCTCCTGTAGATCATTTGTTAGCATTACTTGTTTGTTTGTTGACATTAGCCTTTTTCTCTCTCCCTGTAGCTGGTGCGTTGTTCAACATTGGTGTGAGGAAGGCCATCCTGCTTCTCCTTCTCCTCTTGACTTTCGGTGAGTGTCACTTCACATCCATTTCATTCTAGATTCATAAGTCCTACTTGTGTGGTGTTACTAGCCCACCAGCAAGCTATTCACAGTGATATATATGATGTGACCTCTTTGGCCCTATTAGTACATTTTCCACAAAATATTTTTAGTGCCTTTTGAAGTACATACATTTTGAAGTACATGTTCTGACCACCTGACCTACCACATCATTAACATGTAGGGTTAGGTTATCCTAAAGACATTTGCAAGACATAAATAGACTTGACAAACAAATGAATAAAAAATGTGTTTAAATGGCGATAATTAAATTGTTAATGTTAATTCAACACCTTCTACTTCGTCTGAAACAGAACAGCACGTTTCTATCGGTTGAGGAACTCTACGTTTCTATTGGTTGAGGAACTGGACAATTAGTCGTTACCAAACTGATGACAAGGTGACGGGGTCCAGATGCAGAGAGACGTCCAGTGCTGTATGCAGTACTCCCAGGGCAAAGTGCGCACCAAAGACGTGCTGAGGTTCGAGGTGCAGACAGAGGGGCCGGACTGCAGCATACAAGCCATCATACACGGTAATGTGGTAAAGCCACCAGCCAACGCCACCAGCCTTTTCCTGAACGAGGACTCAGACAAGCCCCCCAACGTCCCCGAACGAGGCCCCCTGTGGCGCCGGCTACACAGGGCCATGGAGAAGAGAGCGACCAGCGTGAAGGACAGGATGAGCAGCTTATTATCTTATGGTAAATGATGGATGGATGGATGGATGGATGGATAGATGGATGGATCTTTTTTCATTTGTATGCCTCTTTCTGACCTGAACATGCCATTGCTGAATACACCCAAAATATATTTTAAAAAATTATAATAATTAAACAAATGTACAATGTCTGTTTTTACCAACAATCTTACAATTAGCACAAAATCTTGCTTCCGCAAACCATTTCACAAACACTTCCGCAAACGTTGATCCCATTGTTTGTGTGTGCGTGTGTGTGTACGTGTGTGTGTGTGTGTGTGTACGTGCGTGTTTATTGCAGTGTGCATGTGCATGTTGTGGTGTGTATGCAGATGTGTTGCGTTGCGGTGTGTATGCGCACGTTGGTCATGTGTGTGTGTATGTGTGTCTGTGCATGTGTGTGTGTGTGTTTGCGTGCGTGCGTGCATGTGTTTAATCGAGTAATGTATACTTAACAATTAGCATTATCTCTCTCCTGTAGATCATTTGTTAGCATTACTTGTTTGTTTGTTGACATTAGCCTTTTTCTCTCTCCCTGTAGCTGGTGCGTTGTTCAACATTGGTGTGAGGAAGGCCATCCTGCTTCTCCTTCTCCTCTTGACTTTCGGTGAGTGTCACTTCACATCCATTTCATTCTAGATTCATAAGTCCTACTTGTGTGGTGTTACTAGCCCACCAGCAAGCTATTCACAGTGATATATATGATGTGACCTCTTTGGCCCTATTAGTACATTTTCCACAAAATATTTTTAGTGCCTTTTGAAGTACATACATTTTGAAGTACATGTTCTGACCACCTGACCTACCACATCATTAACATGTAGGGTTAGGTTATCCTAAAGACATTTGCAAGACATAAATAGACTTGACAAACAAATGAATAAAAAATGTGTTTAAATGGCGATAATTAAATTGTTAATGTTAATTCAACACCTGAACAGTTCCGGTTAGTTTGAGCAGAGCAAACTTCTACTTCGTCTGAAACAGAACAGCACGTTTCTATCGGTTGAGGAACTCTACGTTTCTATTGGTTGAGGAACTGGACAATTAGTCGTTACCAAACTGATGACAAGGTGACGGGGTCCAGATGCAGAGAGACGTCCAGTGCTGTATGCAGTACTCCCAGGGCAAAGTGCGCACCAAAGACGTGCTGAGGTTCGAGGTGCAGACAGAGGGGCCGGACTGCAGCATACAAGCCATCATACACGGTAATGTGGTAAAGCCACCAGCCAACGCCACCAGCCTTTTCCTGAACGAGGACTCAGACAAGCCCCCCAACGTCCCCGAACGAGGCCCCCTGTGGCGCCGGCTACACAGGGCCATGGAGAAGAGAGCGACCAGCGTGAAGGACAGGATGAGCAGCTTATTATCTTATGGTAAATGATGGATGGATGGATGGATGGATAGATGGATGGATCTTTTTTCATTTGTATGCCTCTTTCTGACCTGAACATGCCATTGCTGAATACACCCAAAATATATTTTAAAAAATTATAATAATTAAACAAATGTACAATGTCTGTTTTTACCAACAATCTTACAATTAGCACAAAATCTTGCTTCCGCAAACCATTTCACAAACACTTCCGCAAACGTTGATCCCATTGTTTGTGTGTGCGTGTGTGTGTGTACGTGTGTGTGTGTGTGTGTACGTGCGTGTTTATTGCAGTGTGCATGTGCATGTTGTGGTGTGTATGCAGATGTGTTGCGTTGCGGTGTGTATGCGCACGTTGGTCATGTGTGTGTATGTGTGTCTGTGCATGTGTGTGTGTGTGTGTGTTTGCGTGCGTGCGTGCATGTGTTTAATCGAGTAATGTATACTTAACAATTAGCATTATCTCTCTCCTGTAGATCATTTGTTAGCATTACTTGTTTGTTTGTTGACATTAGCCTTTTTCTCTCTCCCTGTAGCTGGTGCGTTGTTCAACATTGGTGTGAGGAAGGCCATCCTGCTTCTCCTTCTCCTCTTGACTTTCGGTGAGTGTCACTTCACATCCATTTCATTCTAGATTCATAAGTCCTACTTGTGTGGTGTTACTAGCCCACCAGCAAGCTATTCACAGTGATATATATGATGTGACCTCTTTGGCCCTATTAGTACATTTTCCACAAAATATTTTTAGTGCCTTTTGAAGTACATACATTTTGAAGTACATGTTCTGACCACCTGACCTACCACATCATTAACATGTAGGGTTAGGTTATCCTAAAGACATTTGCAAGACATAAATAGACTTGACAAACAAATGAATAAAAAATGTGTTTAAATGGCGATAATTAAATTGTTAATGTTAATTCAACACCTGAACAGTTCCGGTTAGTTTGAGCAGAGCAAACTTCTACTTCGTCTGAAACAGAACAGCACGTTTCTATCGGTTGAGGAACTCTACGTTTCTATTGGTTGAGGAACTGGACAATTAGTCGTTACCAAACTGATGACAAGGTGACGGGGTCCAGATGCAGAGAGACGTCCAGTGCTGTATGCAGTACTCCCAGGGCAAAGTGCGCACCAAAGACGTGCTGAGGTTCGAGGTGCAGACAGAGGGGCCGGACTGCAGCATACAAGCCATCATACACGGTAATGTGGTAAAGCCACCAGCCAACGCCACCAGCCTTTTCCTGAACGAGGACTCAGACAAGCCCCCCAACGTCCCCGAACGAGGCCCCCTGTGGCGCCGGCTACACAGGGCCATGGAGAAGAGAGCGACCAGCGTGAAGGACAGGATGAGCAGCTTATTATCTTATGGTAAATGATGGATGGATGGATGGATGGATAGATGGATGGATCTTTTTTCATTTGTATGCCTCTTTCTGACCTGAACATGCCATTGCTGAATACACCCAAAATATATTTTAAAAAATTATAATAATTAAACAAATGTACAATGTCTGTTTTTACCAACAATCTTACAATTAGCACAAAATCTTGCTTCCGCAAACCATTTCACAAACACTTCCGCAAACGTTGATCCCATTGTTTGTGTGTGCGTGTGTGTGTGTACGTGTGTGTGTGTGTGTGTACGTGCGTGTTTATTGCAGTGTGCATGTGCATGTTGTGGTGTGTATGCAGATGTGTTGCGTTGCGGTGTGTATGCGCACGTTGGTCATGTGTGTGTGTATGTGTGTCTGTGCATGTGTGTGTGTGTGTGTTTGCGTGCGTGCGTGCATGTGTTTAATCGAGTAATGTATACTTAACAATTAGCATTATCTCTCTCCTGTAGATCATTTGTTAGCATTACTTGTTTGTTTGTTGACATTAGCCTTTTTCTCTCTCCCTGTAGCTGGTGCGTTGTTCAACATTGGTGTGAGGAAGGCCATCCTGCTTCTCCTTCTCCTCTTGACTTTCGGTGAGTGTCACTTCACATCCATTTCATTCTAGATTCATAAGTCCTACTTGTGTGGTGTTACTAGCCCACCAGCAAGCTATTCACAGTGATATATATGATGTGACCTCTTTGGCCCTATTAGTACATTTTCCACAAAATATTTTTAGTGCCTTTTGAAGTACATACATTTTGAAGTACATGTTCTGACCACCTGACCTACCACATCATTAACATGTAGGGTTAGGTTATCCTAAAGACATTTGCAAGACATAAATAGACTTGACAAACAAATGAATAAAAAATGTGTTTAAATGGCGATAATTAAATTGTTAATGTTAATTCAACACCTGAACAGTTCCGGTTAGTTTGAGCAGAGCAAACTTCTACTTCGTCTGAAACAGAACAGCACGTTTCTATCGGTTGAGGAACTCTATGTTTCTATTGGTTGAGGAACTGGACAATTAGTCGTTACCAAACTGATGACAAGGTGACGGGGTCCAGATGCAGAGAGACGTCCAGTGCTGTATGCAGTACTCCCAGGGCAAAGTGCGCACCAAAGACGTGCTGAGGTTCGAGGTGCAGACAGAGGGGCCGGACTGCAGCATACAAGCCATCATACACGGTAATGTGGTAAAGCCACCAGCCAACGCCACCAGCCTTTTCCTGAACGAGGACTCAGACAAGCCCCCCAACGTCCCCGAACGAGGCCCCCTGTGGCGCCGGCTACACAGGGCCATGGAGAAGAGAGCGACCAGCGTGAAGGACAGGATGAGCAGCTTATTATCTTATGGTAAATGATGGATGGATGGATGGATGGATAGATGGATGGATCTTTTTTCATTTGTATGCCTCTTTCTGACCTGAACATGCCATTGCTGAATACACCCAAAATATATTTTAAAAAATTATAATAATTAAACAAATGTACAATGTCTGTTTTTACCAACAATCTTACAATTAGCACAAAATCTTGCTTCCGCAAACCATTTCACAAACACTTCCGCAAACGTTGATCCCATTGTTTGTGTGTGCGTGTGTGTGTGTACGTGTGTGTGTGTGTGTACGTGCGTGTTTATTGCAGTGTGCATGTGCATGTTGTGGTGTGTATGCAGATGTGTTGCGTTGCGGTGTGTATGCGCACGTTGGTCATGTGTGTGTGTATGTGTGTCTGTGCATGTGTGTGTGTGTGTGTGTTTGCGTGCGTGCGTGCATGTGTTTAATCGAGTAATGTATACTTAACAATTAGCATTATCTCTCTCCTGTAGATCATTTGTTAGCATTACTTGTTTGTTTGTTGACATTAGCCTTTTTCTCTCTCCCTGTAGCTGGTGCGTTGTTCAACATTGGTGTGAGGAAGGCCATCCTGCTTCTCCTTCTCCTCTTGACTTTCGGTGAGTGTCACTTCACATCCATTTCATTCTAGATTCATAAGTCCTACTTGTGTGGTGTTACTAGCCCACCAGCAAGCTATTCACAGTGATATATATGATGTGACCTCTTTGGCCCTATTAGTACATTTTCCACAAAATATTTTTAGTGCCTTTTGAAGTACATACATTTTGAAGTACATGTTCTGACCACCTGACCTACCACATCATTAACATGTAGGGTTAGGTTATCCTAAAGACATTTGCAAGACATAAATAGACTTGACAAACAAATGAATAAAAAATGTGTTTAAATGGCGATAATTAAATTGTTAATGTTAATTCAACACCTGAACAGTTCCGGTTAGTTTGAGCAGAGCAAACTTCTACTTCGTCTGAAACAGAACAGCACGTTTCTATCGGTTGAGGAACTGTACGTTTCTATTGGTTGAGGAACTGGACAATTAGTCGTTACCAAACTGATGACAAGGTGACGGGGTCCAGATGCAGAGAGACGTCCAGTGCTGTATGCAGTACTCCCAGGGCAAAGTGCGCACCAAAGACATGCTGAGGTTCGAGGTGCAGACAGAGGGGCCGGACTGCAGCATACAAGCCATCATACACGGTAATGTGGTAAAGCCACCAGCCAACGCCACCAGCCTTTTCCTGAACGAGGACTCAGACAAGCCCCCCAACGTCCCCGAACGAGGCCCCCTGTGGCGCCGGCTACACAGGGCCATGGAGAAGAGAGCGACCAGCGTGAAGGACAGGATGAGCAGCGTCACCAGGGAGAGCGTGAAGGCGTTCTTACGCCGGAACCTCTTTGTGCTCTTCACCATCGCAGCAGTGGCTCTGGGTGTGATGTTGGGCTTTGCCCTGCGGCCCCAGAACCTGACCCTGAGGGAGATCAAGTACTTCTCCTTCCCTGGAGAGCTGCTGATGAGGATGCTGCAGATGCTGGTGCTGCCTCTCATAGTCTCCAGTCTGGTCACAGGTATTTCTTCTCTGGACAGCAAAGCCTCAGGTAAGATGGGCATGCGGGTGGTGGTCTACTACATGGTGACCACCATCATCGCGGTCTTCATCGGCATCGTCATGGTGATGATCATCAAGCCGGGGAAGGGCAGGAGGGACACTCCTGTGACCTCCAGCGGCACCATAGAGCCAGTACAAGCTGCCGACGCCTTCCTGGACCTCATCAGAAACATGTTCCCTCCTAACCTGGTAGAAGCCTGTTTCAAGCAGTACAAGACAGTGTACAAGAAGACCATCCGCACCAGGAACGTGACCATCGCACTCAACCTGACTGATTCCCTCAACACTACAGAGGCTGGCCTGACTGGGAACGTGACCAAGGTGCTGCAGACCATACAGGAGACGGTGGAGGAGGTGATCCCCATGTCGGGCTTCTCTAACGGGGTGAACGCCCTGGGCCTGGTGGTGTTCTCCATGTGCTTCGGCCTGGTCATGGGGAACATGAAGCAGCAGGGACAGGCCCTCAGGGACTTCTTCGACTGCCTCAACGAGGCCATCATGAGGCTGGTCGCCATCATCATCTGGTATGCTCCTGTAGGCATCCTCTTCCTGATAGCTGGTAAGATCGTGGAGATGAAGGACCTGGCTCAGGTCGGAGGTCAGCTTGGGATGTACACTGTGACTGTGATCGTAGGTCTCCTCATCCACGGCATGGTCGTCCTGCCTCTTCTCTACTTCCTGGTTGCCAGGAAGAACCCTTTCACCTTCATCGCTGGGCTGCTGCAGGCTCTCATCACGGCCCTGGGAACGTCCTCCAGCTCTGCCACCCTGCCCATCACCTTCCGCTGCCTGGAGGAGAATAACCACGTGGACAAGCGGGTGACGCGCTTCGTCCTGCCCGTGGGCGCCACCATCAACATGGACGGCACGGCCCTCTACGAGGCTGTGGCGGCCATCTTTATCGCCCAGGTCAACAACATGGACCTCAACTTCGGGCAGATCCTCACCATCAGTATCACGGCAACAGCTGCCAGCATCGGAGCAGCAGGTATCCCTCAGGCGGGTCTGGTTACCATGGTGATCGTATTGACATCGGTGGGCCTGCCCGCGGACGACATAACACTGATCATCGCAGTGGATTGGTTCCTGGACCGCCTGCGCACCACCACCAACGTGCTGGGAGACTCGGTGGGCGCGGGCATCGTGGAGCACCTGTCCAAACAGGAGCTCCTGAGCCAGGACGCAGAGATGGGCAACTCTGTGAACGAAGAGAACGAGAAGCCCTACCAGCTCATCTGCCAGGAGAACGACTCTCTCAAACATCGCAACAGCGAGACAACCATGTGAGAGGCAGGAGACAGAAGGGATTGTTTTTATAGACCTGGTCTGAAACTCCCTTCCCTGCCATATCTCATGACTGGTATGTTGTGGTTGTTTAACTCCAGGCAGGGATCTCTACAGAGCAGAGCCTTCCAATTACGCCAAGCTTAAATGGATTAACCGTTTTCATGCAATAAATATTTCAACCGGAAAAAAAATATATATATATATATATAATAACCAAACGACCACTCATGTTTCTGAGGATTTAGTAAAGAACTGAACTTTACTCCAGCGTCTGAGGATTCATTGATGTGTCAGTGTGTGTTTGCTATCTGTTGAAGTTGCGCCCTGGTTACGCGCAGTGGGAACAGAATAGTTATTAATATTAGACGAATATTATACTAATACTATTAATAGAACTAATACTAATAGACAAATTATCTATTTTGTTATTACAACAATTGAACAAACTTAACACCAAACTTTTTCATCCATTTATGCCTAGATATGTCTTCTGGGGATTCATCCATCTCTCCACCAGCCAAGAAATGTACGAGTAATCCATACCTTTATTCATTTCTGCAAGACCTGCAAATGTTCAGTAGCATTAGCATAGGTATTGACACGTCTTTGTCATTACAGGTGTTGTCTTCCCTGCCCCACCGCCAAAATTCAAAAAAGTCACTTCAGGTAAAATCTAGTTGGCGCTCTATTCTATACTTATAAATGTTAACTTTCTATTCACCCCGGATGTCTGTCTTGCTACAAATTGATTGTTCATGTGTAGTTATTGTTCATATCAGTATATTTGTTGCAGGGTTGCAGAAGGCCTCTGTGAAGCAAATGCTAAAAAAAAAAACCCCCAAATCCATGTGAGTTTGGTCACAATGTTGGTTCACCCATCTCAATTTAATAATTATTTGTATTTAAGAAAGCACATTTTAACGATATTTCCTTTTAACGATCAGTTTCTATGGACCTCTTTGAATTAGAAGAAAAGGACAAAGAAGAATATGCCTGTAAGCAATGCGTTTGTATTTTTAATATATAACTGGTCTTTCCTCTCATTCTGTGCTACTTGTTCCTGTTTGAAGTTGTTCATGTGCTTTGATCTTTGTTTGAAAAGCCACTGATGACTCTACAATGATAGACTCTCCTCTGCAGTCATCAACACCAGGTACTATGACTATTTTTCTATATAATCTCAATTCAGTTCATGTAGTGTGTTGCCGATTTGTCTTCCCAGCCTCATAGTCATAGAGTAGAGCGTAAGGACAATAGAATAGGGGACAACCAACATTTGTTACAGCACACATTTAAGACAAAGACAAATGTCCAAACTAAATAAAGCATGAGGACGTCTCAATAGCCTTTTTCACAGCAATAGTGGGATTTGAGCAGAGTCTTGAAAGTCCATAGATTGGGGGCGGTCTTGATGTTAAGTAGGCTAGCCACAATGTTAGTCCACCCATCTTCATTTTCCGTATTGTGTTCCATATTGTGTTGAACTGACATTTACTTCAAAGAAAGCAGGTTTTAATGTTTTAGTTTATTTTATCTAAGAACCTCTACACCCTGTCTGAGAATGATGAATGTAAGTAATGAGTTTTCTAAATATATAACTGGTCTAACTTTCCTCCTCTACTATTTATTCCTAGTGAAACTAACTTGAATATATGGGATCATGTGATTTATTTTAGTTTTTTTTTCACTTTGAAAAGCTGATGAAGATTCTATTTCCTTATCAACTCAACACTCATCCACACCAGGTATTATAAAAAATGTTAATGTTGTTGTTACATGAGAATATGGTAAGGTCTGTCATGGAGCTGCAAAGACTCATAACACCTTTCTTGTTGAAATAGTCCCAGTGTCTCAAGACCCCCGAACGTCCTCTCCTGTCAGAGAAATGCCATTTAAAGGTATAATGGCAAATTACATTACAGATTTTGATGTATTATGCGAAGGTAGTAATGAAGCACCATCTTTTGGTGACAAAGCTTGAGGATTATTACTTTTCTTTTGTGCTGATGAAACATAAAAATGTAACAGCACAAGCAAGAAATACTAAAGGTTCGTTTTCAAATCACATTGTCAACAGTTGTCACAGCACATGTCCGACTTATTCTTAAGTTTACCGTACAAGGATGAAGTCAATAGCAACCCCTTGGAGTTTAATAGAAATGATTCTATGTTTCAGGCTTGTCCCATAGAAGGCTGACTCAAGATTCAAGGTCCAGGGTCCTCTTTCACTCTCCACCAGCACAGACCAGGACTCCTAGAGGTTTGTGTTCAAATCACGTTGTCACAGCATGTCTTAGTTATTGCTGATGTTTTGACACAGATGAGGTCTAGAGCGACCCTTAACAGTTGAATACAAATCATTCTATGTTTCAGGCTTGTCCCAGAAACGCCTGACTCCACAGAGGTCACAGAGCTCCAATGGTACTTCCTTTTGATAGTAAGAAGCTTACAGGTCTGTATTAGTGACCTGTATCACTAACATGTTTCATTCTCATTTCAATAGTGGCCCTCTCTGACTCTCCACCAGCACAGACCAGGACTCCTAGAGGTTCGTGTTCAAATCACGTTGTCACACCATGTCCTACATGTTGTTGTTGTTGTTGTTGTTGTTGTTGTTTTGACACAGATGAAGTCAAAAGCAACCCATTGAAGTTGAATACAAATGATTCTATGTTTCAGGCTTGACCCATAGAAGGCTGAGTCAAAAATCAAGGTCCAGGGCCCTCATTTACTCTTCACCAGCGCAGACCAGGACTCCTAGAGGTTTGTGTTCAAATCACGTTGTCACAGCATGTCTTAGTTATTGTTGATGTTTTGACACAGATGAGGTCTAGAGCGACCCTTAACAGTTGAATACAAATCATTCTATGTTTCAGGCTTGTCC
Source organism: Nansenia antarctica (assembly GCF_963989245.1). Lineage (NCBI taxonomy): Eukaryota > Metazoa > Chordata > Actinopteri > Argentiniformes > Microstomatidae > Nansenia > Nansenia antarctica. Next base: position 36,696,976 of record NC_137677.1, on the reverse strand, counting down.
CAGAAATGCCTGACTCCACAGAGGGCACAGAGCTCCAATGGTACTTCCTTTTGATAGTAAGAAGCTTACAGGTCTGTATTAGTGACCTGTATCACTAACATGTTTCATTCTCATTTCAATAGTGGAACAACACTAGCCACAATACTCAAATCAGGGCCCAATTCAGGATACTCAGGAGCTTGGCTACAAGCCTGTATATGGGCCAACAGAAACCTTGGAGGCAAACTCACCGACCGTATCATCAACATGACCAAGGAACTCCTCCCCCCTTCCCCCCACCAAAAATCCGAACACCCTCTCCGTCCCTGGTCCCCCCCATCTCACCCACCAGCAGCTACTCCAGTCACCCTAATAGCCCATTACTCCCTACTCCACCTGCACTGCTACGACCTCTTCCCCCTCATTACAACACATACATCCCCCCTTCCCCCTCTCCTCACCTCTCCTACCAACCCTACCCTTCTTCCCCTTTAATACACGATTCACATAACACGGGGTCACTTAACGAACCCTCCTATCCCTACTCCCCGATCTTGGTTTCATCATCAGACGAATACCTGGACGGTAGAACACCCCCCAAAAATACTCCCCCCAGACCGGCCCCCCCCTCCCACCTGATCCCTCCCCTGTTACCATTTAACATGAACCATGAACTGAACTTACTCCCACCAGCCAACACTAATAGATTTCCGAAACTACGCCCTGGCCTAACCCCCAGACGACTCTTTCCAACAAATATGCCAACCCCTACAACGGTTTACCCCAACACCATTCCCAACGAGGATATCCCTATACCACCCGACAACCCAAAAATAACGACACTCCCTACCATACAGACCCATTTTGATAATAGAATCTCCTGGACCCTCCACCCCACACACAAGATTATTATCCTTGGAGATTCCAATCTCAGGAAGCTCCCTAAACTCCAAGACAATAGGGTGCAGGTTGATATCTACCCGTGTGCCAGACTCCACCATGTAACCGCTATACTCTCAGGCATCCCCCTACCTTGCCCTGAGGTAGAAAAAGTTATATTATCGGTTGGTTTTAACAATAGGGAGGTGGGTTCCAGAGAATCCCTAGAAAAAACCCTCAGAGACATGGTCTCAAAAGCGAAATCAAAATTCCCCATGGCCACAATCCTAGTCCCTAAAATTAACTACTTACATACTGTATTCATTACAGTAATTGTCACTCAATATTTAATTTAATGTTTTCTTGTGCTACCCGAATTAAGAAATTATTAGGATATGGGATTAAAGGGACCGGCGACGGGCTAAAAGAGAAATCCAAATGTCCTGCTAAATTCGGACCAATCACAAAACTGTTTTGAAAGCGCGCCTGTTGAGAGCGATTCAGTCTCGATTGCAGTGCGAACACAAACGACGAGGTTAATTGCAACATTGTAACATATTGTAAATAATCAAAGGAAAAAAACAGACAGATATCTCAACGCCAATGCAGTTGTAGTCCAAAAGAGAAACAATTTTGGAGGGAGAGATCACAGAAGATACACAAGACCTCATAACTGTCAAGATTTTAGATTTTAGAATGTTAAGATTTTAGAATGTTAAGATGATAAAAAAAAAACTTAGATCCACGGCGCCTTTCGGTCTTGTAATCGGGGGTGCTGCACTGTTTCTCTACTCTCTCAGGCTCAGCTTCCTTCTCACGGCTCTTCTTTGGACGGTACTTGATCTCCAACGAGGAGTTCTTGTCTAAACAACGGCAATAACAAAGTCTCAGGGATGTGACAAGTGTTCACCTTGAAAGTCGGAAAATCACACTGCATTCACAAAAAGATGCTATCATATTCTAACTAGGGTGGAAAATAAAGCCATTAGACCCTCACCTCGGCATTTCATGCAGTACCACTCCCTGATTGCCTTGGCCATCTTCTCTGTGACATTGATGCAGTGACCATGAAACCACTCGTTGCAGTTGTCACAGGCACTAAGCAAAAAAAACAGATATGTTGTGAGCCTTATGACACCTTCATCACAATGTTTGATAATCACATGTTATGACTTGGCTAGCAAACTCACATCATGAAGCAGTTGATGTCCGGTTTTCTGCAAATGCAGTACAATGGTGCGTTTTTAGAACGTTTTTTAGCCCAGGCCTGAAAGACACAATGAACAATGAGGAAGGAGGAAAAGAATACAATCTTTATCAGAAAACGATGTATCCACTGACTGCAAAGTGGCTTTGGATAAAAGTGTGAACTAAATGGCATATACAGTCATGCGAAAAGAATGTAGGACATCCCATGAAATATTTAGTTATTTTTTAAAGAAATAAGGACATATCAATATTTGGTGTTCTTTCAAGCAACGTCTAGAGATAAAGGTGATGTAATTGAACCAAGAACAATGACAATTTTATTGTTACTGTTATCATTTATTTAACAACATATGAACAAAGCTGCCAATTCCTACTGAGGAAAAAGTCACGGCCCCAATAGCCTTTGGCTGAAGTAACATTAAAAAAAATCCACATATTTTTACTCAAAAGAACACACACCAAATCTGCCTAGCAACAGGGGTCGATCCTCATAACTATACAAGATAAATATTTGTTTTACTTTGTGTTTATTGATATTTGAAGTGATATTCTGACTCTCCACTCCCATCTAGTGACGGGACTATTTTTTGCAACATTCTAGCTATAGTAGAAATGGTGGTCCTCACAAAGAACTCCGAGATCGTGGTCCTCACAATGTGATATATACACGTGTTTGTGTGTGTGTGTGTGTTTGTGTGTGTGTGTGTGTGTGGGAGGGAGGCGGGGTTTCAGGTTGATGAGGGGACAGGCACGCTGCTTCTCTCTTGATTGATTGATTGAAAACTTTATTAGAAGATTTGCAGAAGTAGGTACATGAAAGTACATATTACATACAAGGTCAACTAACAGGATAAAAACCCAAGAAAGCCACTGGCTTATTTCAATTGGGGTCCTTGATTCTCTGTCCACCTGGTTGGCCTGGCCGTGGACTGTGACACCGCTGCTAATGTTGTGTGCTGCTCACATCAGATCCGGAGAACGGAGAGCACTCTCTCCGGCGTGCGCTGACAGAGCTGTTGCCCTCCTCTCCCGAATGGTGTTTCTCATCTGAGTTACCTTGCCCATTGGTACCCCGCCGAATATGTTTAGCTCAATGGGGTGTGCATAAGGATAGTGGAGGCGCAGTGGCATATCTAATAGATCCCAGCCCTCTGATCCATTGGTTTTGGCATTGTGTCATGGTCTAAAACCACAGGACATTGCGGGGTTGCCATGGCAGATGCGCTGCGAACGGCAACGCAGTGGTCCAGTTCTCTCATTCCATCAAAGCCAGATGCCCCTTATTGCAGAACCGAGCAGTGAATGGGGAGGGTGAGGTTTGGTAGTATATATATACTGTATATACGTACACACACAAATACACATGTACACACACACACACACACACAAATACACACACGCGCACGCGGCATGACGACTTGACATGTAATAATGTCACGGAATGTAAAAAAGGGAATAGTGGAGAGAAACACAACGCTGTTTGTTTTCTTTGCACAATATGAGAGAGGATTATCTCTCTCCTCCAGATGACTGCTCCAGGGACTTGGCGTTCTCTCTTGCTTGTACGTCTTTATACTGTGAACTCTTAGGGTTCTACTTCACATCATCATTCTATGTCATTTGAGAGTAATCGCTTTGCTCAAGGTGTTGCAGTGAGTGGAGGGCAGTGGTGTCACTGTTGCTTGGTTATGAATATTGTTTATATTGGTATTATACGGTATTCCAAAGGACAGTCTAAGTGAAGTGTAGATGCCAAGTGTAGAACCATTCTATGCAGTGGTATTCACTTATCTCCATTGATTTTTGACCTTTGCATCTCAACATCTCAACTCAATAAACGTCCTCACACGTAGCATTGCTTGATTCCTTGATTGTATGTGTTTGGGCAACAATGTATGTACTGAGTATGTATTACTACTACTCGATCTTTTCAGTTTGTAAAGAGCCTTTGAGTGTCTAGTAAAGCGCTATACAAGTCTAATGTATTATCATTATTAAGTGTGCTTGCAGTTGCAAGCAGCACTTATTGTTCTTGTAGATATATTTTATTAATATTATTATAGCTAAATTTGCCCCGGCTTCTCGTCCCACAGTTTTGGCAGAATCAGAATCAGAAGACTTTATTGCCATGACATGTAAACATGTTAGGAATTTGGTTTGGGACAGTGGAGCACGGTTTACAGCAGGACAGGTGCAAGACAGGACAAGACAGTGCAAACCAACATCATAGTGCAAGAGTCATAATTAATATAAATATAACGTGCAGAGATCAAGTGTTCAAGTGTTCATATCCAGACAGTCCAAAGCTCTCTGGGTGGGGGTGGAGGGAGGGTAGATAGATAGGGGTCAGGTCAGGGGGGGGGGCCCAGCAGCATTTAGGAGTCGGATGGCTGTGGGGAAAAAGCTGTGTGCATGTTGGGCCTTCACAGTCTTTAATCAAATCAAATCAAATCAAATTGTATTTGTATAGCGCATTTCTTACAAGATGCAACTCAATGCGCTTCACACAATGAACATTTTCAGTCAATCAGTCAATCAATCAATCAATACTGACAGAGCCGCGAGCAGGCAAAAGTAAGCTAGCACCTGGTTTAGCTACCTTAGCTAGCTAGCACCTGGTGGTAACGTTAACTACCGTAGCTAGCTAGCACCTGGTGGTAACGTTAGCTACCGTAGCTAGCTAGCACCTGGTGGTAACGTTAGCTACCTTAGCTAGCCAGCACCTGGTGGTAACGTTAGCTACCATAGCTAGCTAGCACCTGGTGGTAACGTTAGCTACCGTAGCTGGCTAGCACCTGGTGGTAACGTTAGTGTAAGAGTCTCTAGGCACAGAGGGAGGTCGACACAAAGGAACAGCTGTACAAACGTGTTTGTTAACGTACAGCACGGCTCAGCACCGTCACTGACGGGCTAACACACACACACTGCACCGTCACTGACGGGCTAACACACACACACTGCACCGTCACTGACGGGCTAACACGCACACACTGCACAGTCACTGACGGGCTAACACACACACACTGCACCGTCACTGACGGGCTAACACACACACACTGCACCCGACGGGCTGAGCGAGACGTTCAAAATAAGTGCAGCGCGCGGCCGTCACTGCCGCTCAAACTTTCATGTGTGTGTTGTGTTGTGGTCGCTCGTATCTGTGGACTGTTTAGCTCTAGCCACCCGCACAGTTGATGTCAGCTCCAGTACCGGCTTCCCCTCTCGGGATTTTGAATGACGACAGATGCCGTGTGTACGTGTTATATAGGCGGAGGGTCCCGTCCCTCGTGACACAAGCGTCGCCTGGGCCAGCCAATGGGCTGGCGCAGTGTAATTCAGTTTCTGATGAGGTCACGCAGGGGGCGTTCCCATTGTGAGATACCAAACGAATACTAAGAAAGAGAACTGAAGAGGCACTACAACTAGAAATCAGACAGTAACTCATTTTTTTTCTACAATGCTGAATGCTGCTGTTTAAATTGTTTTAACTTGAAACCAGTTGGTCACTGAGTAGTGAGTAACAGTGAGTACTGTTTTTGTTGCTTGAATAAAGGCTGGCAGTCTTTAATAGCCAAATGTTGTGGACTATACTGGGGAAGTATTTGTTATTATTCAGGAGTAAAACAATAAATACAAATATCGGATTGATATCGGTATCGCAGATACCTGAAGCCCAGGTATCGGTAGTGGAAAAAATGGGATCGGGACATCCCTACCTAATTTCATCCAATACAGGCCTTTCAATATCTTATTGATAATCACAACCTAGAGAAACAAGATTTTTTACAACTGAGGCATTACTTCTATAAGAATATAAAGAATAATGAGGTTTCTGAAATGAGTCTCGTCAACATTTGTATTGATGCGTATAAGGGCAACACCCACAAGAAACTGGTGTCAAGAATTATACAGAAGAGTATACAGTCCACCAAGAATCACTCCACCTTATATGTTAGGGATAAGTGGGAGAAGGAAGAAAACGTAGTCCTAACTGAGGAAGAATGGTTGAACATATGTAAAATACAATCCACCACCTCTAGCTCTGGAAAATGGAGAGAATTTTCATGGAAGAACATTATTAGGTTTTTTATTACCCCAAGAAGAAAATACTTACAGAATGGTACACCGGGAACTGGGAATTGCTGGAGAGTGCAACAATTAAATGGCTCATTTCTATCAAATTTTTTGGGAATGCTGGGGTGCTGGCCCAAAAAGGTGACAAAATTATTTTCACTGAAAACGACGGAAATTATCATTGCGCGGCGCCCAGGCACCTTCCTATGATGCATGCTATAATTTTTCTATACAAGCTCTCTTCAAGGGACACATATAAAGCCTGTCAGTGTTATTCAGACCTATGAAGCAGCGGTAACAATAATGAAAACGCATCTATTAGATTAGAAGAAAGATGTATTTATTTTGTAAATATATTTTGTTTGTTTTTGTTTTTGTTTTTTTGTTTTGTCACTTAAAACATTTATTCCCACATACATGAAACCACACATCAATCCCAAAAAAGTAAAGTCGCTTTGGATAAAGGCATCTGTTAAATGCCCAAAAATGTAAATGTATCATGAGACTTGTTAACCAAGGGCAGTGTGGTGAGTGGGAATGTAACGATGGACATGTGTGCTGAGAGAACATTCCACAACAAACAGTATCAAAACTAAACTTCAAAATGGGAATTTCTTAACAAGGTTCCCATACGTAGGGACGTCTACAGCTCAATGAGGGCTTTTATTTCATTAATGCGTGACGCCTTCTTGTCGGTGGGGTTCTTGGAGCCGAAAGCCTTGTCCACCAGATCCTGCTTCTGCCTCTGAATCTTCAACATGTTCTCCTCCACAGAGTCCTTCACGATGAACTTGGTGATGAAGACGTCTCTCTTCTGGCCCAGGCGGTGACAGCGATCCACACACTGGTCCTCTGCTGCAGGGTTCCACGCTGGATCCATGAGGAAAACACGGGAGGCGGCTGTCAGGTTGAAAAATATGAAAAATACATGTGGGATGGAGGTACGGGGATGATATGTGGCAGTTTCTCGCGCCTGTCCCGTTCTGTTGTTCAAAGAATATAATATAACACGCATCACATGTTTGTCATTGTGTGAAAATGTTTCTGTAGCGAAGAACCGTGGCTCCACCTGGAGCTGATCAACTCCGGACGGCAGTAGCTCGTTGTGGGTGCAAGTGTGCAAGAATAACACTGGCATGTCCACTCGCCAACTAAAGCACCTGATTATAAACATAATAGGCTCTACTACTCCAAAGGCACTGTATGTGAGAACTTTATTCATAGAACTTTAACTTTACTCTCATGTGCAGTGGGCTCTCGGGAAGCTGTATGAATGTATTATGTATGACAATAATGCAGTAGGCTACATAGGAATAGGTGTGTTCATATGCAAACATACTCAATGGGATGTAATTAGTAGGCAATTGTTTATCACAGATGAATCCTGACAATTGAATGCCATTGAGATTGAGACGCGGTAGCCTAATAGTGATAATGACTTCTATTTGAGTAGCCTACAGTTATCGTCTCATTAGGACGGCCAATGTAATGCGTTGTTTTTTGGATTTTGCATTCCTTGTTTTGTGGTAAACTAATCTCTTTCTGATCGTCCCGTTCACAAAAAAACGAAGGTGATAAGTCACGTAATATGGCGAAATAAATGTTCGTTCAGACAATACAACATATATTGAAAAATATGAAAAATACATGTGGGATGGAGGTACGGGGATGATATGTGGCATGTCCACTCACCAACTAAAGCACTTGATTATAAACATACTAGGCTCTGTTTCTAACAAAAGCACTGTTTGGGACAACTCGTTTCTAAAAAGTGAGTTACAATCACTTGATGTAGGGGGATGGTTGATGATGGCTTCTCGATCGTTTCCGATCAACAAACAAAGACATCGGGTTTCCCCCACTCTACCACGTCCCAACGGTGTGTTTCAGTAATAATTTTCTCCTCCTTGTTGCATAAAAAAAAATCAAGACTCGCTCCTCTCAGGAGACCACTATTTATAAATAATAATCCACAGATAGGCACAGTCACAGTGCTACATGAAAATATCTAGCCACACACCACATATCATACCTCTGCCCTATATGTATTTATCATATTTTTCAATATAAAACGGAGGTACGCAGTTTCTCGCGCCTGTCCTATTCTGTTGTTCAAAGAATATAATATAAAACGCATCACATGTTTGTCATTGTGTGAAAATGTTTCTGTAGCGAAGAACCTTGGTTCAATCTGGAGCTGATCAACTCCTGACGGCAATAGCACGTTGTGGGTGCAATTGTGCAAGAATAACACTATTTACAGCGCTGTCATTTATTGCTATATTTATTACTGTTATATGTAAATGTGAACATTACAGATACCTGGTCAACACAGCTTGGGATTCCAAGGAAATTACATGGAACTATGTGTGAAAGGGACAACATTGCAATATATATTACAGTTATTTTTTAATAATGATAATCAACTTTCATTCGTTAGTAATGAAAACTCCCGCAGTCTCGATCAATCTCCTAGAAAGAAAGAGAAAATTCAAAGGTGTCCGGAGAGGGGAGAGGAAGGGGAATATAATACACTTTGAATGGAGTCGATACGACACTCCTGTCTCTTTTGTCCTATAACCCCAATGACCCAATCTGCCCTGTGAAGGCTAGATGTATTTAAGATACCTCAGGTGAATGATGAATGAATGAATGGTCTTTACTGTCATCAATACAGTACAGGTACCATACAACGAAATGTAGGAGGGGGGGCTCCCCTGGTGCTAGGAAAAAATACTAAAAACAAGAAGGGAAAAGAGCTGGTTTACATAAATAAAGGCTATACACTATCCACTATACTATACTACAGGGACGTGCCGTCCATATAAGCAGGGTAAGCAGTGCTTACCCAACGAAAAAAGAAAAAAGGACCGTGAAAATATTAAAATAAAAGTGCATGTAACCGTTTGTTTGTTTTCATTAAAATAGTCGTATTTTAGGTCCCAGGGCAGCAGGAGTCATTCATTTTGACGTTGCATTTTTAGCGCCACCTGTAGGAGTAAAGCACTCCCTACTCTGCGTTGCATATAAGCATTCCTCTCTCTGCTTTCCCTCGCGTACATTCGAATGCGTGAAAATGTCTTTTTTATTTTTTCCCGATGCCTCAGCCCGCGGTTTAATGTGACCAGGGTAAGCATGCTTACAGCCAATCAGAGTAGGTCTTTCATTCCGATAAGAGCTACTGATTGGCTCTTATCACTTTCAAGTTCACTTAACATTTCACCTCTCGCCCGGCAGAATAGCTTATGCCAGGTAGCTCAAACGATCTAAATAATAATAATCAATAAGGATAACTTGCTTGATTTTGTGAATATGGACATTACTGTCAGCGACCTAAAGGGATTTCGTAGACTGGACTGGACTGGAAAAACACAACTACTGGCTAAAGGCCGCCCGGCCGCCCGCTCACCGATGTTCACACTCAGAAAGGGAGAGTCGCCAGCGGCTACAGCAAGCCTGGTATGAGCGGTTTATATGATGTATATGATTCGCGAGGCTGGTGGCGATCTGTGCTTGTTTATATGGTTTGAGTACTTTGAGAGGGAGGGTCTGTGATGTGATGTCAAGTGCCTGTGTGACAAAGTGTGAAAAGAAAGTGTGTTGTGAGTTTTTTACTATGGAGGATGGAAACGGTGTGTGTCTGTGTTGTGTGTGAGTGCGTGTGCGATGTTGAAACTGGTCCTGGACTTGTAGATTTCAGCAGGTTGGCTACTTGAAAAGATCTTTGAACAATGAGCACCCCTGATATAGTCGAAACTGGCAACTGTTTATTTTTTGGGTAATCTGATCACAAAGTGACACTACAGTTTATTAGCGGGTTCTAGGGCATCAAAATTGCATTTCCTTGAAACTGCGTTCACTGATAGCGTGTATGTGTAATTACGTGTATTTCTATATCTTATGCTTACCCAATCTAAAAGCTCACGGCACGTGCCTGCTATACTACTACAGTATACTATACAAATAAAACACTGTGCTGTACTCTATGCTATGCTATAAATATCCTAACATGCCCTATCTCTGAACCTTATGTACACAAGGGTTGTCATATTGCACATAGTATTATTGCACATTCATTTAAAGTGTCGCAGTTTGCAGGTTTGAAATGTTCACAGTTGTATTTCAGTATTGCACTTATGATTACAATCTAGTAGCTGCCATCAAATTGTCTAGATTGTCCAGGGCCTAGAACCTAGGTCTTTGCTGTGTTCAGGGCCTGAATGGCCCTAGGGTAGAAGCTGAGCTTCAGTCTATTTGTCCTTGCGGACATGGTCCTGAACCGCCTGCCTGAGGGCAGCCGAACAAAGTGTTTGTTCCCAGGGTGGGATGGGTCCCTGGAGATCTTGGAGGCCTTCCTGAGCCAGCGTGTGTTGTACAGCTCTTCCAGAGAGGGGAGGGGGGCGCCGATGATCTTCTGGGCCGGTCTTTTTTTTTTTTTTTTGATTGAAAACTTTATTAGAAGATTTGCAGAAGTAGGTACATGAAAGTACATATTACATACAAGGTCAACTAACAGGATAAAAACCCAAGAAAGCCACTGGCTTATTTCAATTGGGGTCCTTGATACTCAATTAATCGTTACATGTAAGACAGACAAAAAACGAGTACTATCTACCAGATAATACAGACAAATAACTAGTACTATCTACAAGATAAACATACATCCAACATGGGAAGAACAATACAACAAAACATAAGGTATGTACAGCGGGTAGGACAGGTGGGGACATACACCACAGGTGGGGGCGGGGGACAAAACACAAAGTATGTACAGTGGGTAGTTCGGGCAGGGGGACAGACATATAATATGTACAATGGGTAGTTCGGGCGGGGGGACAAAACAACAAGTATGTACAGTGTGTGGTCATGGTGGGGGGGGGGGTACAAAGACACCAGTAGATTTAGGCGGGGGGGAGGGGGGGGGGGCGACATAATAACATTGCGTTTGCTCAGAGTGTAGACCAGGTAGGGGGGTGAGGATTGGGGGATGGGGGGGGTTGTCCATTGTTCCACGGTTTCGGTAGAGAGTCTCCGGGTGGTGGGGGAGGGGGGGTCGTCGCCGGGTGGGGGAGGGAGGGGGGAGGGGGGGTCGTCGCCGGGTGGGGGAGGGAGGGTAACGACCTTTGGTCGTGTAAGCCTGTCTAACCTCGCTGCAGCTCCGGGCTTTCATCTCCCCTCCAGACAAGGACAGCAGCACAGAGAAAGTCAACCACAACACCACTTGTATTCTCCACATCGCACACGTCGGTAGTAAATCCCAGTAAATGTTTGCGTAAGAAATATATCCGTTCTAGCCGAGACCCCCAAAACGTCTGGCTGGACAATCCCCGATGAGACGATCTGCGACGGTCCGCGATCTCTCACTTTCTCCCTTCTGCAGAAAATGTCAAATGTTTATCAACCAACCGCCAAAAAATAAAACATAAAAATCACTCTTCACTTTCCATCCGTCCAGCTCCTAGCAGGAGCGACTCTCTCCTCTGTCCTCCGCCGCGGAACAAGAAGAGCGCATTGAGCCCAGAAGCCCCAGCCTCCTCTGCATGGATCCTTACAAGAAGCCTTGTTCTGAGCTGAACATCACCTGAACCATCTTAACTGTGATCATTAACTACTACCTTACTAACTGGGTCTCACGACTCTCACGACTCTCTGTAGCGCTTTCCTCTCTGCGGCTGTGCAGCTGGAGAACCACACGCAGATGCAGTAGGTGAGGATGCTCTCCACTGTGCAGCGGTAGAAGGTCACAAGCAGCTCCTGTCTGAGGTGGTATTTCCTGAGGACTCTCAGGAAGTAGAGCCGCTGTTGTGCCTTCTTGATGATGGCTGCTGTGTTGGTCCTCCAGGACAGGTCATCCTGTATGTGCACCCCCAGGAATCGGAGAGTTGAGACTCTCTCCACGCTCCCTCCATCGACGAGCAGGGGCTGGACCTCAGATTTTTTCCTCTTGAAGTCCACGATGATTTCCTGGGTCTTTGACTGGTTCAGCAGCAGGTTGTTAACCTTGCACAGCTTGCCCAGCTGCTCCACCCCATCCCTGTACGCCGCCTCGTCCCCCCCCGAGATGCAGCCCACCACGGTCGTGTCGTCTGCAAACTTTATGATGGAGTTGCTGGGGTGGACAGGGGTGAAGTCGTAGGTGTAGAGGTTGTAGAGGATGGGGCTTAGCACGCAGCCCTGGGGGGACCCAGTGCTGAGTCTGAGGACTGTGGAGGTGTGGGAGCCCACCCGCACCCTCTGGGGGCGGTCAGACAGGAAGTCCTTGATCCATGCACAGATAGAGTGTGATAGTCCCAGGTCTAGTAGTTTGGTCACTAGCCTGTCTGGAAGGATAGTGTTGAAGGCAGAGCTGAAGTCCACAAAGAGCAGTCTCGCGTAGCTGTTCCCCCTCTCCAGGTGGGATAGAGTGGAGTGGAGAGTCGTCGCGATGGCGTCCTCTGTGGACCTGTGGGCTCTGTAGGCGAACTGGTATGGATCCAGGTTGGGCGGGAGGCGTGTGACTATGTGGGCCCGGACCAGTTTCTCGAAGCACTTCATGATGATTGGTGTGAGTGCCACCGGGCGGTAGTCGTTTAGGCAGCTCACCGTGCTTTTCTTCGGGACTGGGATGATTGTTGAGGTTTTCAGGCAGGGTGGGATGGTGGCCTGGGACAGGGACTGGTTGAAGATGTTGGTGAAAACCCCGGCCAGCTGGTCGGCGCAGTCCCTCAGCACCCGTCCCAGGACGCCATCCGGCCCTGAGGCTTTTCTGGGGTCCACCGCCTTCAGCACGCGTCTCACTTCATGCTCTGTGAGGGTGAGGCTGCTGAGAGCTGGAGAGAGTGGTGTTTGTGTTGTGGTTACCTCCGTTCGCCCGTCGTCGAACCGGGCATAGAAGGAGTTCAGCTCTTCCGCCAGCAGGGGGTCGCCCTCAGCGGCTGTGAGCTTGTTGGCTCTGAAGTTTGTCATGTGCTGAACCCCCTGCCACACCCGCCTGGAGTCGTTGCTCAGGAAGCATTCCTCAATCTTCTCTCTGTGGTCTGCCTTGGCCTCCCGGATGCCACGGTTTAGGTTAGCCCTGGTGGTGTTGTACAGCAGTTTTTCCTTCGCTGAGAAGGCGTTGTTCCTCTCCTTGAGCAGTTGTCGGACCTTCTCAGTCATCCATGGCTTCGTATTGGGGTAGACCCGGACACGTTTGTCCACGGTGGCTGAGTTGGTGCAGTTCACTATGTGGTTCAGAACCGACGACGTGAACTGTTCCAGGTCCTCATGCTCATATTCCTGCCATGAGGTGTCATTCAGGCAGATCTGCAGTGGAGCGGACCCTGCTGGCCAAGTTCTGACAGTCTTAGTGGTGATGGGAGCACTTTTCCTCATGGGAGTGTAGGCTGGGATCAGGAGGATGGACACGTGGTCAGACATGCCTAGATGAGCTAGCAGTCTAGCCTTGTAGGCAAGCTTGATGTTGGTGTATACCTTGTCCAGTGTGTTATCTCCTCTTGTTGCATATTTAACATGCTGATAAAACTTGGGTAGTACTACCTTCAGGTCAGCATGATTGAAGTCCCCCGCGATTATATGTACTGCTTGAGGATCTGTGCTCTGTCCACCACTGATGATGTCATGTAGCCGGGCTAATGCTAAGCTAGCATCCGCGCTTGGTGCGATGTAAACAGCTGTTATGTACACTGCGTTGAATTCCCTCGGGAGGTATGTGGGTCGGCATTTAACAGTCAAGTATTCCAGGTCTGGGGAGCAGTGGCTACTTCCAGTTTTTGTGTTTAGGCACCAGCTGTCCTTCGTAGATATGATCAGGCCGCCTGGGTCAGGGTCAGGTCGCTAAGCAATGTCCTGTCCGCCCGGTGTAAAGAGCGGCCTTGTAATGCAACCGCAGAATCAACAATGGAAGCGCTGAGACAGGTTTCTGTGAGAATAATCACACAGCTATCCCCCACGGTGTTGTTGGAAGGGATCTTACGTTAGAGAGGAATATACTCTGCAAAGCTGGCTTGTCCGGGCACTTCCTCAGCCTAGCTAGCAGGCCTCCACTGCAGCCCTGTCGTTGCTTGCGGTCCCTACGCCGACGTTTGCGCCTCAGGCTTGGGATTGTGTACCATTGTTCTCCCGGTGAACGGGCGATATCGTGAGGAATCCTTTGTTGTTTCAGGAACTCCGTTGTTACTGTCCTCTCGTTTTGCGCACCAACTTCTAGTAAGTCATGCCTGCTGTAGGTACTATTTACACAACAGTTCCCTATAAGTGCTGAAATAAAAAAGTACATACAAATGTACTTAAAAACCCTATAAAGCACCGATGATAGGAGCTCCGCCAGCCTCGCGTGTGAACGCGCCGCCATCTTGGAAAAACCGAGGTGCCGAGGTGCTTCTCATGGCTATATTCAGCCCTCCATCTACTACTCAGCTGAAAACATACTGGTGCAGCTCATTAAGTTGGCCATATTAGTCAGTTCTGAATGTGGCCTGGAGAGTAAAGTGTGAATGAGCCTCTTCAAATGGGCCTAGAGGTCTGTTTTATGACGCTCTGCCAAGTGTCATTTCACATCCAAGATTAGCTTCTTACTGTGGAGACATTTTAATGGTTTAGTCAAGTTACAAAATATGCTGATATGAGCCAACAGACTCTCGTTCATGCTGTTAATGAACCACTATGGGACTACACCCAGTGGTGTAGTCTAGTTGTTTCTAGTGGGTATACTGTGATTTTTCCCTCCCAGCCTCATATCGTTCATTTCGGAACGCCATAGAAATACATCTGCGCTCCCTGTCTAATGTTATATATCTAACATGACATGTTATAAGGCTGATCTGTGCATGATAGTGCTGCATTTTGACATATTTCATTTCCCCCCGTTGATGGTATATGACGCTATATAGTCAGTCCCAATGGTCCAAAAGTCAAGTGTTTCGTAACACAGACGGGGTGAATTTTATGAATGAAAGTGTGAAAGTTCTGTCACAAAACGGCGTTACGTACCCTCGCGCATTTTTAAGTGGGTATACGGAAATCCTTGGCCTTTCCTAGTGGGTATACGGCGTAGTCCTGCGTATCATGTAGACTACACCACTGACTACACCAATAAACATAACTATGTGATCCCCAAGACTACTGCAGAAATACCTAAAATATACTGCAGTCCATGGCAGTTTAATTTCTTAACTCAATCCAAGTGGCAGTTAACAACATTTCTATGAACAGTTCAGCCAGGCGCTGTCATCTAGGGGGCAATGAATCACTGTACACAGAAATACATCCATAAATAAATGAGTGACGAAATACGAAAATGAAAACAAGAATAATATTAAGTGGAGATCCTCTCAACATCTGATTATCAAATGACCCCTGACGTCAGATCACGCCTCTGTCCTATTGTTACCCGCCTACACTCACTGAACACTTTATTAGGAACACATGTACACCTTCTCATTCACTCAGGTGGTTTAATGGTGTGAGGAATGTTTTCTTGGCACACTTTGGGCCCGTTCATACCAATCAATTATCACTTGAATGCTGAAAGGAATCTTTCCAACATCTTGTGGAATCAATGCCATGAACAATTGAGGCTGTTTTGAGAGCAAAGGGAAGCCCTATGGAAGCCTCTTGTATGTGTATGTTTGATTTGTTTTTATTCCACTGACAGGTTCATTATTAAAATTATTAAATTAAATTATTAAATTAGGTTCAGGGTTAGACAGGTTCAGGGTTAGGGTTAAACAGGTTCAGGGTTAGGGTTAGCCATGGTCAGGGTTGGGGTTAGGGTTAGGGTTAGGGTTGACTGACATCTTCAGGGCTGCCTTGGACAATAACAGACTCAGTCACAGGTTTAATATTATTATTATTATATATATAATTATATAATTGACAAGGCTATATTTTAAATATTGACAGTTTAGGCTAGTCTAGGCTAGGCTAGGTGTTTAACTGACTGATATTTTATTTATTTATCTTACTCCTATTTTTAGTTTGCATTACATTGTATGAATATGTGCTATATAAATACATTTGCCCTGCCTTGCCTTATCTTTGGCATTGTCAATGCAATGTTAAAAGCATGTGTGTGTGTGTGTGTGTGTGTGTGTGTGTGTGTGTGTGTGTGTGTGTGTGTGTGTGTGTGTGTGTGTGTGTGTGTGTGTGTGTAGTGAGACAGACAGGTAGTGAGACAGACAGTTTTTACCTCCATGCCATAAGACTTTTGAACATCTAACAGATGCCAAGTAACAAGTCACCAGCTTCACCCTGGACCTGGTTTGGCAGGTCTGGTCTAGTTCTATGTCTGGTCTAGTTCTATGTCTGGTCTAGTTCTATGTCTGGTCTAGTTCTATGTCTGGTCTAGTTCTATGTCTGGTGTAGTTCTATGTCTGGTGTAGTTCTATGTCTGGTCTAGTTCTAGGTCTGGTCTAGTTCTAGGTCTGGTCTAGTTCTATGCCTGGTCTAGTTCTATGTCTGGTCTAGTTCTAGGTCTGGTCTAGTTCTATGTCTGGTCTAGTTCTAGGTCTGGTCTAGTTCTAGGTCTGGTCTAGTTCTAGGTCTTGGGGCGGCTGTGGCTCAGGAGGTAGAGTCGGCGTCTAATGATCGCAACGTCGGCGGTTCGATCCCAGACTGGCCACTGGTTGAGGTGTCCCTGGGTAAGACGCTGAACTCCAAATTGCTCCCAATGAGCGGGCCGGCGCCCTGTATGGTAGCTGGCTGCCATCGGTGTGTGAATGTGTGTGTGAATGGGTGAATGAGAGGCCGTTGTAAAGAGCTTTGGAATAAGGTGTTATATAAGTGCAGTCCATTGAGTTGCACAGCCCAGTCCAAGGTTGGCAGGTCTTTTGTAGCAGCACAGCCTGGTCCAAGGTTGGAACAGTGTTACTAGACAGCTCACAGAGACGCCAAGGCAATGCTATTCAGAAGAATTTAATTTGGATCCAACAAGTAATCAAGACTACAGTTTCACAGCCTACTACATCCTACGCTTTTGATTTGATCTCTACATAGTTGACTGCTGTTATGACGTGTAGTGATTCTAGGCCTCAAGACATGATGGGCTGGATGACAAGACTAAATAGCTGAGGCTCCATTCATCCCGTCTGAAGTGAAGTCCTGTGGTCTCCACAGTGTTAAGCCAGAGACAACAGCTGCTCCTTAGAGGAATGAACAACCTCATACTGAACAACCTCAGACTGTATTGAACTCATTCATTGAAATACAGGAGGGAACACTTTAAAATGGTTCTACTGATTTACAACGTTTATAATATTCCAAGTGTTCTAGGTCAAACCTGTTCAATAGAAGGGTTGGACATGTTTCCTGCCCCCCAGGACCCCGTACCCCAACAGCAGCCACTCTAACGAACCCCCACCCTTGGCCTTGAGCGTCGGGGGTGTAGGGGAATGGCCACGGGGGTTATTGATGTTGTCTGTTGTAATATACTTGTCCTCTCTTCTCTACCTCTCTTCCACAGACTGTGGTCTCTTTAAATCGTAAACCTGATTTAAGAGTCTCTTTAAAATAAACTTAAAAATAGACTCTGATCAGGTCCCTAGAAGGCGGTGTTCCCTGGTGTCCAGCTCAGATAGCAACAATCCCAAACCTGCCACATCCTAAATTAGAAGACATCACTGAGGGGGCATTTCAAATAGTTTAATCAAGTTACAAAAAATGCAAGTTACAAAAAAAGTCTGAAGGATAATTAATATAAAATAAATAAGTCCCATAATTACTCAAAAGTAAATTTATTAACATTAACAGTTAACGGTAGAAAGTCACTTCAACGTGAAGAGAACAAAGTGTACAAAAGCTTATAACAGCTTAATGTTACATACTGTCTACAAAGAGACAAGACTATGTAACAGAGCTGGGGAGGAACTACTTGGGGGCATTTCTGTGAAAACCGAACAGGTCCCCAACAACAACAAAATTCACTTAATGTTTCTGAGCTTTGCTCTCTTTGCCTCTATCTCCTTCTCAATTATCTCAAGCTCAGCCAACTTCTCCTGGCTGCCCTTTCGCAGGATGTTTGACTTGGAGATTAGCTCTGCCATCTTCGTGCCAGACTTGGCCTCTGCCTCTTCTCCTTAGATGGAGCTGGTTAACACACTCCTGAAACATAAACATGAATGCAACATATCCATGTTGTTCATAGCAGAGTTCAGCATTACAAATGAAAACAACAAGGGTTGCAGGATGAACAATGTGTAGGCATATACTTAATTGCAGCTACAGGAAGGGTGACTGAGACTATTCAAATGTCTGTGATAATTAAAATATTGGCTAACAACAATCATTTCAAATGTACTCAAACACTCATTCCTATGAAGCTAAAAATGCATTTACATGTAGTATGTTCACAGATGAGACAAGTAGGCTAAGTTAACCTTAGCCTACAATAGGCCCACTGATATAAAGTTAGCTGTGACACACTACAGCTAGTAGCATTGTAGAACAATAGCTACCAAATGGAACTGATCAATAATTGATTTTTGCGTTACTTACTTTGACATTCGCCAACAAGTCCTGCGCTGTTGCATGTCCCATGAATTGGGACCCCAGGTACCTTGACTGGACTTTCCCCTCATCCCACAAAGTCCAACAGGCTTCGTGCTCATTTCCATCTACAGCTTTCAACCAGGCCTTAAACGCGCTTTTGTCTAACCACAGCTCATTAAATCTACACTTGCCCATGGCTTCTCAAATTATATAGCGGAATAAAGGAAACTCAAAACTAAACTAAACGACAGCGAACTCGAAACAAACCTACGGAGCCCCCCTGGGGTCACATGGTAGAAAACAATATTTGATGTTTGAATCTGTTCCCTCGGTTTAGTAAATCTGTTCCCTCGGTTTAGTAATCCGTTCCCTCGGTTTAGTAATTCGTTAGGGTTAGGGTTAGAATCCTTGCGATCTTTCTGGCTCGTAGGGCCTAACCCTAACCCTATGCCACTTTGACAGGAAGATTGGCTAAAAGATGAGCTAAAAGCCTTCTGCCTTGGGAAGTATGATGTCCTCCTCCATGATGTCCTCCTCCATGATGTCCTCCATGATGTCCTCCTCCATGATGTCCTCCATGATAATAATAATAATAATAATAATTTATTAAATGTATATAGCGCTTTTCCAAGGCTCAAAGACGCTGACAATATATGATACACATGGGGAGACACAAAAACAACAGGTAACAACAACAAGTAACATGGAACACAGAGTCAGCGAACGGGGAGGGGGGAGGGGTGGTGTAGAGTCCGGTGTTGATGTTGCTGGGAGCCTCGATGGATGTGGCGGTGGCAGCGGAGAATGCCTGCCTTGGTGGCAGCAGCAGCAGTGAGGCGATGGTTGTGGTTCAGTGAGTGTAGGTGAGACGAGAGAAGGGCAGGGGGAGGTGGGGGGCAGGTGAGATGGCCGGGATTCCAGGGCAAAACGACAGGCGGTGCCGCCGTTGCTGTTGTCGTCAGTATTGCCAGCCTGGGACCGAACCCGCGCGGCCGGCCAGCCTAACCGTGCCATGCCAGCGACCAAATCGCGCAGCAGTGAGTGAAGGCTGGGAAGGACCGACATGATGTCCTCCTCCATGATGTCTTACTCCATGATGTCCTCCATGGTGTCTTACTCCATGATGTCCTCCATGATGTCTTACCCCATGATGTCCTCCATGATGTCCTCCTCCATGATGTCCTCCATGAAAAAAAAAAGTGATGTCCTCCTCCATGATGTCCTCCATGATGTCCTCCATGATGTCCTCCATGATGTCTTACTCCATGATGTCCTCGATGATGTCCTCCTCCATGCGCAGGGAACAAGGGGGGCTGGTAACTAAGGGAACAGTGCAAGGCGTACTCAACCCAGGACAGCTGGGAACTCCAGGAGGCCGGGTTAGCAGAGGTGAGACATCGGAGCGCAGCCTCCATCTACTGCTTGACTCCGATTGGCCTTTGGTCTGCAGGTGATAGAGGAGGCTTCTGCATCTCCCGGCCGCCCAGCCGCAACTAAGACTTGAGAAAGTAGTAGACCAGCAGCTCACTAGCAATTATGAGAGCCTTCAGACAGGTTTTAGGCCCCAACATCAAAGTAGCTTTAGTCAAAGGACTGTAGTTGATGACTTATTGCTGCTTCAGGCCAGAGCTCTGTTTCTGGCATTGCAGTTCCTGATTTCTGTACAGCTTTTGACACTGTTGATATTGTCCTTCTAGACCCAAGGACCCCCATTGGGAACCACTAGGGCTAATAGATAGACACCAGTTTGTTTGTCTCTTGGTTGAGTAACCCTCAGCTCCCTATGAAGTCCAGTTTGGTCCCGTAATCCAAGATATGGATGCTGTGATTGGTCCAACCTAAATGCCCATCAGTCACTTCACTGAGAGAATGTTTTTGGCACAGCAGACCATAATGAAGGTCAATAAACACCATTTCAGCAGACCATAATGAAGGTCAATAAACACCATATGAGTTTTCTCTCTTGAAAGTGACTCAGTTCTGTTGCATTGACAAGTTCATGAGGGACTGTGAAGTGCCCCAGCTGTACATGTAAACATTATTATGGGATGTCCACCATGTTAACAGATGGGAGTTTTTGGAGGTACAGAAAAAGTATAATAGTTTAAAAAAAGTTAGAAAAGTTTCTTTTCATTTTTTCATTTCATTTCATTAATTGTATTTTTTAATCAGGATTCGTAATATCCACATTGTAAATATTGATGCGAATACTTTGAAAGATGTAAGAGCAGAAGAGGTAGAACAAAGTCATGTTTTTGTTTTCATAAATCTCCATGTTGATAATTAGACCTCCATTTTAATAATTGCACTTTAGTGTAAGTAGTGGAGTAAGTATAACAATTATTATCTAACCCTAACCCTTCAATAAGACATCTCTACATGTTGAAAAATTGGATTGGTGATTCTATCTTAAAAGTTGTAGGAGGAGTAGCAGTGGAAAGATCTGGAATAGTAACAAGTTTGCAAGAGAGGAGAAAGAAATGAATATCACATCAGAAAAGGGCCTAAAGTTAAACAGCTGAGTCTCTCATCCAGTCCAGCTCCTCCAGCAGTGTGGTCCATAATTAACTTCTGCTTGGTTGGCACTCTGGAACCAGATATAAGGAGACTGAGGCCACAGCATCCACAGGCAGATTCATCCTCTGTGGTAAGACCCACCACCTCCTTACATGATTTCTGTGTCTCTGTGAGACTGTTTGTGTTTGCTGCCACATAGGACTTCGCATGATTAGCTCTGGAACAACTCATGTATTCTATTCAACATTGAAGTGGCATTACTTTATTACCTTGTGAAAGATTATACATTATTTTGACTTCACACAGTTTGTAAGAAAGTGGCATGTATATAGCATGTATATAGCAGGACATTGAAGTGAAAATGTAAAGGTCCAGCATGTAGTTTTACATGTCGGCCATACTGAACATCTGAAAATGTGCATATGCTGTTTTCTATTTCTATCTACTATACACGTGCATATCCTTCCAATCAAACCAAACGTTAAATACGCACAAAGAAGGCCAGTGTCCAACCCAACACCAGATATTACAAAATGCTAAGCACTCTTCTATTTATCATGGACACTTTTCACTATTTTAAACATCTATACATACTGGACCTTTAATGGTGCAATCTTCTAACTTGTTTCTGGTCAGAATGGGCCACTACTTTCTGAGGTGTAGGTCCTGACATATGTTACCAAGTATTCACCCTTTATTTTATTATAGTATTGTCTTTGATTGCTTCCTAGCTGACTGTAATAGCTTGGACCACAAAGAAAACGATTTCATCTGGGTGGAGAAAACAAGGTGAGATATTTGAGTGTTTACATTCTAAGAATACATTCTGTTAAATATACTGCCTCTAACTCTGTTGACTGGGGAGGGTTAGTAAGACTCAAACATGTTTGTTGTTTAATCTTTCCTAGTGAGCCGCCACCATGAGTACGGACGCGGAGATGGCCATTTATGGCGCAGCTGCCATTTACCTTCGTAAGCCAGAGAGGGAGAGGATCGAAGCTCAGAGCGCACCCTTTGATGCTAAGAACGCCTGCTATGTGACTGACAAGGTGGAGTTGTACCTCAAGGGTACAGTTGTGGCCAGGGATGGTGCAAAAATCAGTGTGAAACTCACAGTCAGTCAGGAGGTAAGCCTTTCACATATAACCTATAAACGTTTAACCTATAACCTATAATCTATAACCTTTAGCCAAACTGCTGCTTCCTTGAGCAGGTTGAACCTTTCAACACACATAGTTAACAAAAATGTTATTGATCAACATAAAAAAATAGTAATATTCAAGTAGTGTGGAGGATCGTAAAGCACTGGTACTGTGATTCAATTAACCTTGTACCAACATTTCATCAGTAAAAAGTGATCAGTACAGTTGATTTGAGTGTAATCTAGATTTCCCACTGTGTTTCAGACTAAAGACTTTAAAGAAGATGACATCCTGCAATTGAACCCCCCAAAGTATGACAAGATAGAGGACATGGCCATGATGACCTACCTGAATGAAGCCTCTGTGCTGTATAACCTCAAAGAGCGTTACGCAGCATGGATGATCTACGTAAGAGATACATACACATCAGTGAACACAGAAACCTAAACCTAACCCTAACTCTAACCCATAAGAGATACATACACATCAGTGAACACCAGAAACTTAGCACACATTAGCAAACGCAGAGAACATCATCATACAGCATATCAGTATGTTCAACGATACCTAAACTTCCACATTCCAGCTAATCTGACTTGTCTAATTCACATATTTGATCCACTTTATCCAGACCTACTCTGGTCTCTTCTGCGCCACGGTGAACCCCTACAAGTGGCTCCCCGTGTACGACCAGTCAGTTGTTGACGCCTACAGAGGGAAGAAGCGTATGGAGGCTCCACCCCATATCTTCTCTGTCTCTGACAACGCCTTTCAGTTCATGATGACTGGTACGAGCTCTCATGGATGGATGGATGGATAGTTAGATGTGTGACTTTATGATGATGCCTTGAATGCAATAATGTACCAAAATCCAGGGGATGAGTCTGAACAATGTGTTTCTTTGCTTGCAGATAGAGAGAATCAGTCCGTCCTGATTACGTAAGTTGTTCACTAACATGTTACTTTTCAAAAAGTGTTCCTTTATGTATGTTAGGTATTATGAAGTCAATATTGAGTAACAGAGTGAGAATATTTGAGAACATTGATTTGGTTATAAAACGTTTTACGCTAACGTAAAAGTTATAGCAATGTCATTTTATTTTCTTGCTTAATGAATGCTGATATGAGCCTAACCCTAAACTTTCTGTGTATTAACCAGTGGAGAATCCGGTGCTGGAAAGACTGTCAACACCAAGCGTGTCATCCAGTACTTTGCCACCATTGCTGTGTCAGGAGGAAAGAAAGGAGAATCATCTGGGAGCTCTGGTAAAATCAAGGTAAGTTGTGCTTGTGTGTCACCATTTAGAGTAAGTTGAGGTGAATGATTCAAAACACATCAACTTTTCTCTAATTCCTTCTAGTTTGACAGAGGGTTTGGGGTGGGTATATGTGCTGTTGGGAGCCAGTGGGCTCAGAGACAGCTGGGTGGAACCATGGGCATTAGACTGGGAGCCAATCACATTTCATTAAAGGATTTTTCATGAGGTCTGTACCTCACTATAGCCACCTTCTCAGCTAAAAGGAACAGATGTTGCTGAAAGAGACATGAAATATGAGAGATGTTCAGTTACTAACGCTTTAGCAACTTTGTCTCATTCAGGGGTCTCTTGAGGATCAGATCATTGCAGCTAACCCCCTGCTGGAGGCTTACGGTAATGCCAAGACTGTGAGGAACGACAACTCGTCTCGCTTTGTAAGTATGAGGAAAACACTTTGGCAGTTGTCGTTTTTTTGTTGAATGTTTTCTAACCGCCCTGTTCTACCTTAGGGTAAATTCATCAGGATTCACTTCGCTACGTCCGGCAAACTGGCTAGTGCTGACATTGAGACCTGTAAGTTGGTATTAGTCATTTCTCCATACTTACTCCACAAAAATGGTTTTGCAATACTTTACACGTTTCTCTCCTGTTCTCTCTATCAGATCTGCTGGAGAAGTCCAGGGTGTCCTTCCAGCTTCCTGATGAGAGGGGTTACCACATCTTCTACCAGATGATGACCAACCACAAACCTGAGATCGTTGGTACGTCAAAGCAGAGAGCAGGGAAAACTACCTCCCTGCTGTGAAAGTGACTTACTCATATAGTAGCTGCGGCACTAAGTAGAGTCAGAGATATCTAGGTAGAGATAGAGATATAGATATCTAGGTATAAGAGATATCTAGGTAGAGATAGAGATATAGATATCTAGGTATAAGAGATATGTAGGTAGAGATAGAGATATAGAACCCTAGATCTAGGTATAAGAGATATGTAGGTAGAGATAGAGATATCTAGGTATAAGAGATATATAGGTAGAGAAGAGATATAGAACCCTAGATCTAGGTATAAGAGGCATAAGAATTGGGCTTTGGTTGAGTAATGTGCTTGGTTGAGTACATCATGTATTTGATTTAATAAACAACTTTGTTCTCTGTTCTCCACAGAATCGTGCCTCATCACCACCAACCCCTATGATTTCCCCATGATCAGCCAGGGGCATATCACTGTGGCCAGTATCGACGACAAAGTAGAGCTGGACGCCACAGATGTGAGTCACACAAAGGGTTTTTCTTTGTATCAATGTTTCTTTTGGTGTACCCAGTGTTTATGCCTCCTCGTATAGGGGCATCCACAAGAGCACTCTATATAACATTTTCAAAATCCTATTGTGCTGCTAGTCTACTAGAGGAATAGAGAAGTCTGACATTTCCTTCCATTCTGACAGTGTGAGTTTATCTTCAATTCCTCACTGTTTTCTGTCCTCGCTAACATGAAATCTCTGTCTTTCAGGACGCCATTGACATCCTGGGATTCAACAAAGAGGAGAAAGCGTACATCTACAAGGTGACAGGTGCTGTCATGCAACATGGCAACATGCACTTCAAGCAGAAGCAGCGTGAGGAGCAGGCCGAGCCAGACGGCCAAGAGGGTGAGTTCCACCTCCGGCCCCAAACATGAACAAAACAACATTTAGCACAAATGCCCAAATCAATCATGAAACATCAGAATAAAACTAGGACTTGTTGACAGAATAAGACACAAGCAGTCTTGTATGGCTCTGTCCTTGAGTCTGTCGCTCCTTCTCTTTCCAGTGGCTGATAAAATCTCCTACCTCCTGGGCCTGAACTCAGCCGACATGCTCAAAGCTCTGTGCTACCCCAGAGTGAAGGTCGGCAATGAGTATGTGACCAAGGGACAGACAGTGCCTCAGGTAGGGCATACATATTATTATCATAACATCTATATTTTTTTGGCCATATTGTGAACAATCTTGAAAAACATTTGGTTTTATAGTGCTTGCGTGTAGGTGCCACCCTGTGGTTCAACAATGTTGAGACGTCATAAAACACAAATGCCGAAATCAGTCAATACCAATATCAATGAAGTCCAACAGAAACATCAACACAGAAAAAGAAAGACAAACACACAGCGCCCCTCCCTCTCTCCAAGTTCATGCAGTCACAATACTTGTATATAGTTTCTCTGATTCAGTGCCCTAATCCTTAAACCCTAAAAACGACCCTCCACCTGCATCACCTGGCCTACACATGGTCAATATCTCAGTTATTAACTAGAAGTTTTTTTTTCCCAGGTCAACAATTCTGTGATGGCTCTGGCTAAGTCCCTCTACGAGAGGATGTTCTTGTGGATGGTCATCCGTATCAATGAACAGTTGGACACCAAGAATGCAAGGCAGTTCTACATCGGTGTGCTCGACATTGCTGGTTTTGAGATCTTTGATGTGAGTATGTTGTCAAAACAAGAAAACATGTTGTCATTCTGAAAGATTAACAGCCATGAATGATGAAAATATTCCTTTATTCTGAAATTCCATCAACAGTACAACAGCATGGAGCAGCTGTGTATTAACTTCACCAATGAGAAACTGCAACAGTTCTTCAACCACACTATGTTCGTCCTGGAGCAAGAGGAGTACAAGAAGGAGGGAATCATCTGGGAGTTCATTGACTTCGGCATGGACTTGGCTGCCTGCATTGAGCTTATTGAGAAGGTAAGCAGCAATTATTATTATTATTATTATTATTATTATAGTTATTGTTGTTATTGTTATTATTGTTATTATTATTAATAATAATCTGTATGTTTTTTTTTTTTTTATATATATATATAGTCAGTTATAACTCATATGTGTGATAAAGAGATCCAGTCTGAATGCATGTTTTCATTCAGCTTTTTTGAGCCATAAAAGCATAAAGGTCTGATTACACTCATTAACGGCAGATGTTGCATCCCAACATTTACTCAACATTAGTCTGATACACACCTTTAACCAAGTGTTTAACACCAGATGTTGCATATAGAAAACAATATGTTTAAAGGGTTCATATGCTTCCACCACATGGCTATCAACTTATAACAGTGACTGTTGAAGTTATAAACATGAAAATAGTGTAAATACCAACTTACTAATTTAATTCAAATCTCTTTCTGCACAGCCATTGGGCATCTTCTCCATCCTAGAGGAGGAGTGCATGTTCCCCAAGTCTTCAGACACCACCTTCAAGGACAAGCTGAACAACACACATCTTGGCAAAACCAAGGCGTTTGAGAAGCCCAAGCCCGCCAAGGGCAAGGCTGAGGCCCACTTCTCCCTGGTGCACTACGCTGGCATTGTGGACTACAACATCACTGGCTGGCTGGACAAGAACAAGGATCCCCTGAACGACTCTGTGATCCAGCTGTACCAGAAGTCCTCAGTCAAACTGCTGCCCCTCCTTTATCCTGCTCCTGCAGCTGAAGGTAACATTTGCATCATGTTAATAACTAAGCATTAGCACGATAATTAGCATTAAGCCGGGCAGACACAACATGATTTTAGCCATGAAATTACCCACAACTCAATGTACATATGGGCTGTAAACCTGAGTCAAACCCTAACTTGATCCTGACCTTAAGCCTGACCCTGACCCTGACCCTAACCCTAACCCTGACTCTGACCCTAACCCTGACCCTAACCCTAAACCTGACCCTGACCCTAACCTGACCCTGACTATTTGGCTATACAGCTGAAATGTTTTACTATTCCGTGGCCAGCGCCATTTCTACTTTAATGAACAAACATTGAAGGGAGTTGATCAGAGATTTATAACACTTTGTTTTACTCTTTGGAAAAGACACTACAAAGAAGGGAGGCAAGAAGAAGGGAGGTTCCATGCAGACTGTGTCCTCCC
Organism: Nansenia antarctica; assembly: GCF_963989245.1. Classification (NCBI taxonomy): domain Eukaryota; kingdom Metazoa; phylum Chordata; class Actinopteri; order Argentiniformes; family Microstomatidae; genus Nansenia; species Nansenia antarctica. The sequence goes on along the minus strand of NC_137677.1, from coordinate 36,669,541 downwards.
AGTTCAGGGTGAGCTTTCCTCCTGCCTGCCAGTGTCTGTTGAAAAGTACTATCTCTTCAAAAGTGTGAATTAAGTGTGCATTTTTTGTGAGAGCACTATGTTTTGTAACCCCTCACAGGAGAACTTGCAAAAGCTGATGACCAACCTGAGGAGCACCCACCCTCACTTTGTGCGCTGCCTCATCCCCAACGAGTCAAAGACTCCAGGTACGACACAGAGAGACATACGACAGATTAAGCCCATGATTAAACTACTAATCATTACTATCCTTACATCATTGTACAGGTTTATTTAAGGGTTAAGATGCATTTTTGTTTTCCAGGTCTGATGGAGAACTTCCTGGTTATCCACCAGCTGAGGTGTAACGGTGTACTGGAAGGTATCAGGATCTGCAGGAAGGGCTTCCCCAGCAGAATCCTCTATGCTGACTTCAAGCAGAGGTAGAACACACACACACACACACACACACACACACACACAATAGTGCCCTTCCATGACAGAATTACTTTAGTTTAGTTTATTAGTTCATAGTTTCGTGTCAGTCCCCATTAATTAACAGCAGTACATGGAGCAACTTTAGCCTCCATGGCAGATTTCCATCTGTAGTCCCAAGCAACAGCAGTAACATATTTAACAATTCTCCCCATACAGGTACAAAGTACTGAATGCCGGTGTCATCCCTGAGGGTCAGTTCATGGACAACAAGAAGGCTTCTGAGAAGCTGCTCGGGTCCATTGATATTCCTCACGATGAGTACAAGTTTGGACACACCAAGGTCAGGAGATGTTGCCACATAACAATTTTCCTATATGTTACAATGTGTAACTCCTCCTTTGGACATGCCTGTTTATCTGTGCTCAGGTGTTCTTCAAAGCTGGTCTTCTGGGTGTCTTGGAGGAGATGCGAGATGAGAAGTTGGCAAATCTGGTTACCATGACTCAGGCTCTCTGCCGCGCATACCTGATGAGGAGGGAGTTCGTGAAGATGATGGAGAGGAGGTATGGGATGGAGGATAATCTCTTTAGCAAAATCTTTTAAATATAAATGTGCCTTTCAAAAGCATAAAACTCACTATGCGACAATTGCCTTCCTCTTGTCAACCAGAGAGTCCATCTACACCATCCAGTACAACGTCCGCTCATTCATGAATGTCAAACATTGGCCATGGATGAAGGTCTACTACAAGATCAAGCCTCTGCTGCAGAGCGCTGAGACAGAGAAGGAGCTGGCCAACATGAAGGAAGACTATGAGAAATGCAAAGCTAATCTGGTTAAGGCAGAGGCCCGGAAGAAGGACCTGGAGGAGAAGATGGTATCACTCCTGCAAGAGAAGAATGACCTTGCCCTCCAAGTTGCATCTGTGAGTGACCGGGCTCACAAGGACACACACACACATTCTCTCTCTCTCTCTCTCTCTCTCTCTCTCTCTCTCTCTCTCTCTCTCTCTCTCTCTCTCTCTCTCTCTCTCTCTCTCTCTCTCTCTCTCTCTCTCTCACACAACCATTTGTCCCTAAGTTTGCATTTGTTATAGATTTGTATTGATTTACTGTGTGCCCTTGGACTAGAATCAGTTTATATTTGAATACACATTGAGACACATTTACTTTTTCTTCCCTCCCGAAACCAGGAAGGAGACTGTCTGAACGATGCTGAGGAGAGGTGCGAGGGGCTCATCAAGAGCAAGATCCAGCAGGAGGCCAAACTCAAAGAGACGACCGAGAGGCTGGAAGATGAAGAGGAGATCAATGCTGAGTTGACAGCCAAGAAGAGGAAGCTGGAGGATGAGTGTTCTGAGTTGAAGAAAGACATTGATGACCTGGAGCTAACTCTGGCCAAAGTGGAGAAGGAGAAACACGCCACTGAAAACAAGGTCTCATATCACATACAAACTACACTCTGATCAAACTGTCAATGTCAAACAATCAATTAATCTGTGTTGTGTTGGTCCTGGAAAGAGAGAACATGATTCAAGTGACAGTATATTCAATATAAACTGTTTCCCTTTGTGAGGTGAAGTGACAAGCGACTCTGTTGTGGCTGTGTTCAGGTTAAAAACCTGACTGAGGAAATGGCATCTCAGGATGAGGCTGTTGCAAAGCTCAGCAAGGAAAAGAAAGCCCTGCAAGAGGCCCACCAGCAGACACTGGACGACCTGCAGGCAGAGGAGGACAAAGTCAACACTCTGACCAAGGCTAAGACCAAGCTGGAACAGCAAGTGGACGATGTGAGTGGCCAATGAACACAAAGCTGTGCTAGTGTCAACCAAGATTGTAATGAAAGAGTAAAGCTCATTATCTTCCATAAGTTAAAACTCACAAGAACATGAAACAGTCACATACAAGCTAAGCATTATTAGATGGCTATTATAGTATGAAAGCTAAGGTTGCTCATTTAGTTTGAGGCAATCATCATGAACCTGCACCCCAGTTTATGCTCTAAAAGGCTTTACTTTATTAATCTAGTGTACTTTATCATTGTTGTTCATTATTTAGATTTTGATGACAAATATGTGTGTTTCTCGTCTAGCTTGAGGGTTCTCTGGAGCAAGAGAAGAAGCTCCGTATGGACCTAGAGAGAGCCAAGAGAAAGCTGGAGGGTGATCTGAAACTGGCCCAGGAGTCCGTAATGGACCTGGAGAATGACAAACAGCAGGCTGATGAGAAGATCAAGAAGTAAACACAAACAAATGACCACAAAGTTGGATTTGATATACATTGAACATTATTTTTCTTTACATTGTTGCAATAGTCAGAACCAGCATTGTGTTTAAACGAACAAAAACATGTTTCTATTGAAGTCGAAAATACACAAATCTGGACAGATGTCTTTCTGTAAACCAAAGTGAATGCTTTGAACCACTTCCACTTCCAAACTGCAATCAATGTGTTTGTGTTCTTCAGGAAGGACTTCGAGACCGCCCAGCTCCTCGCCAAGATTGAGGATGAACAGTCTCTGGGTGCTCAGAACCAGAAGAAGATCAAGGAACTCCAGGTACCGAACAGGACCGTCAGACGGCTCAGTTGGCTGTACAGTGTCTAACACCACTACAGTTACCATGCCTACCATTAACACTACAGTTACCATGGTTACCATTAACACTACAGTTACCATGGTCATGATTGCTATCAGAAACAGTGATCAATTTATCCTCGTGTTAGCACAGTCCTGGTTTGCAATGGTTCAGTTAGTTCAAGCATGATGCTTAAACACCATAGACTCCGTTCCGTATGTTAACTGTAAGCTGCTTTGGATAAACACATCTTAATAATAAAATAATCATTTGTGTATCCTTTGTTTTGACTGTGTTGTTGATTTCAGCTCTCTGTTTGTGTCTCCCCATTGTAGGCCCGTATTGAGGAGCTGGAGGAGGAGATCGAGGCTGAGCGCGCTGCCAGGGCTAAGGTGGAGAAGCAGAGGGCCGATCTCTCCAGGGAACTTGAGGAGATCAGCGAGAGGCTGGAGGAGGCCGGAGGTGCTACCGCTTCTCAGATAGAGATGAACAAGAAGCGCGAGGCCGAGTTCCAGAAACTGAGACGCGACCTAGAGGAGTCCACCCTGCAGCACGAGTCCACCGCCTCTGCTCTGAGGAAGAAGCAGGCGGACAGCGTGGCAGAGCTTGGCGAGCAGATCGACAACCTGCAGCGCGTCAAGCAGAAGCTGGAGAAGGAGAAGAGCGAGTACAAGATGGAAATTGATGACCTCTCCAGCAACATGGAGGCCGTCGCCAAGTCTAAGGTCAGTGTTTGTATGGATCAGCGTTTCTGGGGGTCAATTCTAATAAACGTGAAAAAGCACAAAGTACAAAGTCCAAAGCCTGGCACTCAGTGCCTGGCACAAGATAATCATGTAAAGTAATAACGGTTTATGTTTCTCTACCAGGGCAATCTGGAGAAGATGTGCCGTACTCTTGAGGATCAGCTGAGCGAGATCAAGACTAAGAATGATGAGAATGTGCGCCAGGTCAATGACATGAGCGGACAGAGGGCAAGACTCCTGACTGAGAACGGTAAAAATGATACTCCAGATACTGTTGAAGTTGATCTAGGACCATCTTACACACGCCATACCATACCCTTAACCAGTAGATTAGATTAGATTAGATGAAACGTTATTGTCATCGCAGAGTACTATATAACGAAATAGAGTTGGGAGTAACACTTAGAATAAATCGAACTTGACATACAAATTAGAATAGCAAGTATTGGCAGGATTACTTTTTGTCCATTACAACACAACTTACTACACCAACAACAATGAACAATAACCATTAAAACTTGGCCATCAGCGAACAAATACCCTATTAACCAGATGCTCTGTTCCCCACAGGTGAGTTTGGTCGCCAGCTTGAGGAGAAGGAGGCCCTGGTGTCCCAGCTGACCAGAGGCAAACAGGCCTTCGTCCAGCAGCTTGAGGAGCTGAAGAGACATGTTGAGGAGGAGGTCAAGGTAAGGGACTCAAAGTAGACTCCACCAACCACAACATTTTGACTACAGCTTCACTGACGCTTTTACACATTCTCTCTCTGTCCTTCTCTCACTCTGTCCTTTTCTCTCTCTCCTTCTCTCTCTCCTTCTCTCTCTCGCCTTCTCTCTTTCTCCTTCTCTCTCTCTCTCTGTCCTTCTCTCTCTCTCTGTCCTTCTCTCTCCTTCTCTTTATCCCTGTCACCTCTTCTATTTCTCTCCCTAGGCTAAGAACGCACTGGCCCACGGTGTCCAGTCTGCCCGCCATGACTGTGACCTCCTGAGGGAGCAGTTTGAGGAGGAGCAGGAGGCCAAGGCAGAGCTGCAACGCGGCATGTCCAAGGCCAACAGTGAGGTGGCTCAGTGGAGGACCAAGTACGAGACTGATGCCGTCCAGCGCACTGAGGAGCTGGAGGAGGCCAAGTGAGTCACACACAATATATTGTACCATTTACCTCAAGAGCCAGATGTGCAGACATTCTCTGACACAAACCCTCAGACGTGAAGATTTAAAATCCTTCATCTGTCGAACAGGAAGAAGCTGGCTCAGCGTCTGCAGGAGGCAGAGGAGACCATCGAGGCGACCAACTCAAAGTGTGCCTCTCTGGAGAAGACCAAGCAGAGGCTGCAGGGAGAGGTGGAGGACCTCATGATTGACGTGGAGAGAGCCAATGCTCTTGCTGCCAACCTCGACAAGAAGCAGAGGAACTTTGACAAGGTGTGAAATAACAAAATAAATATATTCCTTGCTAGCAACATATCGGCCTAAATTTAATTGATTAAATGGGTGTATTGTTACATCATATTTCTTATTACAAAAGCCCCAAGCCCTCAATACAATAATGGACAGAAAATGGCTGCAAAATATTACATGGATCACATGAATCACATGGATTTCTTTAGGTCTTGGCAGAGTGGAAGCAGAAGTTCGAGGAGGGCCAGGCAGAGCTGGAAGGAGCTCAGAAGGAGGCTCGTTCTCTGAGCACGGAGATCTTCAAAATGAAGAACTCCTATGAGGAGGCTTTGGATCAGCTGGAGACTCTGAAGAGAGAGAACAAGAACCTGCAACGTGAGTCCAACAGCAGCAGTTGTATTTGGCTTGCGAAGGGGTGTCTAATTTGATCAAGCCACATATGATTGACCTTGTTCTTAAGAACAATGTAGACATATTTTAATACACTTAGCTTTGACAGAATTGTACCTTTTTTTCTTATCACAATATAATACAAAGAAAATCTCCCTGTTCTGAATGACTTCTGTGTTTATGTTTGCAGAGGAGATCTCTGACCTGACTGAGCAGATCGGGGAGACTGGCAAGAGCATCCATGAGCTGGAGAAGGCCAAGAAGACTGTGGAGACAGAGAAGTCTGAGATCCAGACAGCCTTGGAGGAGGCTGAGGTAGAAACTAATGCTGTTTAATCCTGTTCATTGGAGCAATACTCCTCCTTTTATTTAACCTTTCCTGTCCACGTTACTCTCATTTAGATCAAATATGTGGTTTAAGTAAGACCTGCTCCTCCTATACCTATATGTATTCCCACATTTGCATCACATACACTGGCAGGCCCCTAACCAGAGCAACCCTTAGTCCATGAGTGGCAGTCCATAACTCTCCCCCACAACCAAAGTGTGAATACTGATTTGTTTTGTTCAGGGTACACTGGAGCACGAGGAGTCCAAGATTCTGCGTGTGCAGCTGGAGCTGAACCAGATCAAGGGTGAGGTGGACAGGAAGCTGGCAGAGAAGGATGAGGAGATGGAGCAGATCAAGAGGAACAGCCAAAGGGTGGTGGACTCCATGCAGAGCACCCTGGACTCAGAGGTGAGGAGCAGGAACGACGCCCTGAGGGTGAAGAAGAAGATGGAGGGAGACCTGAACGAGATGGAGGTCCAGCTGAGCCACGCCAACAGGCAGGCAGCCGAGGCCCAGAAACAGCTGAGGAACGTCCAGGGACAGCTCAAGGTAAAATAAATCCCAAAATAAAAATAAATTCTTAAAAAAAAAAAAAGGAGCAACATTGCAAGTCTCGTGAAAATGGAGATAGGTATTCGTCTATTTGCCAATACCATAGAACACAGGAATAAAGTGAACTGATGTTTAAAGTAATTGAAGGGGTTTCAGGGAACACAAAGAAAGCATCCCTTACCCATCCTATTGTCCTACAACAACACGTTTTAATACTCTGTGTTTGTTCCCAGGATGCCCAATTGCACCTTGATGATGCTGTTCGCGCAGCAGAAGATTTGAAGGAGCAGGCAGCGATGGTGGAGCGCAGGAACGGTCTGATGGTGGCTGAGATTGAGGAGCTCAGGGTTGCCCTGGAGCAGACAGAGAGAGGCCGCAAAGTGGCCGAGACGGAGCTGGTGGATGCCAGCGAACGCCTGGGACTGCTTCACTCCCAGGTACGGGTGATTCCTAGGCAGTCTCATCTTACCCACAGTGTGACTTTTGTGTGTTTTCTTATTCAACTAATCATTGGGTTTCCTCATACAGAACACTAGCCTTCTGAACTCTAAGAAGAAGCTGGAGACTGACCTGGTTCAGGTGCAGGGAGAGGTGGACGACACAGTGCAGGAGGCCAGAAACGCAGAGGAGAAGGCAAAGAAGGCCATCACTGATGTAAGTCCCCATATTCAAAACAATATAACTCAATAAACTGTATTTGTACCCAAGATAGAGGTCTTCATAGATCCAAGAAACCCGGTTAGATAACAGTACAGCTTATTTACCGGCTCTGATCATGATAGCGATACAGTTGTCACCATAATTTTAATAATAATAATTTTGCCATTTAGCAGACGCTTTTATCCAAAGCGACTTACAATTACGAATTACAGGGACATTCCCCCTGGAGTAACTGAGGGCTTAAGTGCCTTACTCAAGGGCACACTAGTAGTGGTGTGGTTTCAGGCGGGATTTGAACTCACAACCTTCCGATCACAAGTCCAACTCACTATCCACTAGACCACCACTACCCCACCATCAATCCCAACTCATCTAAACCTGCTCTGTAGTCTAGTACGCACCTCTGGCCAAGTTCACCATCAGACAAAGCAATTGCACAGAGCGTGCGAGCAATTGATTGCGAGATAGAGTTGGAGCAGGGTGAACCCCTCACCTTTTGAACCCGTAAAGACCTCTACACCAAAGGACAATTGTAGTTGGACTGAGCACATTATCTGTGCCACATTGTGGATGAATTAAATGAATCGACACTCTACCATTTCAGGCGGCCATGATGGCAGAGGAGCTGAAGAAGGAGCAGGACACCAGCTCTCACCTGGAGAGGATGAAGAAGAACCTGGAGGTCACAGTCAAGGACCTGCAGCACCGTCTGGATGAGGCTGAGAACCTGGCAATGAAGGGCGGCAAGAAGCAGCTCCAGAAACTGGAGTCCAGGGTGAGTGTGCAGAGCTAAGGGCATTCAATAAATTGTCTAGCCTTGAAGAATCGATCTTTACTTCTTTCCAATAATTCATGACTGATTTTTACGGCTGTGTTCCCCCCATACAGGTGCGTGAGCTTGAGAGTGAGATGGAGGGCGAGCAGAGAAGGGGGGTAGACGCAGTAAAGGGTGTCCGCAAGTACGAGCGTAGAGTCAAGGAGCTCACTTACCAGGTAAGACTACCACTAACACCTTCACACGTTCTGGCAGAGTCAGGCATCTGAATGCAATTGAAGTGTGGGCATTGACTTTCTTCAATCTTCTCCCACAGACTGAGGAGGACAAGAAGAATGTTGCCAGACTTCAGGACCTGGTCGACAAGCTGCAGCTTAAAGTGAAGACTTACAAGAGGCAGGCTGAGGAAGCGGTGAGTCACATACTGATAGTCAAATATTATTACAGCATATACAATGTTGTACATAGTCAACATACATTACAACATTTGGTATCCATAGTTAAGTTGAATTTATTGTTGCTGACGCATGTCTATCCACGATGACAATATCGCAAATAACTGTTGAAGTAATGTTACACATAGTGCATAGTGTTTACTTCTATATAACCATCATAGTAATATAATGTTGCCTTTTAATTTGGTTAATTTGTTTAAACAACATTTCAAACATTGTGAGTGTTATTGTCTCTGTGTCTCATTCTGGTCTGTCTTTGTCTCCCAGGAGGAACAAGCCAACTCCCACATGGGTAAACTGCGTAAAGTCCAGCATGAGATGGAGGAGTCAGAGGAGCGCGCTGACATCGCTGAGTCCCAGGTCAACAAGCTCAGGGCTAAGAGCCGCGACTCTGGAAAGGTACAAAGCTGCTATCAAACCTGACCTATACCTGACTCCTGTACAAATATGACCTCATCAACAACAGAATTTCAGGTTCAGTGTACACACAGACATCAACATTGACATTTACATTCACAACTGTCTTGGAGAAATGTGTCCTTCGGATAAACCTTCTTTTTGGCCGTTTCAGTCTTATGTAGCCTGATTGAAATTAATCGAAGAAATCATTTAGGTCACATAATTGCTACGTTTTTTGTTGGCAGCTATTTATTTATTTTTCTCCTATACAGGACATTTAATATGGGTCTGTAGTTGTTCAGTACAAATGGGTCTAGGCCATTTTTTTTTTAACTCCAAGCTAGGCAAGGCAAGTTTATTTGTATAGCACATCATTGTCATTACATTCGGCATTACAAAAATACATCAAGAGGAGAATAGTAAACAGAAAAAATGTTAAGAATAGATATTATATATTGTCTATATATATAAGATAATGAATAAGATAATAGAAATGAATAAAAATAAATGGATGGATGTGTTAGTGTTTAATCATAACTGTTGCAAAAAAAATTAAGGTTTTTAGATTAGATTTAAATGGTTTTAGGGTTTGAGCCTGTTTGAAGCTAAACCCAGAGACAAGTACTTGCTTGCCCTTAACAATGTGTTCTTTGAAGTGATCATACATAAGAGGTTAATTCATATGTATCCCTTATTTTATCTTTCTCTCTCTTCACAGGGCAAAGAGGCTGAATAAACAAGAGCATCTACTCTGTGGTGCACAGACTGTGAAAGCATAAAATATGAATTTCATGGTGGAATTTTTCATTGATTAAAAACCTGTACGTACATTTACTTTGTGACTTTGTGGATTCATTATATACACACACACACACGCACGCGCGCACGCATACACACACACACACATGCACCCACTGTCCTTATTCAGAAGGGAGGAGTCACTGTCCTTGACATGCAAAAACTTTCTGCAAACAAGCCATTTCTTAATTAAGTTCTGCCTTCTCTGATGTAGTACTATCACATATGACACATTGAAATCTACTTGTGAAATAGTTTTTAAACCACCCAATAGCATTTGTAGATAACCCAATTTTATTGAGACACTGTAACAGAATATTATGGTCAACTGTGTCAAACACTTTGGAAAGGTCAATGAATATCGCAGCACGTGACTTTTTACACTCAATAGTACAATGACAACATCATTAATCACTTTAGTGGCAGCTGTGATGGTGCGATGCCTTTTCCTAAAACCTGACTGAAAAGGAGTGAGATTTCTGTTACAAGTTAGAAATTATTTTAATTGATCACTAACTAATGACTAAAAGATTTTAGCCATGCAGGACTGAAAGTTTTGAGATAGGGCGATAATTGTCCAATATAGTTGGATCCCTGCAAAAGTGGTGTTACATGTGCTGTCTTCCATGATTCCGGTATAATGTTTTGTTCCAAGGATGAATTAAACATGTGAGTTAATGGCTCAGCAATACTATCAGCTGCAAGCTTAAGGAGAGACTATCAAGCCCATCAGGTCCAGCTGAGTTCATACTAGTTATATTTTGCAATGCTAACAGAACCATTTCCCTTGAGAACGGCTCAAAAGAAAACATATTTGATCTTCCAACATTGGGAGAGTGTAGGCCTATCTGCTTGTTGATTTATTGGCACTGACCTAAACAGATGGTGGTGACCGCGGTGGTTCCCCCCTCAAACTGAGAGGAAGTGTAATATATAATACACTTTGAATGGAGTCGATACGACACTCCTGTCGCGATCGGCACAGCGAGAAGCGAATTTCGGGACTTTGTGCATGTTTAAATCCCTGTTAATTTAGTTTGCGGTCCAAAGCATCACTTCCCGGTGTGCCACCGCGGAACTGGGTTTCTACCACCTTCCTAGCGGGTGTTATTCACTGACAAACAGGGTGCCCGGTCGGACATTCTGCGGCTTCATAGCGTCGCTTCACCGTGGGTTAGGAAAAACATTCAAAGGTGTCCGGAGAGGGGAGAGGAAGGGGAATATAATACACTTTGAATGGAGTCGATATGACACTCCGTCTCTTATGTCCTATAACCCCAATGACCCAATCTGCCCTGTGAAGGCTAGATGTATTTAAGATACCTCAGGTGCTTCTCATGGCTATATTCAGCCCTCCATCTACTACTCAGCTGAAAACATATACTGGTGCAGCTCATTAAGTTGGCCATATTAGTCAGTTCTGAATGTGGCCTGGAGAGTGTGAATGAGCCTCTTCAAATGGGCCTAGAGGTCTGTTTTATGACGCTCTGCCAAGTGTCATTTCACATCCCAGATTAGCTTCTTACTGTGGAGACATTTTAATGGTTTAGTCAAGTTACAAAATATGCTGATATGAGCCGACAGACTCTCGTTCATGCAGTTAATGAACCACTATGGGACTACACCAATAAACATAACTATGTGATCCCCAAACAGGGCCGGCCTGTGAGTCTGTTGGGCCCCAGGCGAGATCTTGAAAATGCCCCCCCCCCCTCGTAGTAACTCGTTTTTACAAATAATAATCGCCACGTTGCACAACGTCCAAGAGAAACACTGTGACTGGTTAAATTGATTCACCAGACATCTTTCAGTCATCTTAGCTGACACCTCATTTCACCAGTCACAGTGTTTCTCGGACGTTGAGCAACGTGGCAATTATTATTTTGTTAGCCTCATAGCATAATTGCCTAAGTCATGCTTTACTTCACCTGGTCACTGGGCCATCTTTGTAGGTAGTGTCAACAATGCCTATGTCAAAGAGATGACTTGGGCAGATAGTGATTTTGGAATGTAACAAGCATTCTGATAGGCTGATGGCATAGGCAATAATGCACAGTGAATCAGCAGTGTTAGGAGAGCAGAGGTGTACCTTACTTAAGTAGACATTTGGGGTATCTATACTTTACTGGAGTAATTATTTTTCAGCCGACTTTTTACTTCTACTCCTTACATTTTCACGCAATTATCTGTACTTTCTACTCCTTACATTTTAAAAATAGCCTCGTTACTCCTATTTCATTTCAGCTTGTTTTCATTACAGCTTTTCATCGTTAAAAAAAACACACACAAAAAAAACCTATCCAGATAAGTCGCGCCATCCGGATAGAGTGAATTTGATTGTGGTTGGATGAGAAGTATAAACATTATACCATTTGTACGAGATGCATTCCATCTGCTGCACATGACACAAATCACACTCCAGCAAGGAAAGCAGATGTATGTAGCCAAAGATGTCCGTGACCGTGCCAGAGACTGAAAATAACAGAGAAATGTCCCAACCAAGCACCAGCATCAACCAGGTTGATAGCCAGGAAGATCAGCCAACCCTTCTCCATCCCTGGCCGTACCTGGAAGAATTTTTTGAAATGGTTGGATGCAAAAACAACTCCTTTCGAATGCGCTGCAAGCTCTGCGCACCCAAGTACCACGAGCTAATGGCCTTCAAAAACTCACCGTCTAATTTGAAAAAGCATATTTGAGGTAAGCTGAAAGTTTGTTATTATCAGTCGACATTTTGTAGTAACCTAGTAACGTACTAATGGTAAATTTGCAATGTTTGCTATGGCTAAGAACATGCCATGGTTTGCTTGCTAGCAGTAGGCTATGATTCAATGTTTCATTTGTAATCCTTCATGTGTTGAAGTCGGAGTTTTACCGTGTTTGTTGCTGTAAAGAGTTACCGTAATTATGTTCCCACGGGAGAAGAAATGTGCGCGGTGTGTGCCATTAACAATAATGTTACTTTTCAGTCATGCCAGCAGCTGCTTGTGGTCCTAAAACAGCTTTAAGTGGCAATATTCTGGTCTGCTCAACATAATTGCATAGACCAGTGAAACTGCTCCCTAACTTGTAGTCTGACCTCCATTCATGAACTTCCAGCGTGACATTTAATACAGCGGAAGTCCTAGATAGTCTCAGCTTGTGGTTTGAGAGAAATAATATGAATCTCAATCTGTGCCTGTGCATTTTCTCCACAGAAGAAACACCCCACTCGTCTAGAGAGGTACACGCAACTTTCTTCAACAGCCCTCAAAAGGAAGTCATCCACTGAAGGTTCTTTGACCCCACCCTCCAAACAAACCAAGCTGTGGGAGGCTCGAAGAGTGTCCCAGGCAAGTGTGGATGAAGTAGTCCTCAAATTCATTGTCCAACGCTTGCGCCCACCACACATTGTTCAGCAACAGGGCTTCATTGAGCTAGTGCAACATCTTCAGCCAAATACAAATGTCATGACGCGTAATACTGTTGTTAACAAAGTCACAAAGGCCTCTGTTGAAATGAAAAGAAAACTGAAAGCTGCCCTTAGTGAAATTGAGTTCATAGCAACAACAACAGACTGCTGGACGGCACACCGTCGCGGTTTCATTGGTGTCACTGCGCACTGGTTTAACCCCCAGACCATGCAGAGATCCTGTGCTGCCCTGGCATGCAAGCAACTTAAAGGGTCACATACCTTTTCTGCCCTGGCTGGTGCCCTAAATGATATTCACACAGAATTCAATGTCAGAGAGAAGATCGTTCGCACTACAACTGACAACGGATCAAACTTCCTGAAAGCCTTCAGATTTTATGGGCAGACTGACGAGAACAACAATGCTGAACCTGTAGGAGAGGGTGATGGAGAAGAGGATGATGGTGGCCAAAATGATGATAACATTGAAGAAGAGGAAAGCCTTGAGGGTGTTGAATTTGTTGATGCCGGAGCCCTGTTGGAAGAAGATGACTACTTAGAATACCAGCTACCCAAGCACCATCGCTGCACCTGCCACCTCCTCAATTTAGTGTCCACAGTTGATGCTTCAAAAGCAGAGGTCAACCCACTGTACAAGCGCGTGTCAAGGTCCACATTTGCCAAATGCTCTAGCCTGTGGAATAAAAGTTCAAGATCAACCACCGCATCTGAAGTAATTGAAGACCACTGCAAACTCCAACTCGTAAGGCCTGTTGCTACAAGGTGGAATTCACTCTTCTCAGCCGTAGAAAGAATAGTGAGAACAAGGCGAGGGAGCCCTTGCAGCTGTCTGCAGTGAACTAGATACACCCAAGTAAGTGCTTGTTTTTCTGCCTTACAGTTAATGAAGTGATTAACAATAGATTAAGTCACAGTTTTATACTTGGAATACTGTAGAACACGTATGCAGTATGCAGTATGCACTATGCACTATGCAGTCCCCATATTTACTATGAATGTGATTTGTAGCAACACAACTTCATTTCTAAAAGTCTCAGATGACAATATTTTTCCTTTTTAATGATCAGTTCCTCCAGTTGAAGGTGCTACATCAAGTAGACTTAATGTTCCATGTTGTGTTTTTCTCTTCTTCTTTGTACAGGTTTACTCCAGTGGAACTTGCATTTCTTGCAGAATATGCGAAGACAATGAGCCCAGTTGCAAAGGCACTGGATGTTCTTCAGGGAGAAACCAGTGTGCAGATGGGATGGTTGGTCCCCACCATAACTCTGCTAAGGACCAAGCTACAGCACTTTCAAGTCGCCTCCAAGTTCTGTGAGCCTTTGATTGCTGCACTTCTTTCAGGCCTTGAGAAACGCTTCGGAGAGATGCTTGCAGATCCAGAACTGATAGCCGCAGCCATTCTAGTTCCCAAATTTAAGACCTGTTGGACAAGTGACGAAAATATCCTCAAACTTGGTAAGTGTCTCACTTCCGCTTAATATGTGTAATTTCTATGAAGACAGTGAAATAAGTTTGAATTTACATTTAATGACACGCACACACACACAACACTATCCAATACACAGTTACAATACTGCCATATAGTCTAAATTGTCATGATTTTTGTTTTTTATTCCACAGGCCTTCACTATATCAGAAGCCACTTGGACTGTCAGGCCGAGAAACACTTCAGTGAGGGCTCCCAATCGTCTGAGGAAGAGGACTTCTTTTCCTCCTTGAAGAAGACCGGCCCCCTTGAAACGTCCCAGCAGTTGGATGCGTACCTGGGGTGCCCAGGAGACACAGTAGAGGTACTGAAGACCTTCCCAGCTGTGTGCCAGCTATCACTCAAACTTAATACGGGACTCCCTGCCTCAGCAGCCTGTGAAAGACTGTTTAGTGTCGCAGGGCTGATCTTCAGGCCAAAAAGAGCATGCATTGGCTCAAAGAACTTTGAGAACCTGCTGCTTTTGCGGCTGAACAAAGCTTATTGGTAACTCTGATGCTGATGTAGATTGTGTGTATGTGTGTGTTTTTTCAGGAAATATTGAATCACTACTTTGTTATGGTTTGTATGGTTTTGCCCTCACAGTTCCAATAAAGGCTATTGACTTTTGACTTTTGACGTTTGACTTTTGACGTTTGACTTTTTGCACCATTACAATACTTAGGCAACTAGTCATCATATCTTCCATGTTCACATGTTAATGCTCAGTAGTACACATATATGGTTCTTTAATGTATTTGCATTGTACTAAAATGTGTTCATTTTCAATGGGCATAAATGCGTCTGAAACAAGTGCATCCCAAATTGTTCAACATTAACATTTTAATAATAACATAATAGTCATTATGGCCTTTAGAAAACAAAATTTTGGGGGGGAGGTGGGGTAGTGCACTATAGGCCCCTGTGGCGTGGCCTAAGCTTTTGTCCTTAATGGCATTTTTTCCCCCTTACATTACTTTTACTTTTATACTTTGTAGCAGTCTCTAGGCACAGAGGGAGGTCGACACAGAGGAACAGTTGCAGAATATGTTTTATTTCAGTGGCGCACAGCTCAGCACCGTCACTGACGTGCTGAGCGAGTCTTTCCCCCCCCCGCTGCTTCTCCCTTCCGGGACCCGCTCCCGCTGTTCTCCCTTTCGGGACCCGCTCCCGCTGTCTCTCCCTTTCGGGACCCGCTCCGCGACCCGCCCCCTCTCGGGACTCGTTCGCTCCCGGCAGAGCCCTCGCTCTCGCCCCGCTGCTCCTCCCTTTCGGGACCCGCTCCGTTCGCCCGCTCGCGGCAGAGCCCTCGCTCTCGCCCCGCTGCTCCTCCCTTTCGGGACCCGCTCCGTCCGCCCGGCTCCCCGCACCTCACCCCCTTTCGGGATCTCGTGCGTCCACGCCGCGGCTCTCTCTCTCTCTGTCTCAGTGTGTCTCCACGCGGCAGGTACGTCCTGCCCGACTCATCTGGCTCCCTCTGCAGGCCAGAACGCGCCATGTTCCCCACACATCCCCACCGCCAGTTTCGAGGCCGGGGACACAACCGGCCAATAGCCTACTCCCCCCCCCCATCACGGGAGAGGAAGTCGGCCACGACCATCTGCGCCCCCGGCCTATGAACCACCGTGAAGTTGAAGGGCTGCAACGCGAGGTACCACCGGGTGATCCTCGCGTTGGTGTCCTTCATGCGGTGGAGCCACTGTAGGGGAGCATGGTCGGAGTAGAGGGTGAACGAGCGCCCCAGCAGGTAGTACCGGAGGGCGCCGACCGCCCACCGAATGGCCAGACACTCCTTCTCCACCGTGCTGTACCTGCCCTCCCGCTCCGACAGCTTTCGGCTCAGGTACAGCACCGGACGGTCGAATCCCTCCACCTGCTGGGTCAGCACCGACCCCAGCCCTCTATCCGACGCGTCTGTCTGCAGAGAAAAAGGAATGTTAAAGTTAGGAGCATACAAGACTGTCTCCCCACAGAGGGCGTTCTTAATCCCATCGAACGCTACTTGGCACCGCTCACTCCATTGGACCGGATCCGGGGCCCCCTTCCGGGTGAGGTCGGTAAGGGGGCTGGCCAGCTCCGGCACAAATTGCCGGTAGTAGCTGGCCAGTCCCAGGAACCGCCTCACGTCCTTCCGGGTCCTGGGCCGCGGGGCGGCGGCGATCGCAGTGGTTTTGTCCACCTGCGGTCGCACCTCCCCACCGCCCAGGATGTACCCCAGATACCGGATCTCCCCCCGCCCGATCACGCACTTCGCCGGGTTCGCCGTCAGCCCCGCTTCCCTCAGCGACTGTAGTACCGCAGCCACCCTCTGCATATGCTGCGGCCAGGTGTCCGCATAGATGACAATGTCATCTACGTACGCCGCAGCATACGCAGAGTGCGGCCGCAGAATACGGTCCATCAGCCGCTGAAACGTGGCCGGGGCCCCAAACAACCCGAACGGAAGCGCGGTGAACTGGAATAACCCCCGCTGGGTAGAGAATGCCGTTTTTTCCCGGGATACCGCCGATAATGGTATCTGCCAGTACCCCTTTGTGCAATCCAATGTCGTGTAATATTTAGCCGTGCCAAGCCGGTCCAGGAGCTCGTCGACCCGGGGCATAGGGTAGGCATCGAATTTAGACACCGCGTTCACCCGTCTATAGTCAACACAGAAACGTACAGACCCATCGCGCTTTGTCACCAGCACGATGGGGCTGCACCAGTCGCTGTGCGACTCCTCGACCACGCCCAGTTTTAGCATAGAGTCTAATTCCCGGCTCACCACGTCTCGTTTGTGAGCCGGCTGCCTGTATGGCCGCGTACGTACCGTAACACCCGGTTGCGTAACTATCTGATGCTCTATGAGGCGAGTACGACCGGGTATAGGGGAGAACACATCTGCGAACCTATGTTGCAATCGATCAACGTCCGCCCGCTGGTTCGCCGAGAGATGGTCGCCTAAGCAGGCCGGGGCGCTAGTACTCGTTTTTGGGACCTCCGGCCCGAACTCATCCTTCTCGGGAAGTAGCGTCACCAGGGAAACAGGGACCACGTCGTTCCATTTTTTCAAGAGATTAATGTGGTATATTTGCCTGCAATCCCCTCTATCCGACCGCACTACCTCGTAGTCTACATCCCCAATTCGCCGTGTGACCACGAACGGCCCTTGCCACTTGGCGAGTAATTTAGAGCTAGACGTGGGCAGTAATACGAGGACTTTGTCTCCCGGTGCGAAATTGCGTAGTCTAGTCCCTCTGTCGTACAGCCGTTTTTGACGCTCCTGGGCCTCGAGCAAATGCTCCCGTGACATAACCCCCAGTGCGTGGAGTTTTGCTCGTAGGTCCAGGACGTATTGTATTTAATTCTTACTGTCACTAGACCCTTCCTCCCAGCTTTCTTTAATCAGGTCTAGGACGCCCCGTGGCTTGCGCCCGTATAGGAGCTCAAAGGGGAAAACCCCGTGGAAGCCTGGGGTACTTCCCGCACTGCGAACAACAGAGGGTCTAACCACTTATGCCAATTACGACTATCTTCGTGAATGAACTTACGGATCATTGACTTAAGCGTCCGATTGAACCGCTCACACAGCCCGTCGGTGGCCGGGTGATATACGCTCGTTCGGACCGCCTTAATGTCTAACAACCCGTAGAGTTCCCTAAGTGTTCATGACATAAAGTTAGTGCCTTGGTCGGTGAGGATCTCTTTCGGGATCCCCACCCGGGAGATGACCTGGAATAACGCCTGTGCTACACTCTTTGCAGAGATAGTACGAAGCGGTATTGCCTCGGGGTATCGAGTCGCGTAGTCTATGAGGACTAACACGAACCGATAGCCCTGTGAGCAACGTTCAAATGGCCCGATTATATCCATCCCAATCCGATCGAATGGTGCCTCTAACAGGGGGAGGGGGCACAACGGTGCCCTGGGCACGGCCGGGGGATTGACTAATTGGCACTCGCGGCAGGATGCGCACCACAGATGCACCTCTGCCCGAATCCCCGGCCAATAAAATCGAGCCATTATCCGATTGAGTGTTTTGTCGTATCCTAAGTGGCCTGCCATAGAGTTATAATGCACCGCCTGAAATATAGCTTTCCGGCGGCTCCTAGGTACCAACAACTGGGTCGTTTCCTCGTCCCTGCGAGTGTCACGACTCACTCTATACAGTCTGTCCCTAATCAATACAAAATACGGGTGGGCGCGCACAGCGTCTGGCCGTACCAGCACACCATCAACACTGATCACCTGGTCATAGGCGGAGCGTAGAGTGGCGTCGCGAGACTGCTCGAGGGGGAAGTCGGCTACTGGAGGGAACGCAGGCGGCGGATCTGCGGGTGCCGGACCCACCGCCTCCTCCGGCTCCTCGGCAGCGTCGGACGCCCTCGCATCAGCGCAGAGCACTGCGCACGCCTCACATTTCCCTGTCGGTCGTGCACGCACCCCCGTGGTTTCCCCTAATACCTGCGGAAACCCAGCCCAATCTAAACCCAAAATTAGGGGGTGCATGAGGCTCGGACTAACCGCCGCCTTGACACTAGATTTTTTCCCCCCATAACGAATTTCGATGGGGACCACCGGATACTGGTGACAATCCCCATGTATATACAGTATCCCAACCCGCGATGCCTCTAACAATGCCCCGGGTCGAACCAGGCGCTGGTGGATCATGGTCTGTCCGGCGCCAGAATCCAACAGCGCCTGGTGCGTCTCGCGCTGTACCCTTACTGGGATGTAAAACGCCTGTCCTGGACGCGGGGGAGGGGTCGGACTGCCGACGACGCGGATTACCTGACCCACCTCCATCTCGGGGCAGTCCCGGCGGAGGTGGCCAGGCTGTCCGCATCGCCAGCATCCCTCCTCTACCGCTCGTGGGGCCGTCTGTGGGGTGGAGGTTGGCCCCCCGTGTGCGTTCCTCCCCCCGGTGGCCCGCCCCGTCCTCCGGGCAGGCGTTGGTGGCTCCCGCCACGGCTCTACCCCAGGCCGTACCCCAGGCCGCGCCCCGCCGGCCCGTAGGCGCGGATCCGGGGTCGGGGTAGGGCGTGGGACCGGGGCTGGAGCCTGCGGTCGGGGCAGGTGGTTGTCGGGGAAGGGGTCGAGAACGGCCTCCGGCTCGTCCCGCACCCCCCTCCTCTGGGCCCGAACCCGGGGACCTCCCCCGGGTGGCTCGGTGCGGTCTAGTAGCTCGCGGTGCATGGCCCGCTGCTCCGCCTGTCCCCGCACCAACTCCGCCGCCATCACCTCCTGCGCCTGTAGCATCCGGGCCAGGTGCGTCACCACCTGGACCGATGAGTCCACAGTCTGGGCGTGTGTGCCGACCCCCTCTCTGTGCCCCACGTTAAGCGCCAGATGTAGCCGTCTCTAGGCACAGAGGGAGGTCGACACAGAGGAACAGTTGCAGAATATGTTTTATTTCAGTGGCGCACAGCTCAGCACCGTCACTGACGTGCTGAGCGAGTCTTTCCCCCCCGCTGCTTCTCCCTTCCGGGACCCGCTCCCGCTGTTCTCCCTTTCGGGACCTGCTCCCGCTGTCTCTCCCTTTCGGGACCCGCTCCGCGACCCGCCCCCTCTCTGGACTCGTTCGCTCCCGGCAGAGCCCTCGCTCTCGCCCTGCTGCTCCTCCCTTTCGGGACCCGCTCCGTTCGCCCGCTCGCGGCAGAGCCCTCGCTCTCGCCCCGCTGCTCCTCCCTTTCGGGACCCGCTCCGTCCGCCCGGCTCCCCGCACCTCACCCCCTTTCGGGATCTCGTGCGTCCGCGCCGCGGCTCTCTCTCTCTCTGTCTCAGTGTGTCTCCACGCGGCAGGTACGTCCTGCCCGACTCATCTCCCGAGGGAACAAACACACACAGGTTAAATAGATCAGTGGGACAACGAGTCTGATCACTGACACCTGTCCGTAATCAGCCCATTATTCCCCTCCAACGGCAGTCTGGCTCCCTCTGTAGGCCAGAACGCGCCATGTTCCCCACATACTTTAAGTAGTTTTGAAACCAGTACTTTTATACTTTTACTTGAGTAAAAAGCTTGAGTTGATACTTCAACTTCTACAGAAGTATTTTTAAACCATAGTATCTATACTTCTACTTGAGTAATGAATGTGAATACTTTTGACACCTCTGTAGGAGAGTAGAGTTAGGCAGATATCTCAATTTGGCCTGTAGTGGCTTCAAACAATTTAGTAACCACCGTCCAGGCAAGACAGGGGTTTTGACGCACATCCAAATATTCAAATCAACAAAATCGTATATCCAGTCCAGGTAGAATTGCAACAAAAATATGGATTTATTCTCCTTTAAATATAAACATAAAATTCACACTTTCAATGGCATCTTTAGAAAATAGAAAAATAACAAAATAAAAAACTCACCAGCCGCCGCTGATTTGGCAGTATAGCCCACAGAAGTTCACAGTATATATCTCAGTATATTTCTCATTATAAATCACAGTATATTTCTCAATATAAATAACAGTATATTTCTCAATATAAATAACAGTATATTTCTCAATATAAATAACAGTATATTTCTCAATATAAATAACAGTATATTTCTCCTGGGTCAGGGTCCTCTTGAGTAGAAGGACCTGGGTCAGGGTCCTCTTGAGTAGAAGGACCTTCAAGCAGACATATGAGATAATATATAATAACCAGAAAACCTTTACCTTAAACGGACATACTGTATATCTGCAATGTCACACAAATAATTGTGCTCCTACATAACACAGTATAAAGTATGAAACATTACTCACCAGCAGCAGTAGTAGGATCTACTTGAGGAGGTGGCTGGGTTGTCACATCAGCTGGAGGTGGGGGCCCACTCAGGAATGTCAACAAAGCTCCTACAGGAATACAGCCAAAGCATACCATTAATTAACTTAATCAAATAAGTGTAACGTTACATGATGTAGGCTATATTGAGAAAATTTCTGAGGGATTTATTCTATTCTTTAAAAAAAATATTATATGTTGAATCGGTGGCGATGCTGCAATTTAAGCAAGCTAATTCATAGTTACCATATTGACCCGAATATAAGACGACCCCCCCCCCCCCCCCCTTTTTCAAAACTCATTTTTGGAAAATGACTTTTTTGAAGACCAAACCCCTTTTTATAAAGAAAAACATTTTATTTGTATTCACATTGAATAAAACAATGTAGGTTATTTTTGATCATCTTGGGGTATGGGCATACATTCATTACGTTTTTCAGTCACGTATTCACGCACCCTCCTGTCAATCTCCTGGAAGCGGAATCTTTTTGGTCTCACCATCTTCTAACATTACACTCTGTAATATCATATTTCTTGGCTGCTCGACAGTTGTTTGATGCCTCTGCTTCATTGATCACCATGGTCTTAAAAATTGGCATCGTAACTTGACTAACTTTAGAGCCACTTTGTCGGAGCTGGTCCTAGTGTGTCTCCATCCCTCAACTGGCTAAGCAGCAACATTAGCTAGCTAGCTAGTTTAGTGCTATTCAATGCAAGATAGACACACTGGCTGGCTGAGGTCTGACTGAGGTCTTAAAACAGCTGTTATTTCATAATTCATTCATTAGGCTACAATTGAATATGCTTTATAGGTTTTAGGTCAAACATGGCCAATAATCACAACATTCTCAATAAAGCTCAAACATTACAAATAATGTATACTGTATACCCCTCCCCTGGATTTGGATAAATATGACTTGACTTAATTACAACTGTTTCACCTTTCTATAACCAAAACACCAATAACTTAAGATAAGATCAAGCCTACAGACACCAAATTCATTAATGTTAATGTGTTTAATAATCGTGTAGCATAATATTTCTCATACTTTTCCATCTAAGCTGGATCTTCGTACACTCTACATTCTGATAGTTTTTTCTTTATTTTTTTCTTCCCTCGCTCGCCTCACTTTTCTGACAATTAAATCTGTTAAACAATGAATGAAGTTTGCCTTACCGTTTCCTTGGAAGGCAGGGTGATGACAAACGTGCTGGGGTTCTGAGTCTGGATGGTCAATAGAGGAAACAAGTACCAAACGCCTGAGAGCCAGAGGGAGAAGGGAGAATCAGAGAATAGAAAATAGGACTGAATACGTTATCAAGTGGTATGCTCCACTATCCTCAACAAATCTGCAACATGCTCCATGCTGTCGGTTGATTGAAACAACACCCAAGCTGCTAGTGACAAAGCTACAATGTCTGTCTCTGAAATTCATGATATTAGCTTGCCATGTTAACTGGTGAAATAAATTATTGGTAGGGATGGGAATCGAGAACTGGTTCCAGTTGAGAACCGGTTTCAAATTGTTCGATCAATCGGAATCGTACGCCTCCAAGGATAACGTCCATGGAAAGAGGGCAATCAGATATGCAAATTGAAATTAAACAACGTGGAAATCTGTTGCTAGCAGCACAATCGCGGGTCTGTAGTTTAAACACATTTTTTATTCATTTGTTTGTCAAGTCTATTTATGTCTTGCAAATGTCTTTAGGATAACCTAACCCTACATGTTAATGATGTGGTAGGTCAGGTGGTCAGAACATACAGTATGTACTTCAAAAGGCACTAAAAATATTTTGTGGAAAATGTACTAATAGGGCCAAAGAGGTCACATCATATACATCACTGTGAATAGCTTGCTGGTGGGCTAGTAACACCACACAAGTAGGACTTATGAATCTAGAATGAAATGGATGTGAAGTGACACTCACCGAAAGTCAAGAGGAGAAGGAGAAGCAGGATGGCCTTCCTCACACCAATGTTGAACAACGCACCAGCTACAGGGAGAGAGAAAAAGGCAACAATGACAACAATGTCAACAAACAAACAAGTAATGCTAACAAATGATCTACAGGAGAGAGATAATGCTAATTGTTAAGTATACATTACTCGATTAAACACATGCACACACGCACGCACGCACGCAAACACACACACACACACACACATGCACAGACACACATACACACACACACATGACCAACGTGCGCATACACACCGCAACGCAACACATCTGCATACACACCACAACATGCACATGCACACTGCAATAAACACGCACGTACACACACACACACACACACGTACACACACACACACACGCACACACAAACAATGGGATCAACGTTTGCGGAAGTGTTTGTGAAATGGTTTGCGGAAGCAAGATTTTGTGCTAATTGTAAGATTGTTGGTAAAAACAGACATTGTACATTTGTTTAATTATTATAATTTTTAAAAATATATTTTGGGTGTATTCAGCAATGGCATGTTCAGGTCAGAAAGAGGCATACAAATGAAAAAAGATCCATCCATCTATCCATCCATCCATCCATCCATCATTTACCATAAGAGCAGATCACATCCATTGTGCCCCTCTGTGTTGCTGCCCGAGATGAGGCCAAGCCTGGCCAAGGAAGTTAAGTACAAAAAACTGAGGGCCAATGTCCTGTGTATGAATACTCATACTGCCTACCATTAAGTAGGCATTTTGTGTATGCAGGAATAAGAAAGTTCTGAAAGTATGCAAAATTCAGTCTAAACTAATTTAACTGAGGTCTTGAGATTGAGATTGAGATAACGTTTATTGCCACTATGCATTACACATATAGGAATTTGCTTCGTCACCACAGCAAGTGCGTTTATACTTTTTTCACATATCAAAAAACAGGACAACACAACAACAACACAGGACAGACAACAGTGCATTGGATAGTGCGGTATAAAGTAAAGTGCAGTGCAGAGTTTTTTACAGTGAGTCCAGTTCAGTCCTGGGCAGACTTGGGGGCGGGGGGGGGGGGGGGGGGGGAGTGTTAAACGTTGGTTATTGCGTATTGGCTAAGACCATAACGATCGGACTACACACTGAACGGAGGAATCATACGCTGTCAGACAGGGTTCATGTTATCAAGGAAGCAACGTTTATTGTGGGAATGGTCACATATATATGATCAGCTGGCTCAATCATTCATGTCACACAGCTGGTGTCAATCAACCAATTATGCCCCACTCACACTGGGATAGGGATGACTGGAGAGCACACTCATGTCAACACCCCCACTTGCTCTCACCTGACCAAGATGGAGAGAAAAATAAACAAATCAATAACAATCAGTAGCCTACAATTTCCATAACACTCTTTGGGGCTGTCATTCCATCAATCAAACAAACAAAAGCTGGCACTGATATTGTTCCTCTCCTGTGAAACAAGAATATACATCATCATCATCATTTACAAACAGTCTTCAGTTTTTCACTGGTATTCTCTTATAACACTTTGAAAAAATAAAGCAAGAAAACCAAAACAAAAATTGACCGCTTGGTCCTTACTCACACTGATGTGGTTTCTCTCCCAAACATAACCTTTGTGAACCTAACCAATTTGTCCTTAGTTACTGGTTTGGTAAACACATCAGCCACCATTTGATCTGTGGGACAATATTGCAAACAGATCTGTCCATTCTGTACTGTAGACCTGATGAAATGGTACTTTATATCTATGTGTTTGCATCTTTGTCTGCGGACTGGGTTCTTAGCTAATGCAATCGTTCCCTGATTGTCCTCATGGACAATGGGTGGTGCATACTTGCATGCATCCATATGTGTCAACAGTTGAGTCAGGTGTAAACACTCTTGGGTGGTTGCAGCTAATGCCATGTACTCCGCCTCACATGTGGACAACGCCACCGTTGGTTGCTTTTTGGTCTTCCATGAGACCAATGGACCATTCTCATGTAGACTAACACAGTAACCTGTTGTGCTACGACGGTCTGTGACATCTGCTGCCCAGTCAGCATCACTGAAAGCCTGTAATCTCAAATCAGAGTTACACCTTTTGTAACACAACACTTTATCACTGGTGCCCTTTAAGAACCTCAATACATGTTTGGCAGTGGCCCAATGCTCCTCGGTTGGTTTGGTAAAATACTGGGACAGTTTACTCACTATGAAACAAAGATCTGGCCTAGTACACATAGTCAGGTAGATGAGGCTACCGACCACCTCTCTGTACCGAGTGACATCACTCATTAATCCTGCCCCTTCAGTGTAATTGAGTGTCTGCTCACAAGGCGTCGATCGGGGTTTACAGTTCTGCATGTCAAACCTCTCTAGCATGTTCTTTACACACTGCTTTTGTGACATTGTTACACATCCATCACACTGTTCAAAATCGATTCCCAGGAAATGTGTCAATTTGCCCATATCTTTCATCTGAAATTTCTTTGAGAGCATCTCTTTTACAACATTCAGTGCATTCTCGTTACTGGCAGCAATAACCAAATCATCGACCCATATAATCATGATCACTTTCTCATGTTCCGTTTCTTTAGTATATACACAATGATCTGCAGGGTTTTGCACAAACTCATTCACCATTAGATAGTCATGTAATAAATGGTTCCAATTTCGGCCAGACTGTTTTAGACCATACAGTGACTTCTCTAGTTTACACACCACTGTCTCTGTGCCAGATGTCTGCTCATAACCCTCTGGCTGTTCCATGTATATCTCACAATCTATCGGTGCATGAAGATAGGCAGTTTTGACATCCATTTGATGTAAAATCAAATTCTCCTGTGCTGCTTTTTGCATCAACACTCGAACACTGGTTAAATCGGCTGTGGGAGAAAAGGTCTCTTCATAGTCAACACCCCTTCTCTGACTGTAGCCTTTTGCAACATAGCGTGCTTTGTATTTTTCTGAACCATCTGCATTTTTCTTGATTGTATACACCCATCTACCCCCCACTGCAACTTTGCCCTGGGGTAAGTTAGTCAAAGTAAACGTACCATTCTCTCTCAATGATTGCATTTCGTCGTCGATAGCACTGACCCATTCTCTAGACTTGGGTGACTTCACTGCATCACTGTAGGTCAAAGGTACGTTACACAACATTTTGTAGCAGTAATCAATGTTTACCTGTGCCTGGTCCTGACTTCCTACTTCATAGACACGGTCCCCAAAATAATCAGGTCTCTTCCTCTCCCTGGGAGGATAGCGTGGAGACTCCTGTTTCTCCCTAGTCTGCACCTGTTCGGGCCTGGTCACAGGAATATGCTCTTCAGCTGTCTTTGGACTCGCGTCCCTTTGCTTAGTCGTGCTGGCCCTTTGTGGCACATCACAGTCCTCATCATCTATTGATATCTCAGTCTGTGTCTGCTGCTCACCCATCGTCTTTGGCATAAATCTGACCAGTCTGTGCTTCCTCACCTTTCCACTGTCAGGATAGAAAACCAGGTAAGCTGGGCTTTTCTTGTCATGCCCTACAAAGAAGCCCTTCTCACTCCTTGGGTCTAGCTTTTTCTTATCCTGTTTGTAGGCATAACACACCGTTCCAAACTTCTGCATCCTAGACATATTGGGACGTCTCCCTGTCAGCATCATGTAAGGTGTCTGTTTTGTGCGATTGTTAAAACACCTATTTCTCACTACAGATGCAGTCTGTACTGCATAAGGCCATAACACCTTGGGTAGCTTGCTCTCTAATAACATGCATCGAGCCATGTCAAAGAGAGTCCTAAACTGGCGTTCTGCAGTGCCATTCTGATGTGGCGAATATGGAGATGATGTCTCATGTCTGATACCATTTCTTCTCAGTAGCCCTTGGTACTCTTTCCCTGTAAATTCAGTACCATTATCTGACCTGATACGTCTGATCCTACCATACGGGGCGTTGTCAGCTATGAACTGCTCTGTCGCCTGTACAGTATCACTCTTGTGCTTAAGAAAGTAGAAAAACACAGTACTAGTATAGTCATCTGTGAACGAAAGTGCAAATCTATGTCCATCTATGGACACTGGGTCAATTGGACCCGCTAGGTCTGTGTGCACCAACTCTAGAGCATTTTTGGCCCTTCTATCAGGCTTCCTGTTGAAGCTTTGTACAAACTTTCCCCGAGTGCACACTTCACAGTTCAGGTTAGACTTATCAATTTTTCCCTTAATTGACATACCATCAACAACATTCTGGAGTTTCAGAACATCCTCAAAATTACAATGTCCTAGAATTTCATGCCATGTCTTTAGATCAAAACAGCTCTTACTTTGATCACATTGGTCATCCACTGTGGGCAAATAATATAGTCTATTATGCTCATGGATGTGAAATGCAGTACCGTCTCTGTGCTGTAGGATGTCTTCTCCTGTTCTGAAGATCACAGTTGCCCCAGTGTCTGTGGCTGCTCTCACAGAGAAGATGTCCTCGGGGAATGAGGGGATGTACAGCGCCCCTCGCAGCGTTGTAGTCAGTCGCCTCCCTCGGCTGTCTATCAAGCACACCTCCGCATCTCCTCTGCGCTCTGCGACCCCTTTGCTCCTCGTGCCGTCCGCCAGCTCCACGCAGTGCGCCTCGGCGTGGAAACCGTCATCGAACACCTTGAACCTGGCCAGGTCGGTGATAATATGCGCAGTCGCACCGGTGTCCACCATCAGGCCCCTCGTAACACTGCGTCCTGGCTTGTCCTTAGCCAGAAACGCGTAAGTGTTGTCATGACCACTCACTTGCTCGGACACCCCTCGCGCGTCGTCCTGGTCCGGTCTCCTTTTGCAGGCGGCTCCTTGATGTGTGGAGCTCCTACAGTGGTTACACCACACCTTGCGTCGACAGGTCCTTTTGATATGTCCCTTTTGGCCACATTTGTAGCACACAATGTCTGTTCGCTGTGCGCTCTGGCTACGTGCGCTTTGGGCGTTCTGGGCACCCCGGTCAGACAGGGCTTGGGCTCGCATAACATTGTCCCCCGACGCCGTTACGCGCATTTTCTCAGTGTCCTCAAAACTCCTGAGCTTAGTTTTAAACATAGAAAAAGGCATGGTCTCGTCACTCTGTGTGACATGTATCGCAAAGGGTTTAAATGACTCGGGCAGTCCTTTCAATACCATAGCCACAAGTAGGCTATCACTCAAAGTCTCATCTGCATTCCTCAGTGCAGTTATTGCCCTTTCTGCACGAATGATATAGTCGGTCACTGTTTCACTGTTAGACTTTTGCAGCGTGGTCAACTCTGTATAGAGACTTATAACCCTTGGCTTCCCTGAACCCGCATAATAATTGCGCAATATCTCTAGGGCTTTTCGTCCGCCATCTGTTGCGTCTCGCATTATGAGCGACAAACTTTTGTCATCTAGAAACTGAATGAGCTCTGCGTAAATCTCTGAATTTTTCTCCTCATCTTCTCTCAACTCCTGAGCCGAAGCTGTTAAGGGAAGGTCTGCTTTGAGAGTGTCTTTCAGTTTCTGTAGCCGGAGATGGCCCATGAACTTTGTTTCCCACAGTTCGTACCTTTCCTCATCTCCGTCAAACGCTAGTCGAGACCAACGCGAACTTCTTTCCGATTGTCTCGCCATGGTAGCACTCTGGGCCCATAACCTGTTAAACGTTGGTTATTGCGTATTGGCTAAGACCATAACGATCGGACTACACACTGAACGGAGGAATCATACGCTGTCAGACAGGGTTCATGTTATCAAGGAAGCAACGTTTATTGTGGGAATGGTCACATATATAGGATCAGCTGGCTCAATCATTCATGTCACACAGCTGGTGTCAATCAACCAATTATGCCCCACTCACACTGGGATAGGGATGACTGGAGAGCACACTCATGTCAACAGGAAGCCAGAGTCATTTAACAGCCTGGCGGCTGAGGGGTAGAAGCTGAGCCTGTGGCGGGCCTTCAGTGCCTTAGGCAGCCGCAACCTTCTTCCAGAGGGAAGCAGGGTGAGGAGGCCGTGGCCGGGGTGGAAGGGGTCTGCCATGATCTTCCTTGCCCTCCTCAGAGCCCTGGTGTCATGCAGGGAGTTGAGGGAGGGCAAGGGACAGCCGATCACCCTCTCTGCTGAACGTAGCACCCGCTGCAACTTGGCCTTGTCCTTGGTCGTCGCAGCAGGGAACCAGGTGATGATGGAGTGGGTGAGGATGGACTCTATGATGGCCGTGTAGAACTGGACCATCATGGACCTCGGCAGCCTGAGTTTCCTCAGCTGCCGGAGGAAGAACATCCTCTTCTGGGCCTTCTTTGTGAGGGCCTCGGTGTTCTGCTCCCACTTTAGGTCCCGGGAGATGGTCATGCCTAGAAAGCGGCATGACTCCACGGAGGCCACCGGGGTACCTCCCAGCGTGATGGGAGGGGGCAGGGCTGCTTTCCTTCGGAAGTCCACCACCATCTCCACTGTTTTTAGAGCATTTAGCTCCAGATTGTTTAAACTGCACCAGCTCTGCAGCCCCTCGATCTCACCCCTGTAGGCAGATTCGTCCCCCCCGGAGATGAGGCCCACCAGGGTGGTGTCGTCTGCAAACTTCAGGAGCTTGACCGAGGGGTGGCGGGAGACACAGCTGTTGGTGTAGAGGGAGAATAGTGCTGGAGACAGGACGCAGCCCTGCGGGGAGCCCGTGCTGGTGGTCCTGGAGCTGGAAATGCTCTTCCCCAGCTTCACCCGCTGAGACCTGTCAGTCAGGAAGTCCGTGATCCACCTGCAGGTGGAGACCGGCACCTGCAGCAGGGATAGCTGGTGCTCCAGGATGTGTGGGAGGATCGTGTTGAAGGCCGAGCTGAAGTCCACGAACAGGATCCTGGCGTAGTTGCCTGCAGTTTCTAGGTGTTCTAGTACGTAGTGCAGAGCCATGTTCACGACGTCCTCCGTGGATCTATTGGCTCTGTACGCGAACTGCAGGGGGTCCAGCACAGGATCCGTGATGAGCTTCAGGTAGGCCAGGACAAGGCGCTCCAGGACCTTCATGACGACGGAGGTCAGAGCGACGGGTCTGTAGTCGTTGAGGCCTGTGACCTTGGCCTTCTTGGGGACGGGGATGATGGTTGATGCCTTGAAGCACGCTGGGACGTGACACAGCTCCAGCGAGGCGTTGAAGATGTGGGTAAACACCGGGGCCAGCTGGTCGGCGCAGTGCTTCAAGACAGAGGGAGAGACGGAATCCGGACCAGCTGCCTTCCGGGGATTCTGCCTCTTAAACAGTCTGTTTACCTCTCGCACTGTGACAGAGAGAGGGGGTGGGGAAAGGGGGGTGGGGGTGGGCGGGGCGGGTGAGGAGGGGGGAGGGAGGGGGGGGGGAGGGGGGAGAGTGGGGGTAGCAGGAGGGACATTGGCCCCCCTGGGGGACGGGGGTGGTGGTTGTAGCCGGGGGGTGTGGAGGGAGAGGGCGGGGGTGGGCGGGAACCTCTCTTTCTCAAACCTACAATAGAACTCGTTCAGCTCGTTAGCGAGGGGGAGGTTGTCGGACATCAGCGGGAACCTGGGTTTGTAGTTGGTGATGGTCTTTAGGCCTTTCCAGACGGAGGCGGAATCCCCCTCAGAGAGCTGTCAGGTCACTGTACTTACCACAGCTGTCACTGTACTTACCACAGCTGTACTTACCACAGCTGGCAGTGGTAGTCCTGACACCTCTGGGTACCATCACAGTGCTACTCTGGCTTTGGGCTCGGTGGCGTGACTGACTGGAGAGGCCCTCACTGGACGTGTGCAGGCTTGGGGGAGGAAGACTCACCCTGGGGGGCATCTCATCAGTACCAATATAATCCACAGCGTTGATGATTGGCTCATCTCTGATGTTGGAAGTGCTTGCAGAACTGGCTGTGCTGTTAGTCCGACTAGAGGTGCGAGAGGAATCTGCCTTATGCGCACCTGTTCTCCTCTTATTGTATCTGTAGTGTCTTAGCTTCTATAATATCCTGTAGAATAAAGACAGAGAGGTGCTACGTTTGGTTTACAGCTTTAGTGGTTAGGACTCGGTATAACAACAAGAGTGCGACCGGGCGCACACAATGACGTAGGCTCTTAAAGGAGCCTAGAACATAACACTCCTCCCTTCTACAATTTAAGTTGTATCTAGACAAATAACACAATACATTCTGCACATTCTCTTTAACATAACTAGGTTGACCTAACTAGTCCAGGGCCTCTTTACTTGAACATAACTAGTCGAGGGCCTCTTTATTTAGGGCTTTATAAGTCCAGTCTTTCTGGTGGGTTGCGTACTCTCTCTGGATATCGCTTGTAGGCCGCTGGTGGCTCCTGTGGTGGCTGTACCACAGTCTCTGAACCGTCTCTTATCCTTGTCTCATGCCCTGAATCTCCATCGCCTACATCCGTATCTTCTTGGATGCCCATCGGCTGTGCTGTGTCTGCCTTCTCTGTAGTTCTGCAGTGTCCCTGCTCCATTGTTGGCTGTACAGGTGTTTTTGTCGGTGCTGTTTGTTCTCCAGTCGAATGCATCTGATCAATGTGCCGTCGCCACACCATGCTTGGTCCCACCTGTACTTCATAGCTTCGGGGGCCTGTCTGTGCTTGCACTATCCCACATGCCCACTTCCCACCCCGCCGATAGTCTCTCACCATGACGTAGACTGAAGACCCATCTCTTCAGGTTACATCTTAACTGCTCCTCCTGAGACATCTTCCGACCCTCACCACTACGTCTCCTAAAGACACCCGCTTTCCCCTCTACTGTGTCCCTAGAACTTCTATTGCCCCCATTGTACTGTTTCTCAGTTTCTCCAGTAATAAAAAAATAAAAAATAAAATAAAAAATAATGTTTAGTAGAAGGCGATAATAGAGAGAAGGTTTTTCCTCCTATCAGTGGCCCCGGGCCCGAGCTAGAGTACTCTTCCTGCAACGAATGGTGGACTGCTGATTCACATGCTTAGTATTCAAATGTATTGATTGTAAGTCGCTTTGGAATAAGGCGTCTGCTAAATGCCAAAAATGTAAATGTTAATGTAAATGTAAATGACTTCCTGTCCTGTAGCGATTTGACGCTCCCGTCCGCCATGCAGCATCCTTGCCTGTTTGTTCAAGACTTCATCGCGTCTGTTTGGCTTCATGAGATCTAGGCGTGTGCGCAGAGTGCGCCCAAACATCAAGACCGCTGGGCTTTCACTTGTGGTGGCATGTGGCGTGTTCCGGTATGCTGATAAGAACCGGGCCAGTCTAGTCTGCAGCGTTCCTCCATCCTGTATGGATGCTCTGAGTCCCTGTTTGAGGGTCTGTACAAACCTCTCTGCTAACCCATTTGTGGCTGGGTGGAATGGAGCTGAGGTTGTGTGTTTGATCCCGTTTACCGCCATGAATTGTGCAAATTCTTCACTGGCAAACGTTTGTGCATTGTCACTGACTAACTGAAGGGGAAGCCCAAAACGAGCGAATGTTGTTCTCAAACACTCAATGGTCTCGGTTGAAGTCTGAGTTCCCGTGCAAAAAAACTCTGGCCATTTGGAGTGTGCATCAACGATAACCAAGAACATGTGTTTCTCAAAAGGTCCCGCATAATCCACATGTATTCTCTGCCAGGGCTCTGTAGGCCACTCCCATGGATGGACAGGGACTGGTGCTGGCATGTGGCGGTTCTCTAAGCACCCAGTACAGTTCTTTGTCATCGTTTCTAGTTGTTCATCCACTCCGGGCCACCAGAAGTGGCTACGGGCCAGCATTTTCATTTTTACTGTCCCTACGTGGCCTTCATGAATTTGCTGCAAAACCTGGCTCTGGCATTTACTGGGTACAATCACTCTCATGCCCCACAACAAGCATCCCTGGTGCGTATCTCATCTTTTCTCTGCAGGTATGGTGCAAGGTCCTTGTGGCCCGTGGCAGGCCATCCGGACATGGCATATTGGTACACCTCAGATAAGATTGAGTCTCGTCTTGTCTCCCGTTTCACCACTGAGCTGGTCAGCGGCAAGGCTTCCAGCTGTGAGGCATGAAAAACCTCCACTGCGTCCATCCTGGACTCGTCTTCTCCAGTGGCCAAAGGCAGTCTCGATAGTCCATCAGCATTGGTGTGCTGGGTTGTCTGTTTATACTCAATGTCATACCTATGCCCAGATAGGAAGAGTGCATAACGATCGCGATCGACGTATTGGGCACCCCTGCCCTAGACCAAAGGGAGAGGCATCACATGCCAGTTTCACTGGGAGTTCCGGGTCATAGTGTGTCAGTACCAGTTCAGATGTGATGAGCTGTTTTGCTTCTCTGAAGGCCTTCTCACATTGTTCTGTCCACATCCACTTTCTGTTCTTCTCCAGCAGCTGGTTGAGGGGCTTCAGTACTGAGGAGAGTTTGGGAAGAAAGCGCCGATAATAGTTTATCAGCCCTGTGAATGATCTTAGCTGTGTCACATTCTGTGGCTGCGGTGCCCCAACCACAGCGTCTACCTTGTCTTGTGTTTTGTGCAGTCCACTGCTGTCGATTTCATGTCCACAGAAAACGATTCTCTCCTTGAAGAACTCACACTTTTGCGAATTAGCCTGTAGTCCATACTCCTCTAGCCGTCTGAGGACATTCTCCAAGTTGGTCAGATGCTCCTCATCTGTTTGTCCAGTGATGATCATGTCATCCAACAGGCATTGGGTCCCTGGGATACCCTGAAGGATCTGATCCATAGTGCGTTGCCAAATGGCCGGGGCTGATGCAATACCGAATACAAGCCTGTTATATCTATACAAGCCCTTGTGCGTGTTTATGGTCAAGTACGGTCTGGATGTCTCCTCAACAGATAGCTGTAGGTAAGCTTGTTTCAAGTCTATTTTGCTAAAATGTTTCCCCCCAGCCATAGCTGCAAATATGTCATCTATACGGGGCAGGGGATACTGATCTACCTGCAGCTTGGGATTCACAGAGACCTTAAAGTCACCACACAGCCTGACAGAGCCATCTTTCTTTATGATAGGCACCACAGGGGTGGCCCAATCACTTCTGTCAACCTTTGACAGGATACCTGCATCCAGCAAGCGATCTATTTCCGCTCCAACCTTTGGGCGTAGGGAGAACGGTACCTGTCTGGCCTTACAGAACGTGGGCGTTGTGTCTTTAAGAACCAGTTTGGCCTCAAAATCCTTCACGGCCCCCCCCTGACTATGGAACACTGCCTCGTATTTCTTCAATAAGTGCTCTAGCCTTTTGTGAGTGTCCGTGCTTTTTGTTGTTTCCAGCATCTTCAACTCAGCCCAGTTCATCTTAATCTGAGTCAGCCAGTCTCTGCCAAATAGAGGGGGGCCTGTTCCTTGTACTCCATATAGTTGCAATTTCTGGGTTTTCTCCCCATATCGGACCTGCACATTGATTAAAGATGTTTATTTTTTGTTTCTAGAGGTTTATCAACTACAGCATAGAAAGATCATCATTGACAGGCCTCATTAGGCTCAGGAGGTTTAAAACTGAAGGGAAATAGAACTTAGGAAAGGACCATTATCATTACATCCAGAATAAGAGACGTTATTTACAAATGTAAACATTTTTTGTGACTTTAAGCTAAATAGTGGAAATACCACCGCTCATCCGTAATCAGACTTAGCTGAGGTGCTGGAGCTGAAGAGTATCAAATGGAATGAAAAGAAGCAGCATCCGCACACTCAAAACTCTGCAAAAATCAATGTTTTTATTGCGAGCTTTCGGTCTTTCATAGACCTTCTTCAGGCATATAGCAGAGACTGTGAATTTAAGTGAATTTAAGCTACAATAGTTGTGTGGCATAATGTTTCAGACATCAGACTGTAGTGTTCGTGTTCATCTTTGTGTTTGTAGCTCCAAGACGTCCCTGCAGAGGGCGCCTGTGAGTGACCCCCTGAAGGTCTTCTTTGGGGTGACGGCCGACACCATCATCCAGGCCCTGGGTGACGACACTTCTTCCTCACCTGAACTGACCAGAGCTCTGGTGGGGGAAACGCTCAGCCAGCTGAACTCTGCCTTCTCTGTGCTTGCGGCCTACAGCCTCTCTGGAAGGTCGTCCCCAGTGACCGAGAGGAAGAACGATGTGCCGGCCACCGAGGAGATGGTGCGTGTGATCTCTGGTACTCTCCAGGCGTTCACCGAGGAGATGGTGCGTGTGATCTCTGGTACTCTCCAGGCCACCGAGGAGATGGTGCGTGTGATCTCTGGTACTCTCCAGGCGTTCACCGAGGAGATGGTGCGTGTGATCTCTGGTACTCTCCAGGTGTGATCTCTGGTACTCTCCAGGTGTGATCTCTGGTACTCTCCAGGCGAGGAGATGGTGCGTGTGATCTCTGGTACTCTCCAGGCGTTCGGGCTCACCGGACAGGTTCCCTCAGCAGAGCAGGTAAGTATGGAGCTACGTGAAGTTTTTTTTGCTCCATTGACAGGTGAGGTAACTGACGCTCTTCAATGTTTCCTCCAGGATTTTTTTTGCGTGCACACGCATGAAACGATCACTGGCCCCTTTAAAACAAAGACGTATTTTCACCAAAAACTAGAGGGTGGCAACATTTATTTATTTTTTAAAATAGTGGTTAAGCCATTAAAGCCGAGTCGGTGATTTTATATAGAAGGTGATCAAATACCAAGATATCCCGAGGCTACAGCTGCAGCAGAACATCGGGAACGCACATACATACAGCACTGAACTACATGAGAGTACACGCACAAAACCGGCTAACGTTACTCATTAACTGTTTACACAGTTAAGTAAAATCACAGTGTGACAGTCAGATGGAGCATTCGGTAAACAACCAACAGCAAAGTAATGCTATCAGCTGAGTTAAAGAAAACCAACTCTTACCTTTGATGACACTGACATGAGCCCTGTTTACCCGTACCTCCGCCGTTCTGTTCGTGATGATTTTAGAGGCAATGGATTATTTTTGCCCTGCGCATAATTGTCCTGTAATTAGACCATGCGACCACAGCACGTGTCTCTTATTGTCCAAATGTTCCCTGTCAATACGACTCCCCTTCTTTTCCCCTGCCAATACTGTGTCGTTTATGACATTTACCAACGTTTATGCTATGAATAGTTCGAAGCTAGCGTTAGGTGCGAGGCTGCTCGGTTAACCCATTTGCGGGAACATTATTTGTTTCACAAAATAGCCTGATTTAGTTGACCATGAACATCAGAGACTACATTACGAATGTTCATTTAAAATACTCTTTACTGAGCACTGGTATAAGAACATGAACCAGAGAACAGCAGTAAATGCAATAACCCACAGTCGTCGCTGATTATGTTCCATTTTCGATTAGGATACGGGATTAAAGGGACTGGCGAAGAGAAGAGAGAGGGAGAGGAGTGGGATTTCCTGAAATCCAAATGTCCCGCTAAATTTGGACCAATCACAAAACTGTTTTGCAAGCGCGTCGCCTCGCGCACAAGGATAACACAAACCGAGACGAGGTTAATTGCAACATTGTAACATATTGTAACTTACTACACCCTAAATCAGAACGAAATGTAGGTCTGAAAGCGCCCTAAATCTACCTTCAATCTGCTTTTTTTCTGTTCTCTGGTCATAATAACTCGCTGCCTTTCTCGTTGCGCAGCCTGAATCAAAGTGGACTGAATCAATTAGTGGCGGAGAAAATGTATTTGTGGCGGCCCGCCACGAATCAATGCATATAGAGGAAACACTGCTCTTGTTGAGACCATGGAGGGCTGCACGGAGACACTGGGAGAGAGACAGGATGCGGCGGAAATGCTCTGGGAGGTGGCACTGAATATGCAGTTGCTGTCCCAAAGCGACGACCGAGATGGCTCATGTCAGGGAGGCTCACACTCCTCAGAAGACACCAGAATTACCCCCTGTGATTCTGGAGCCTCTGAGGATATGGCGAGCCAGAATGACCTGGCCGTCATCGGAAGTGAGGAGTTCCACAGACAAGCCTCAAGAGCTGTCAGTGGGATTCTTCTGAGAAGAAGAAGTGGATCTTCTCTGAGCAGCTCTGTGCGGTCATCCAGGACTGCCAGTGCTGCTCCCAGCCTAACCCACGAGCGTGGCTCACATGTCACCTCACCATCTGCCACTAACACTTTCGACGATGATTGTGATGCTGAGGGGAACAAGATCGTCAATACATTCGTGGCAGATGTGAAGGCCGTGACAGCGCAGGCCGTGGAGGCGGGGGACAGCACTGTGCAGGCTGGAGCCACAGTTCACAACGCTGCGTCCTCCATCGACCAGCCCGGTGGACGTCCCAGCAGGAGGCAGAGGATCTTCTCAGCCACGTTGAGATTGTATAGCAACCTCCGTAGTAAAGTGGCAGAGTTCTTCAACATGGCCTCTGCCACCACTGGTAGAGCAGATTTGGTGACGTTGTGGAAACGAGTAGAAACGAGGAGATGGTAGACAGGTTGTCGAGTCGGACGTTTTACTTCCCAACTTTGAATGTCAGAACAGCAGCAATGGTATAACAGTGCAACAGCATAGGGTAACAACAACTGCACGTGAAACTCTCGTGTATCCACAGTAATGGCTAACTCTAAACACTAACCCGAAAGCCCCTGGGTTGAACTCTCAACTCTCCGTCTTAAAGGAGCCGTACCTCCTCCATAGTGTCTAGGGAAGGTCTATGTACAGTGGGTCACCACACAGGCCCCCCCAGAATTCACTAGAACTGAAAAACAACAGACAGCCGAACAGTCAAGAGTGAGGGGGTCAACGGGGCGGGGGGCGGACTGGGCGTCCAAAGCGACTGCGCTTAACCTGTGAATGGGCAGGGGCGGGGGATGGGGGCCGCACAACAGGGGCTAGGGCAGGGCTTGGGGTTAGTGCAGTGCTTGGGGTGAGCAAAGGTGGGTCAGGGGGCCGGGGCCTGGCAGGGTGGCGACCACACCACGGGGGCAGGGCCAGCTCAACCGGTCTGTCCAGGTCCAAATGAGCAGGTTTGAGACGGTCTACCGAGACCCGCTCAGGCTTACCCCCCTTGTCCACCAAAACGTTTTTCGGCCCCGCCTCCAGTACGTGGAAGGGGCCGTCGTAGGGAGGCTGCAAGGGAGTACGGTAGCCATCGTGGCGGATGAAGATGTATGTGGCTGACTGAAGGTCCTTGGGGATGTAGGACGGAGGGAGGCAGTGGTGAGAAGTGGGGACAAAGTCCCCAGCACTGTCCCGGAGCGTAGGCCGCTGTGATGCAGCAGACCAGGGGGCCGTGGCGACCGGGAGAAACTCACCCGGCTACTGGGAACCATAGGGTGGGACTGACCTGTGGAGACGTTGCAGAGCCTTGGCCTTGGCAAACGCAGTGAAGCGTCGGCCTTCTAGCAGAGACCTGAAGTGTCGGACAGCCAGGAAGAGACCGAGGAGCTCCCGGTCGAAGGTGCTGTAATTATTTTCGTTGTCGCGTAGCTTGCGGCTGAAAAAAGCGAGTGGCTGCCAGGCACCGCTCACCCATTGCTCGTACACCACCCGCACTGCGTAGTCGGAAGCGTCAGTAGTGAGGGCGATCGGGGCAGTGGGAGACGGGTGAGCCAGCAAAGCAGCGTTGGCCAGCGCAGCCTTGGCGTTGTCGAAGGCTATTGCCCTCTCAGGGGACCAGTCCACCTCACCATTAGGGTTCTTACCCTGCAGGGCATCGTACAGGGGCCGCATGAGGTGGGCCGAGTGGGGGATGAACCTGTTATAAAAGTTCACCATGCCCAGGAACTCCTGCAGGGACTTAACGGTGCGGGGGAGGGGGAAACCGGTGACGGCATCCACCCTGGCGGGGAGTGTAACTGCGCCCTCTAGTGCGACGCGGTGTCCGAGCAAGTCGATGGACGGCACACCGAACTGGCACTTGGCCGGGTTAACAATGAGTCCGTGCACGTTGAGCCGTAGGCCGCTGTGATGCAGCAGACCAGGGGGCCGTGGCGACCGTGAGAAACTCACCCGGGACCCGCAGCGGCTGGCCGTACACCAGCTCCACAGACGAGGCCTGGAGGTCCTCCTTGGGGATGGAGCGGAGGCCGAGCATGACCCACGGGAGACGATGAACCCAGCCGCCGTCCGTGAGGCTGGCCCGCAGAGCGGCTTTCATGGAGCACTGAAACCGTTCGCAAAGTCCGTTGGCCTGTGGGTTGTATGCCGTGGTGCGGTGGAGTTTCACCCCTAGGCCCTCAGCGACAGCAGTCCAGAGCTCAGACGTAAACTGGGGGCCCCTGTCAGAGGTGAGGTCCGACGGCGTGCCAAAACGGGTCACCCAGGGTCCAATAAAAGCCCGAGCCACGTCAGCGGACGTGGTCGACAACAGTGGAAACGGTGCAAAAGGGGCCTTTGTGTGAAGGTTGTCACTAAAGAAAGTGACAAAATAGGGAGACAAGTCGAGGGTAAAGGTAAATTATTCTTTTATTAATAACTAAAGAATATAAGTAATGGAGAAATGGGATGTGATAGTCAGTTGATCAGTTGTGTAGGGTGTGGGTGAGTGATCTGTAATGTGGAATGTTGTAAGGTGTAAACAAAGGAACAAAACGTTGCCACTAACAAAGGAGTAAAAAAAGGATAACCTGTATGGAGAGAGAGAGAGACTGATCCCCAACGCACAACCTAAATAGGCACAGGTGTGCTACATCAGCCAATCAGGCCTCCTCTCCCCACTGCCATCCTGCAACACAATCAGAACAAGACAGCAGTGGAGGGAGGAGACCGTAACAACCCCCCCCCATAAAAATTGGGGACCAAAAAGGACCCAAAACAACTTCAAAATACATCAAAATTACACAAAAATCAAAAATGTGGTAACCGTGACCACCAGTTCAACCAATTGGTGCCCGCGACAAAGCATCCGCCACCACATTTTCCGAACCCTTTATATGACGGATGTCCAGGTGGAACGCCTGTAAGAAAAGGCACCACCGCATAATCCTCTGATTAGGGCACTGCATAGAGCGTAAAAAGGTGAGAGGGTTATGGTCCGTAAAGACCACCAATGGTACTACCCCCGAACCCACATACACCTCAAAATACATAAGAGCCCAAATAAGAGCAAGGGCCTCCTTCTCAATAACTGCATAGTTTAACTGATAACTATTACATTTTCGAGAGAAAAAAGCAACAGGCCGATCCACCCCAGAATCATCCCCCTGCATCAAAACAGCACCAGCGCCCACATTACTGGCGTCAACCTGCAGGGAGAAAGGTTCTTGAAGCCGAGGAGCAGCCAGAACCGGATCGGATGTCAAAAGTTGTTTAACATTATCAAAGCCATTTGGCAAAGAGACGTCCACTCAAACACTACTCTATTCTTAAGCAAGTTGGTAAGTGGGGCCACTACAGTCGAAAAGTTCCTACAAAACCCACGATAATACCCCACCAACCCAAGAAAACGCTGGAGTTCCTTCTTAGTTGATGGGGCAGGATAGAGGTCTATAGCGGTGACCTTAGCACGCACAGGACGCACTTGCCCCTGACCAACCACTTTACCAAGGTACGTTACTGTAGCCTTAGCAAACTCACACTTTGCTAAGTTCACAGTTAGACGAGCCTCAGCCAAACGGTCAAAAAGACTACGGACACGGGCCAGATGTTGCTCCCAAGTGTCACTAAAAATAACCACATCATCCAGATAGACGGCGCAACCCTCCAGACCAGCAACAACACGATTCATCAAACGTTGAAAGGTGGCTGGGGCATTACGCAATCCAAAACTCATGACTGCGTAAGAATATAACCCAGACGGGGTTATAAAAGCAGAGATTTCTCTCGCCCTAGCTGACAATGGCACCTGCCAATAACCCTTCAACAGGTCAAACTT
This sequence comes from Nansenia antarctica, assembly GCF_963989245.1. Lineage (NCBI taxonomy): Eukaryota > Metazoa > Chordata > Actinopteri > Argentiniformes > Microstomatidae > Nansenia > Nansenia antarctica. The sequence continues at coordinate 36,628,713 of NC_137677.1, read as the reverse complement.
ACTGACAAATGCAGCAGACCCCACTTGGTCCACACAATCCTCCATTCTAGGAAGAGGATATGAATCCGGCTTTGTGACACTATTCACCTTCCGGTAGTCGGTACAAAATCTAAACGTACCATCTGGCTTATTTACCAAAAGACATGGAGAAGCCCAACTAGACAAAGACGGCTCAGCGATGTTATTCTCCAGCATATACTGAATCTCCTTATCTAGCTGGCAACGCTTTTCAAATGAAGTACGATAAAAGCGCTGCCGGATTGGCTCTGCAGCTCCAACATCAATGTCATGTTCTAACAGATGAGTACGGGAAGGCGAGTCAGCAAACAAAGAGGAATATTCATAGATCAAATTGGCCAACTCAACATGTTCCGATGTAGGCAAGTGAGCTAGCAACACATCTAGGTTGGCAAGAGACTCAGAGTTTTTAAGTCTGCCTAGCAAAACACAATCATCAGGATCAGCTACACCTTCCTCCCCTTCCTGCGCTGCCACCACAAGGCCAGGAGGAAAACTGGGCTTTTCCACACCACCCACCAACAGGACTGGTTTAGAGTCAGGAACCTGAACCGATGGACGAGCATAGTATGCTTTAAGAAGGTTAATGTGACAAAGTTGAGTTGCCTTTCTCCTATCAGGAGTTAACTAAATAGGTTTGATCAGAAATGTTACGGACAACACTGTAGGGACCAGAAAACTTGGCCTGAAAAGGGGAACCAGACAGAGGCAACAGTACGAGGACTTGATCACCTGCGCTGAAATCACGTTGCTCTGACCGGCGATCGTACAATTGTTGGGAATTTGTATTAAAATAACTAGAAGTGATAAATCATGTACTATGTGCTCATTTAAATAATATGTGAATGCGGTCAGTTGAGAACAATAGGAAGGTCATGCAAAGCCAAAAGAGAGGTTCTGTTTTTGAGCGACAAGAAGAAATACAAGCTCCTGACTAAAAGAACGTTTTATGATTCAAAACTGCCTGTAAATTACTTATTTTTACCTATGTGCTAACAACCATTTTACACCTGCTGTTATAATATTCTATTTTTCTGTACTTTCATAACTAATGATTAATGATAAGTCTATTCTTCTAACTTGTAAATCGAATCCTAATATTACTGTGTAACTTCAATAGTTGTGTTTTCACAAGACATTCTGATAACAAGACATTCTGATAAGGACACTGACACAATGCTCTGCTCATACAAAGTACGATATCACCATGGGAACGAGACGCTAGCAGGACACTCAAGCTGATAACATACAGTACACTCTCGCACCCACACAGGAGGAATTGAAGGCCAATGCTAACGAGAAGACTTTCTGCAGCTGCAACGGATTTGTGCTGACATTTGGAAAACTACCAGATAGAGGGGGGGGGGCATCACCCAGCCCAAAATGTTTAATGAATTGTATAAAGGACTATGTACGGAGGTGAGAGGGACTCTTGTTTTTGGTGGAGCCACTGCAGTTAACTTGTTGACGGCTAGCTGAGATAGGCCTGCAGAGGTGAAGCTAGATAAGACACTTTTCCATGGAAATGAACTATTATTGCTTGCTGATGTGCTTGAATAAATATTATCTTAATGAACAGTTCAGTAGTGGTGCCTAATATTTGATTGGATCATATCATCTTAAGAAGTGATATCAAGGACGTCTCGTTGAGATTAAACGAACTCGCTTGTAAGTGACGACTCAATTAAATCGATTCTGGAGAAGTTGATCGCCTTACAGTGGTCATGTTAATATTTTCCAGATGTCTAAAATAAATGTTTTACCTTTTTATTCTTTTAAGGGAAAACCTTACTTTTCCACGGGGAGACGGACCATCTGGTTCCGTCTACTGACCAGACCCTCCTCGACAGCGACTTCTTCATTGTCGCGGGCCGCATGATGGGGCACTGTTTCCTGCATGGTGGACCATGCTTGACCGGCCTGAGCCCAGCCATTGCACATGTCCTGTTTTGGGGGGCGCAGCACATGACAATTGTCTCCCCATTGGATTGTGTGGACATGGATGTTCGGGAGGCGCTGGAACTGGTTAGAAATAGCTTTTTAATTGCTAGTATTGTGCAGTATTTCATGATGTTATTGCTCTCTATTTACAATGTGTTAAGTAATTGCTTTTTACATTTGTTACATTTCACAATTACATTTCTTGTCAGCTGAACAATGGTCATGACCTCACCGAGGACCACAAAGAGAAGGTCCTCTCCCTATGCCAGGCATGGGATTTCCCAGGGCCTACATCAGCAAACAGGATGTGGCTGGCGGAGAAACTATTGGTGCATGCTGTAAGTTTGTCTTTCTTAAGTCTTTGAATTTAAACGAAACCACTGGTTCTCATTGAATTCACTGTTGCCTTAATATAACCATGACACGTTTTTGGAGGGGTTTATTTGTTTTACAGGTGCTGGAAAGGACGAAAAAGCAGGTCAAACACCTGAGGAGGGGGCTAAAAGACACCGGTGTCTGGGAGCTATTAAGTTCCAGGCCGGACACTGTGCCAGTCTTATGGCCAAGAGCCGCAGAAACCAGGATCACGCCACAGGTAATGCAAATGAAAACATTAAAGCTGTGACAGCAATGTGACAGCATTTTTATTGCTAAATATTCACTTGTTTTTGTTACGAGAGTATGGATTGGCCTTAGCAAGATCCCCAAAATATTTTTCGTGACATGAGACCCTGTGAATTTCAGATTTTAGACATAGGTGTCTAGGCTAGATACCGTGGGAAATATTGCCAGAAGTGACTTTTTAAGCATGCAACGACATCAACACTCCCCCCTCGGAATCCACAAAGCAGTGTCACAGCAAGAGAGGAGGGAATTGTAGGTGATATGGTTCTTAAAACACATGATCATTTTTATCATGACCAGTGGGGTCGCCAAAGTGCGAACTTATCACATGTAGCTTTGCATTAAATGTGTCTCGATTATTTTTTTAAAGATTGTGTATTGAAACGGCTTTTGTAATTGAAAAAGCATAAAGGGGGAGCAAATTTTAACCGGTGCATTTTATATTAGATGATTCTGGAGAAAATTGAATGGCCGGAGGCAGATTCGGAAGATGGCGATGAGGAGGGCCAGGAGAGGATGCTGGGATTCCTGAGGACCTTCATCGAAACAAGTATGGCTATTTTTCATTATTCGATACTGATGCCCTTACATGGATGTGTATACAGAACAAGCACCAAGCGCATTAGACCACAGCACTCTCTAGGGCACTTGCAATTAATTACTTTATTCTGCCAAAATCTGCCACCTCTAGGATAGGGCTCCTAGGGCGGAGACATTCGTTGGCCCTTGTTGAAATGGATTGTTTCTGAATTGATATCCTATCCACTACCTAGGTTCGTCTGAAGGTCTGAAAAGACTTCTGGCTTTTTGGACTGGGTGGGATGTCCCTCCAGAATACCTGCAAGTGGAAGTGGTTGACTGTGTTCTACCACAGTCATCCACTTGCTTCCTGAAGCTGAAATTGTCAAAACATCCACGGACATATGAGAACTTCCACTGCGACCTGATGGCCAGCATTTCGACCGCTTCCTATGGCTTTGGCCAGTATTAAAGGTAAATAACATTTAATAAAATAAAGAATAAAGTATACTTTCATGACATGCAGGCACACACATATACACACACACAGACGTACATCTGGAGATACCACTATCATTACATCCATCTATCATTTATACAGAGCGATTAAGACCCCAGTCATGTAGCTCTATACCATAGATCTGACATGATCACCTTTTCCTTCCCTCACAGGTGCCTGATCTCCCTCTGTGTTTTTTGTTGTTGTTCCTGGAGATGGTGTCAGGTGTGTGCTTGTAGCGTTTCCAGCCTTATGTGAACTACGGTAGCTTGTCTCCGGTTGCCATGGTAGCGGTAGTAGCGGCAGCTTTCAGTTGTAGTATACAACTTTGTATATATTTATATTATATATAATATTATTGGGAATATGGGAATTAAATAGTAACTTTGTACATTGAGGAATTAGTTTAAGTTTAAATTAGAATAAGAAATGTTGTAAGATTTTGTAACAAGAAGAAGTAATGCCAAACCGGAAACAGTACCCAACTCCAGATCCCCAAAACACCATCCCCCATCCCATTCTGCACTGGTCTCCTGAACACAGCATGAACGTTTCAGCCTCACCCACCACCGCCAGAGACTGTCCAAAATTGTGTTTTATATTTTTATGTTGTATTTCATTGATGTTCACGTGAATACATTTTCTTTGTATTTCAGTTTCACAAAATGCAAAAAGAATATTCAATAAAGAAACCTGAATTTGAATTTGAACTTGTTAATGTATTCATTGTTGTTTATTGTATAAATTGCTACAGCTCACCTGTTTTTTTCTATAATTCTTTCAGAATAAGAGCGTGATTAAAATATCACTTTGGATGTTGGCCAATCACTTCATTCATGTCTCAAAAGAAGCTCGTTCAACCATACACTGGCAACAATGTTCACTCAGAAAGCATACACAGTCATTCATAACATTCTGACTTACAAAACATTAACAACAGGGAGCATTACATAGTCTGAATGATTTTCACAAGAATGAATATTTCATTATAAGAATGGTTTGATTTATAGTAATCATAGACAGAATAGTTGACTGTAAAACTGTAAAGTATTAGGCAACAAGAATGAATCAGAAATGCCACAATTTGCTTCTATCCTTAAGTGTATTTATTTTTTTCAGTATCTTTGCAGAAAGTAAGTTACGGTACATTTACTTCAAAGTACACTACATTTACTTGTGTAAAATGAAAAGTGGAAAATAAAGTGGAAGATGCAAAGTTCAAACAAAAAAGAAAAGCAGAAATTCCAGGGCTACAATACAATAGCAATCACACCAAAAATGTCTCACTCCTGAGGGTTTTGGTCTGCATCGGGTCACATCTAATGTCTTCCCTGGCAATGCATCTAGTCTATTTCATTTCATTGTATATATTCTGCTAATATTTTCTAGACATGTCAATATGATTACTGCAAATAGTGAAAATACCACCGCTCATCCCTTATCAGACTTTGCTGAGGTGCTGGAACTGAAGAGTATCAATAGAGTACAACAGCAGCAAGAAGAAGACCAACAGTGTTCTACAGTTCAAACAAGCAGAGACAGTAACAGCAGCAGTAACAGTAGTAACAAGTAAAGTAACAGTAGTAACAGTAGTTACCTCCTCCGTCCGCATGTCGATGATCAAATCTACCCTTTCCATTGCTTTTACCAGTCAAGTCATGTCAGATTAGTGATATATTCAAGGAGAGGAGGAAAGAAGGATAAGTTTTAAGTGTGCTTAAACAGGGCCATGTCCACAGTCAGATGGTGAGAAGACAGACAGGAGACTGAGTCTTTTACCAGCCCTGATAGACAGAATGACAGTTTCTGACTGCTGGAACCTGCCAGCATATTGAGCATACAGTACACACAGTCCAAGTAAGGGATCACAACTTATACTATACTCACATTACTGAAGCTATTAGATATTATTTTCATCATCATTAAAAGGATCAGGTAGTTTATCCAATTATTTAATGTGATATTGCGGTAGCAGCGTGTTTCTGAGAAATCATTCTGGACCTTCAGTCATTCAAGGAAGTTCAGTCATTCAGGACGTCCAATCAGAGTGTGAGAGTGAGGTCAGCCCCGCCCACAGTGGATGTTCTCTAGAAATGGGAGCTGTGATTGAAGGCGGTCCACTGTTGTTATGGAGACACCTTTACACATGGAGATGTCAAGCGTCCGCAATCTCTTACAGTGTTGGACGAGTATGGAGAGAGACCTGTGGAGACATCAGTTCATAGCCATCAGCTGTTGATAAGCAAACGACAGGTCAAGCTTACTGAAAACCTTACCCCCGGCTAGGGTGGCAAACAGATCCTCGACGTTTGGCAGTGGGTATTCTTCCTTCTGAATACTCTGGTTTATTGTGACCTTGTAGTCTCCGCATATCCTCACACTGCGGTCTTTCTTGGGAACCACGACAATAGGGGCAGCCCAGTCGCTCCTATCCACTTTTGAAATGATGCCATTCTTCTCCAGGCGTTCTAGTTCCTTCTCTACAGCTTCCTTTAAAGCATAGGGAACAGGGCGGGGCTTGTGGAACCTAGGATTGGTTCACTCTTGAACTCTGACCTTCGCTTGGAAACCCTGCATCTTTCCATAGCCATCCTTGAACAGTCCTTTGTGCTTCTCTAGGAGGGCTGTGAGTGTAGGTGTACTCACTGGCTTGTCATTTTTCACACTGAAGATCTCTGCCCAGTTCAGCTTTATCTGTTTCAGCCAGTTGCGGCCAAGTAAGGCTGTCTTGTCGCCTTTTACTATGAGCAGTGGTAACATCCACTCTCTTCCTTCATACTTGACCGGTACCTGTATCTGGCCTAACACAGGAATCCTGTCCCCTGTGTAAGATGTCTTGGACCCTGGTCGTCCTCATGCTAATTTCATCTAGGCTCGACTACTGCAACTCACTCTATGCTGGACTTCCTGATAAGACCATCTACCGCCTGCAGCTAGTCCAAAATGCCGCTGCCAGGCTGGTGTCAGGCACTAAAATGAGGGACCACATCTCCCCTGTCCTCATCTCCCTTCACTGGCTCCCAGTAAAGAAGAGAGTGAAGTTCAAGATCTGCACCTTTGTCTACAAAGCTCTCAACAGTCTCGCCCCACCCTACATCAAGGACCTCCTGGACCTGTCTTCCACCTCAAGGCCCAGACTCAGGTCCGACGCCCAACTCAGCCTGAGGGTCCCCCGCACCAACCTCAAGAGGAAGGGTGACCGTGCCTTTGCGGTGATAGCACCGACCCTGTGGAACGCGCTCCCTTCCGCCATCAAGTCTGCCCCCACTCTGGACTCCTTTAGAGCCAAGTTAAAAACCCACCTCTTCGTCAATGATGTTCCCTAAGTCTACTCCCTATTTGTTGTAAATTGTATCCCTTGAGATGTTCGTTTAAGTAGTCTGTGTCTGTTTGCTTTCTGTGTTCCTTGTCCTTGTCTTTATCTGTTCCTTTACCCGGGCTGCGCCCCGGGCCGATGTAAAAGTTGGATGGGGGGCGCATTATAAATAAAATTAACAATTAACAATTAACAATTAACAGAGTGCAAAATAACAGTCACTCAAACACTGTGCAAAAAAACTGTTTATTGTGATCTTTCTGTCATATATGATAGGAATATGATTACTGCAAAAATGCACCAAATCATTTTGTTTTGAACGTGTTCTTCACCGTTTTGAACACAGTATGTTAACAATGAAAAATGTCAACATTGTCGCTTTTACCACGTCACGCGCGGTATCAACCAATGAAAATGCGTGGGGTGAGGACAACATGCAAGACACGCCCCTATATTTGCATACATTACTGATAATCGGGGAAAGAATGAAAGCATGAATGTGGAAAAGAAAGAATGAATGTGGAAAAGAATGTGGAAAAGAAAGAATGAATGTGGAAAACAATGTGGAAAAGAAAGAATGAATGTGGAAAACAATGTGGAAAAGAAAGAATGAATGTGGAAAACAATGTGGAAAAGAAAGAATGAATGTGGAAAACAATGTGGAAAAGAAAGAATGAATGTGGAAAATAATAAATACATATAGAAATGTATTGCGTTATACTGTGTGTATTCATTGATTTATTTGTTCATACATTCATTTATGTGTCTATATATTTATTGTTAATTTTGGCAGACTTGGTCCTCCATATGATTTTGTCTAATAGAGTGGGGAAATGAAATGATAATTTGAAAAAATCAAATAATGTTTTAAGGGGTCCCAGATCCATAAACCAAAATGTTTTTACTACACTCCTATACTATCCCCAAAATAATTTCTTTGAGAATGTTCAAGTTATTAACCATCCACTCATATGTGTTAAGTTTCACTCTGTGATTTGTGTCAGGATGGGGAGATGAGGGTCTTCTTATCCACCTAATTTTTCTGGTTTTCTGCTCGAAATGACATGCCCACAGTGAATATAGAATATCTCCACAATCACAAGGGCCTTCATAATGATATTGTTATCAAATGAAAGCTAACACCTGTGGGGTGGCTGTAGAAGTGTCAGAATCAAAATCTATGTTACTGTGTCAGAGCAAATAGAGCTAGAACATTATAAAACATCTCAAATTCAGTCTCCGCCTAAAAAACAAACAGCTTTTACAGTGAATATCACCTTGGAAACCTGATAACCAAGCCCAAATCATCTAGGAATCAGTACTCCAGGGTCTTATTAGTACTTGTGCCAAAGTTGATGCTAGTAATGTGAGCAAATGCAACTTTGTACCTGTTTTAATACAGGTATGTTTAGGCGGACACCTATATGTTTAGGCCATTTGGAGATATTTTGGCACCATCTTTGACCTTTGACCTTTCTCATGTATCAGATTTATTATTATTTTTTATTTTTGGGGGGGTTGGCCGACCAATGGTATGGACATTTGGCGTTGAAACCGGACATGACACATTCTCCAGTTGGAGAAAACTGGATGTGACTTAGGCCGTGTTTACCGTCTCGGGGAAAAAAATGTGGCATCGTATAGCATGCAAAATTGTGAAAAAAATGTGATATCGATGAAGAGAATTGATCGAGGTAAACTCTTTATATCACTTCGGATGCCCATCTGGGTCCGTGGATAAGAAGAGGTTTTTAATAAAGAATGTTAGTCTATTAACTTGTTTCATCATCCCCACTGGAAACTGTCCTGTTTCCAGAGATCTACTGATCACTTCAGCATGGTGAGTAGCCTGGAGTAATTTGAAAAGTTGTTTTTCAACTCTGGGAGGTTGATGTTGTTGTTGATTTTTTAGTAGATACTTGGGCGCTTGAGGCCCTCCGGACCCTCCCCCAGACAGATGCCCCTGCCGAGAAGCCCGTCTCCGTCGACGGACTGCGGTCCACTCGTCGCTCATGGTAAGTGTTCAATGGATGCTAGCTAAACTAAAAGACTTTAAGAAGATAAAAGATAAAAGAAATATAGGCCTAAATTCAAGGCCTGCTGACTATTATTCCTGTTATTCCTGTCATCTCTATTTGTATTTGTTTTTAGAAAAACATTTTTGTTGCCTTGAAGCAGGGGTGGAAAGAACGTCCCTCTCAAACCAAGGACTGTAAAAGTACACCAAATTCACATTTGAAGAAACACACCAAGGTGCTTTTAAAGTGCAAAACTCACTCCACACTCAACTGTGATTTGAAGAAACACACAAGGTGCTTTTAAAGTGCAAAACTCACTCCACACTCAACTGTGATTTGAAGAAACACACAAGGTGCTTTTAAAGTGCAAAACTCACTTCACACTCAACTGTGATTTGAAGAAACACACAAGGTGCTTTTAAAGTGCAAAACTCACTCGACACACACCACACACTCAATGTGTAAGAGAGTCTCAACATTTGGAGAGACTTAATTTCCCCTCCCCCAACCATGTGCAAAGGCAATTTGTTTGTACAAACTACTGACAGGAATAATTAATTTAAAAGGTAGATATTGGTTCTGTCCCAACCTCTGTGATTTGAAGAAACACACAAGGTGCTTTTAAAGTGCAAAACTCACTCCACACACACCACACTCAATGTGTAAGAGAGTCTCAACATTTGGAGAAACTTGATTTCCCCTCCCCCAACCATGTGCAAAGGCAATTTGTTTGTACACAATTATTTGTGCAAACTACTGACAGGAATAATTAATTTAAACGGTAGATATGGGTTCTGTCCCAACCTATCAAGATTTTTTTTTTTTTTTAAAGTCAAGCAAGACTGATATCATAAAAGGCTTAAAAGAAAGAAAAAGCTCCAACGTTCACAGCACACTGTGCCTTCATCAGGGAGAATTGAAGTGAACCAGGAAGAGGAAGTTTAAATAGAAAAAGGAAAGGGAGGAGTTCAAAAAAAGGGGGGGGGCGGGGAATCCACACCTGAAAACCAAGTAGCGACTAATTATAGCGTGATTTTGTCTAATAGAGTGGGGAAATGAAATGATAATTTGAAAAAATCAAATAATGTTGTTAAAGGATCACACAAGTATTGCTTTTATGTGAAGTCGTATCCGTCCATAACACCATTTTGATCCCTAAAAATGTGATGATTTTATTTTTTATTTTTATACAAGGCCTTTCACGGCAGCCATCTTTTCCTGTCACTAATACTAATGAAAAAGAACCCCTGTGTAAAACAAAACAAAATACTGTATATGCAACTTGAGGATATCAATGATATTGATTCTTCCTGTAATGTCAACCAAGCACTATGTTGTATGTAGCCACCTAAACAATGCGATAGGATGCATACGATAGATATTCATGTGGCAGTTGGACTTTGAGTCAATGTTAAGATTAAGATTAAGAGATTAAACTTTATTGTCATTGAACAGAACACAAGTACTGAGACAACGAAATAGTTTGTGCACAAATTTCCCCTCAGGGAGAACAGAGCTCTGGGCACAGGGTCAGCCATCTTCGGTGCCCCTGGAGCAGTTAGGGGTTAAGTGCCTTGCTCAAGAGCACAACGGCAGTGGTAGGCACCTTAGATATGATGCCAGCAACCCTCACTGTGAAATGAGAGTGGTTACCACTGTAATATGTTTAGCCATTGACAGTATTTGTATGTATGGTCAGTAATACTGTATGTGTTGGTATACAATGTATATAATGTAAATACTGTATATATATTTTTAAATAAAATAACTACTTTCTTTGACATACCTTCTGCACTAATGTTGTTTTGCTATTCTAGGTCATCTTTGTTAATATGAGTTGATCACCTCAGACATAAGGCATTATGATAGTTTAGTCTGGAGCCTCCCCCTTTTATTTTGATTTCAGGTCATTCCTTTATTATTTAAACCTTTTTGACAGGTTATGTATAACCTAATATTGACAGGTTATGTATAACCTGAGCAAATTAGAAAAGACAGAGTACACTGTACACTAGAATTGAAACATTCCACTTCCTATCTACTAATTTATTCCAAGTGAATATAAACATTTGCTACAGAACCAATCAACATCTTCTATAGATAATCTCAAATAGATAATGCAAAGGTGTGAATATGGAATAAGCCTTCATTATATTAAAGATAGATAAGAACTATATTCGGTTTTCTCTCAACCCAGCGTGACATGTCTATGACAATTATAGATTCTGAGTTAGGGGAGGATGGAGAACAGTCTACACGTTTTATTTATTTATTATTATCTCTAATCCGAAAGATCACAATGTCGGCGACGCGAATCCCAAAGAACATTTGGGTAGGCTGAGCCCCCTAGCGGCGACATTGGTGCATAATGTTGTCAGGCGTAAAATCCTTATGTTCTCTCTGTAGCCTTTTCTCAACTATTAGGTCATGTAACAATGAGCGCGTCACAGTGCAACAACATTAGAACGCATTCAAGCATTCTAGATAGAACAGTTTGGTATCTACATATCGTCTACTTAAAGCTATCGTCTAAAGCTCTTATAATAGATATAACATAACACTTTCTTTTAAGTAGCTAAATTATTACAATTTAAAGTGACCATTTATTATTCTTTGTCAGGTGTGTATATTCTCACATGACTAACTAGCTGACTTTTGCTTATTTCTGTGTAAAATTATTTGTTATTATTGAGTTAAATTACTGTTATTCTCTAGGACTGAAATGGATGGCGCTCTGCCCAATGCAGCTTTATCCTCGGTGGATATGGCACAGTTTCTGGCTGAGGTAAGTTTGTTTTGTTGAATAATTCAATTAAGCAATATCACACGAGAGGGAGTGTGTTATACTGAATAGCACGGCTGTGATTCGGTCGTAGGTACGAGGCCGCAGTACCTCGAGTGTGATATTGCTTTTATACAACAGTTCTACAGCGCAATTTATTAGTTAACAGTAATACGTGACAACAGATTATTATTTGTTTGTTTATTCAATCATTTATTTTGGCTCCGTCAAGAAAAAATAGTTCCGCAACGGGACTGTTCAACTGGACTGTTGCCTAGTAACCTGAACACAAACTAGCTACTTCGTATCGTGGCTAGCTACTTTGTATCGTGTACATTTATTTGTACATTTCCATGTATTGTGCAACCAGTGAAATATGACTCGGTTGACGGTCGCTTTGGTGGCATGTGTGAATGTAGTCTAATTAACGGTAATTTAACACCTGTGCGGCGGAGTGATACATATGGTTAAAAGTCCCAGTGCTGTTATACTATTGTAACTCATGGAATGCCTCTTGTCCAATCAAATTACTTGGTCGGAACTAACTGTTGTATAATTAAACATATTTTTGTTTTGCCAATATCAACAATATGTACTGTTTTAGGCACTAATGGAGAACTCTATATTGCAGAAAAAGCTCATGAGATACTTCCTTCTCATGAAGGACCAGGGGAAAGTCCCGTCCAACATCACCCTGGACCACATGAAGGACTGGCTGATGGCTGGGAGGGTCTTCCTGGATGAGTAAGTTAAGCTTTGGTGCTCAGAAATAGATACTTGTCAACAGCTTGCTAAACTGTAGCCTATTATATAGTACAATTCACTCTAAAAGTGAGAAAATAGATGTGTTCAATTAATCATATGATGCATATGGTGATTCAGAGATGGAAAGATAGAGAGAGAGAGAGAGAGAGAGAGAGAGAGAGAGAGAGAGAGAGAGAGAGAGAGGGAGAGAGAGAGGGAGAGAGACACATAGAGAGAAAGACAGACAGAGAGAGAGAGGGGGGGAGAGAGAGACAGAGAGGGAGAGAGAGAGAGAGAGAGAGGGAGAGAGAGAGACAGAGAGAGAGAGAGAGAGAGAGATAGAGAGAGAGAGAAATCTGACATATTTATTTTTTCATAGGTGTCACGACTTCCCTCTGAAAGCAGAGTTAGGGGAGCTCTATGTAGCTGAAGTGGTAAGGACTATAGCATAGTAGGCCTACATACATATCCACAGAAAATCACAGAGATGGTAGCTAATGACTTTAACGTTGTAGGTAGGGTAAGCAATAACATTTAGCATGTCTGTCAACGTCAATAAACAATGGACCAGTCAGTGCCTCATCTCTATGTAACAATGCAGATGTTGAAGCTAACATAATGCTGTTTCACAGGCCTGGAATGGACAGAGGCTCCTCTGTCTGGAGAAGATGGAGAAGGAGCTCCTCAGAGAGCAGCACCTCTCAATGCGGTTCTGCAGAACAGTATGTATCACCACATCCTGTTGTCTGCTCCAGGAACACCAGAGAAACCTTGGTTGAGTTAACTCTCTCTCTCTCTCTCCCTCTCTCTCTCTCTCTCTCTCTCTCTCTCTCTCTCTCTCTCTCTCCCTCTCTCTCTCTCTCCCGCTCTCCCTCTCTCTCTCTCTCTCTTTCTCTCTCTCTCTCTCTCTCTCTCTCTCTCTCTCTCTCTCTTTCTCTCTCCCTCTCTCTCCCTCTCTCTCTCTCTCTCTCTCTCTCTCTCTCTCTCTCTCTCCCTCTCCTTCTCTTTCTCTCTCTCTCTGTTATAAAGATAACCACAGAGGGGCTGCAGCTGTTCTTAGAGAAGCTCCGCCCGGCAGCAGAAATGGGTGTGAGCCGGATCCTCCTTCCTGTCTTCTCTGGGTTGCCAGCCTCCATCATGGCCGCTGGGCTCAAGGGGGACAAGAGGCCTGGAAAGAGAGGCCCGGTAGTCCCGGTGAAGAGGCAGACCTTCCTCAACTCTGCCAAGAAGGTCCTCATCCCAGAGGTGGTGAGGTCATTGCTAAAACATCTCTTAGAGGACGGGCCGTCTGATAGGGCCAAGATGGAGGCCAGAATGCGTGCTGCTGTCCAGGAGATCTCTGGGCTGGTAGCCTGCGCCGCAACGAAATACCTACAGCAGTATGGCAACGTCCCGACGGCGCGTCTCACCGCCTTAAGCAAGGCCGTGTCACGGGACATGGTGGGAGTGGTCTTCGGAAAGTTCGAGGAGGAATCAAAGACCTTCAGCCTCCTGAGCTTCGACGGTACCAGGGCAGTCTTCGACGCCAGGGCAGTTGTCAGGGACGCAGTGAGCGAAATCGCGTATAAGGAAGATATAGTAGCTGTGAAGGTACCTGACCACCTTGAGGGTCTGAACTGGGTGGTTCATCAGATCCTCCAGCAGACCGTCATTCGCCTGGACCCACAGCTGGAACTCAGCACAAGTGAGGTGGACAAGATCCTCTGCTCTTTCCCCTGGATCGAGGCAGTAGAGGGGATTGGCCATGGCCTTCTCCACCACTCCCAAGTCTCTGGTCTTGTCCACAGTGTCTTGTCTGAGCTGTACCATAACACAGGCCTCGACAAGGCCATTATCCACGGAGGCTTGGAGAGGTACCTCAAGTATCTGGTGGTGACTAAGCTTAGACAAGCATGTGTGGGCTTGACCAGTAGCCCTGGACCACACCGCCTGGCCACTGTGGTAAGAAATTAGAGCCATCTGAAATGCTCTGTTTGATTTTCTTTAATGCTGATCCATTATATTGTATCTGTGATTATATTTAATCAAGTGTAAATACAGCAGATGATAATAATACATAATGTTATGTTGTATAGGTTCAGTATGCTCTATGAGATGAGGAATACCCTTCCTACTGATCTAAGACAGTGCAATAACTTTCTAACTTTTAAACTTAAACTTAAGGGGTGGCTTAAACTAAACCAAATTTGTGATCATGAGTAATCATACTCATTTCAAGCACTCCTCGTAAACACTGTTTTTAATTATATTCGTCACTTTGTCATGTATCTGTGTATTATCTTGTTTTGTACTGCAATGTTGCGTCATTTTGCTGTGCCTGCTTATCTTGTATTGTCTTGCTTTGTCTTGTATTGTTATGTAGTGTATTGCCTGTTGTGTCGTTTTGTTGTGCTTGCTGATGTTTTTAATGACACTACACCATTCATTTTGTAATAGCCTGCTCAGGGACTACAGATGGACATTAGCTCATGAGCTAACTCTGGCGCATTTACATTGATGTGGAAACTGATTTGTTGATTAATGTGCACTGTCCCTGGTAAAGAAATAAATAAAATAAATGAGATAGCTATGGGGTGTGTTTTTAATTATGCTTTAATTCTGTCTGTTTACAGTCCATAGAGTATATATATATATATACCGTATTTTCCGGACTATAAGTCGCACCCGAGTATAAGTCGCAGCAGACCAAAAATGGGTCATGAAGAGGAAAAAACCACATATAAGTCGCACTGGACTATAAGTCGCATGGTTCAAGGGAACAGGCTTGGCGGAATCAGCGGGGAAAGAAGACCCTGTTGAGCTTGACTCTAGTCTGGCACTGTGAAGAGACATGAGAGGATTTGTAAGCCCAGGAAGGACATAATTCACGTTGAAACTTCTTCTGAAAGGTTAAGGAATACTTGTATTATCGAGTGTAAAGTCCGCTAGCTAGCGCCTGGCTAACAACATGGCGTCGCGGAGGAAAAATGAAACTTTGAACAGCCTCTAAAAGGTAATAAATGACTTTAACATCGTGTGTAACGTTCATAATAGCGTGTATAACGTTGATAATATAGTGCTTAATGTCCACATTGTCGAGTGTAACGACTATTTATCGTGTATGAGGCCATGGGAAAAGATAGCTTGGTGAAAAACGGAAGTAGGTAGGATGCTACAAACAATGTAACATTGAACAGCCTCTAAAAGGTAATAAATGACTTTAATGTCGTGTATAAACGTTCATAATATCGTGTATAAGGTCCATAATATAGTGCTTAATGTCCACATTGTCGTGTTTAATGTCCACATTGTCGAGTATAATGGCTATTCTATCGCGTATGAAGCGCTACCGGAAGTAGCAAAATGCTACTCGCGGGTGCAACATTGCAACGTTAAATAGCCTCTGGAAGGTATAAATGACTTTAATATCGTTTCTAACGTCCATAACATTGTGTATAAGGTCCATAACATCATGTTTAATGTCCACATTGTCGTGTTTAATGTCCACATTGTCGAGTATAATGGCTATTCTATCGCGTATGAAGCGCTACCGAAAGTAGCAAAATGCTACTCGCGGGTGCAACATTGCAACGTTAAATAGCCTCTGGAAGGTATAAATGACTTTAATATCGTTTCTAACGTCCATAACATTGTGTATAAGGTCCATAACATCATGTTTAATGTCCACATTGTCGTGTTTAATGTCCACATTGTCAAGTATAATGGCTATTCTATCGTGTATGAGGCGCTAGCGGAAGTTACTCCTTGGTTCATGTCAGTCAGAGATTACCGTATGTCAGTTCATGTCAGTCAGAGATTATGAATTATTGATATATAAGTCGCACCTGACTATAAGTCGCAGGACCAGCCAAAGTATGAAAAAAACCGCGACTTATAGTCCGGAAAATACGGTATATACTGGAGAGACAGTACGGAGCCCCCCTGGGGTCACATGGTAGAAAAAAATATTTGATGTGTGAATCCGTTCCCTTGGTTTAGTAATCCGTTCCCTCTGTTTAGTAATTCGTTAGGGTTAGGTTGTTGTGTTTTTTTAAAATATATATATATATATATACTGGAGAGACAGAGAAACGGTACAAGGAGGTCAATAGAAGTTTTTAGGGGACACAAAAGCGGGTGTCTTCAGGAACATGAGACGCAGTGCTGGGGGGCAGTAGATGTCTCAGGAGTAACCATCACTATTAGCACACACGTCCCTGTTATGCCAGTGTTGTGTAACCATGCATGCCACCTCCTCCGTTCTGCTCCTGCAGTTCTATTTGGGTGATGAGACCAAATGGCCAGGCGCCCAAGCCAAGACGGCAGGACCCCAGAACCAGAGTGGAGCGCCCCTGGCCCAGGGAGGAGCTCCCCAGAACCAGCGAGGAGCGCCCCAGGCCGAGCGAGGAGCGCAGAGACCAGCCCCTCTGGAGGTCATAGCTGCCCCTCAGGGAGAGAAGGCAGCCCCTCAGGCCCAGGGCGGAGCCCCCCAGGGAGCAGCCCCCCAGGCCCAGGGAGCAGCCAGCCTGGAGGACCAACCCAGAGGTGTGTGTGTGTGTGTGTGTGTGTGTGTGTGTGTGTGTGTGTGTGTGTGCTGAGTAGAGATCAACGTGGGTCTTGTGTGTAAATTACCAGAGAGTCGTTTGAAGTTCAAACAGCCTCACAGTCATCCATGAACTCATAGGGGATATGTCATTATATAATAATAATAATATTTAAAAAAAATATATATATATATTGTAGCAATGACCAGTGCCTCTGAGGACCAACCCAGAGGTGTGTGTGTGTGTGTGTGTGTGTGTGTGTGTGTGTGTGTGTGTGTGTGTGTGTGTGTGTGTGTGTGCGTGTGTGTGCGTGCGTGCTGAGTAGAGATCAACGTGGGCCTTGTGTGTAAATTACCAGAGAGTCTTGAATTACAGATTTGCGCTTTAAATATTTGCCTTGACAAGTAAAAGTCTATGGGCTTTACATGATTGATTTATAGGTTACATGATTAACTTTATAGGTTACAGGATTAACTTTATAGGTTACATGATTAACTTTATAGGTTACATTATTGATTTATAGGTTACATGATTAACTTTATAGGTTACATGATTAACTTTATAGGTTACATGATTGATTTATAGGTTACATGATTAACTTTATAGGTTACATGATTGATTTATAGGTTACAGGATTAACTTTATAGGTTACAGGATTAACTTTATAGGTTATAGGATAAACTGTAAAGGTTACAGGATTAACTTTATAGGTTACATGATTGATTTCATGAACTGATGCTTCAATCACAATGTCGCGCAATATCAACGTCAGTCACTTTTGAAGTTCAAACAGTCATCCATGAACTCATAGGGGACAAGTCATTCTATAATAATAATAATAATATATAAATGTTTTTTATATTGTAGCAATGAACAGCAAGGCTCGGAGGAGGCAGGAGAGACTCCTTCAGCAGGCTGCTGGGCTGACGGAGGACAGACCTGTTACTGTAAGTGTAACCATCACTATTAGCACACACGTCCCTGCAGTTATACCAGTGTTGTGTAACCATGCAGCCATGAATGATGCCACACCTCCTCTGTTCTGCTCCTGCAGGTCTGTTCGGGTGACGAGGCCACCAATGCCTCTGTGGCCACGGTTGCCCCCATCGTGGCCGCCCCCATCATGGCCGCCCCCAGGGACAACCAGGCCCAGAGAGCAGCCAGCCCGGAGGTCCAGGCTGGACCATCGGTGTGGGACCCAATGCCGGTAAGTTTTCTTGCTTTACTTCAGGTTTAAATAAGGGGGAATATTTGACATTAAATTGCTGGCCTACCGGGAGAATTCCTGTGGGCTGTGGGCCGAGCGGGTAGGTGAGCGTCGCCCAGACGTCCTTGGAAGTTGACTTACATTACTTTGGCCTACAATTCTTTCATGTACAGGCCTACGTGCAGGTCTGTTTGGGTGACAAGACCAAGACTCAGAAGGAGAAGGCAGCCCCTCAGGAGGAGAAGGCAGCCCCTCAGGAGGAGAAGGCAGCTCCTCAGAAGGAGAAGGCAGCCCCTCAGAAGGAGAAGGCAGCCCCTCAGGAGGAGAAGGCAGCTCCTCAGAAGGAGAAGGCAGCCCCTCAGGAGGAGAAGGCAGCCCCTCAGAAGGAGAAGGCAGCCCCTCAGGAGGAGAAGGCAGCCCCTCAGAAGGAGAAGGCAGCTCCTCAGAAGGAGAAGGCAGCCCCTCAGGAGGAGAAGGCAGCCCCTCAGAAGGAGAAGGCAGCCCCTCAGAAGGAGAAGGCAGCTCCTCAGAAGGAGAAGGCAGCCCCTCAGGAGGAGAAGGCAGCTCCTCAGAAGGAGAAGGCAGCTCCTCAGAAGGAGAAGGCAGCGCCCCAGAAAGAACCAGTTGGACCATCGGTGGCTGGAACCAAGGCCAACTTGGGAGACCCATCGCAGGTAAGTTCTCTTGCTGTACTTCAGGAAGAAGCCCCCCTGGAGGTCCAGGCTGGACCCAAGGCCACCAGTGCCTCTGTGTCCACGATTACCCCCATCATGGCCGCCCCCAGGGACAACCAGCCCCAGGAAGCAGCCAGCCTGGAGGACCAACCCGGAGGTGTGTTTGTGTGTGTGTGTGTGTGTGTGTGTGTGTGTGTGTGTGTGTGTGTGTGTGTGTGTGTGTGTGCTGAGTAGAGATCAACGTGGGTCTTGTGTGTAAATTACCAGACGCCTAATTTCACATTCTCTTCCTTCCGTTTTTTATATTGTAGTCATCAGCAATAAGAATCAGAGGAAGCTTCGGCAGGCTGCTAAGCGGAGAGAGGTGGTTGCTGGGCTGACGGAGGACAGACCTGTTACTGTAAGTGTAACAATCACTATTAGCACACACGTCCCTGCAGTTATACCAGTGTTGTGTAACCATGCAGCCATGAATGATGCCACACCTCCTCTGTTCTGTTCTGAGAAGGCAGCCCCCCAGAAAGAAAAGGCAGGCGTCCAGGAGGTCAAAGCAGCTCCCCAGCTGGTCAAAGCAGCCCACCAGGGTGAGGAGCCTGAGGGAGATCAGACCCCCAAAATGTCTTGTGTGGCCCAGGCGTGTGAGCGTGTGAAGGCGGAGGAGAAGGAGAAGTGGAGGGCCCTGCTGGAGGCACACGCCAGGGCCAAAGACAGTGAGCTAGCTGAGGCTGCCCTGCTGGACCTGGAGAAGAGCAGGGATGAGGCCTGCACGAAGCTCCAGGAGGACAGAGGCCAGTGGGAGAAGGAGAAGGCCTCCCTCATAGCCGCCAACCTGCTCACCGCTGAGGAGAGGAGCAGGGCGGAGGTGGACGCGCTGAAGACGGACCTGGTCACCTCTCCTCAGCAGCTCTCGCTTTCCCAGACCAAGCTGCAGCAGGTAGAGGACCAGGCCAAGCTGCAGCAGGTAGAGGACCAGGCTCTAACAAAGAGGAAGTTGGTTGGCGACCTGACGTTGGTTGGCGACGAGTTGGACGCCGTGTGGGAAAAAAAGAGAGAGGAGGAGAAGAAGTCCAAAGTTCCCTTCACCTCTCCTCAGCAGCTCTCGCTTTCCCAGACCAAGCTGCAGCAGGTAGAGGACCAGGCCAAGCTGCAGCAGGTAGAGGACCAGGCTCTAACAAAGAGGAAGTTGGTTGGCGACCTGACGTTGGTTGGCGACGAGTTGGACGCCGTGTGGGAAAAAAAGAGAGAGGAGGAGAAGAAGTCCAAAGTTCCCTATCTTGAATGTTTAGGGTTAGGCTTTGGGTTTGGGTTAGTGTTAGGCTTTGGGTTAAAACGTTTATTGGGTTAGGGTTAGAGAAAGAAAAGAAAAGAGAGAAGAAGAGAGAGAGGAGAAGAAGAAGTCCAATGTTCCCTTCTTTAAATGTTTAGGCTTAGGGTTTGGGTTAGCACATTTAATTCGTTAACATATTTGTGGGTTACTTGGCATATTTATATGGTGTTTGAAAAAAACAAAAAGTGTTTGAATGACACACACACTTGCCAGAATTTCTAAATTTTCAATAAAAAACGTGCTAAAAAAATGTATGTGAGACTTCATTTCCAATTTTATGTGAGATTTCATTACAAAAGTCAGTAATTAGTGTGCTTGCTGTAGGCAAAGTCAACCAGGACTATATACACGTGTCCGACAGGTCTAAGAGCACCACTGAGACACGGGAACTGACAGCCCTTTCTCTGACAAGACAAGACCACGTGGAAAACGTGAAAAACACAAAACATGTTTGCCTGTTTCTACAGATTTAACAATACACAGATATCTTACATCAACATGTTCATCTCTTCACACTGTCACTCCACATCTGAATATCTAAGCCATAACATTAATAGTTTTTTTTCTGTTCTGGCCGTTTGACGTTTGTTTGTTGGCTAGCTAACAAACACAGTGGCTTTGACACCCGGTTACCACGGTAACGGTCTATGGTCTAACATACGGATGGGCAACTTGGATGGTGGTGGGGGCCACAGAATGTATGTACTGGTGTAACCGAGTTAAACATGTGTACAGTTAGGTCCATATATATTTGGACACAGACAGATTTTTATTTTTATTTTAGCTGTTTACCAAAACATCTTCCAGTTACAGTTATATAATGAATATGGGTTTAAAGTGCAGACTCTCAGCTTTAGGGTAAGGGTATTCACATCCAAATTGAAGGAAGGGTTTAGGAATTACAGATCTTTAATATGTAGCTCCCTCTTTTTCAAGGGACCAAAAGTAATTGGACAATTGACTCAAAAGCTGTTTCATGGGCCAGTGTGGACTATTCCTTCATTATGTGTTCATCAATTAAGCAGGTAAAAGGTCAGAGTTGAGTCCAAGTGTGGCATTTGCATTTGGAAGCTGTTCACAGGTTAGTCACCCTCCATGACCTCCTGTACCCATGTAGGTACTTGCTCTAGGGTGTTCTATGAGGAAGCGTGGCACCAATGAAGGGGTCAACTTTCTATCTACACGAATAAACTTTGATTTCATGCATTTCAAGTGGCATCTGTGTAACCATGACGATGTAGACATGTCAAAGAATGCATTTCTTATATTAGTTATATTGATGTCATAAATACGCAGACTTGTATATTGACAGTTGTCGGTACAAAACAGATTTGCAGACTTGCATCTTCAGAGTTTTGTAGACTTGAGTATGATGTCAGGCAGCTGCACCACCTGTGTGTTCCTACATGGTCCCATCTGGACACTAGGTGGCAGTGTTGTGTAGGAGGGCTGACCACCACCAGACTGCTTCACTCTTATAGCAGGGTATCCACGGTGTCTTGAAAAGTATTCAAAGTTGATAAATACATTTTGGGAAAATCAAGACTCTTAAAGTATTAAAAAGTCTTATCACGATTTTATGAGGTCTTGAATTTTGTAGTTATTTTTCTGAATTAGACTCTGTCCAAAGAGTTTGAGTCCTAAAAACTTTTAGTAAAAGTTCGTGAATGTATTAGTTTTATTTAAAAAAAACTAAGATGAACTGGAAATTCTGTTGTATGATAGTGGTCTCAGTGGCGGCTGGTGCAAAAATTTTTTGGTGGGGCACAGCAGTGTTTCCTCCCGAATTTTCACATTAGTGGCGGGGGGGTTGTCTTTCCCGCGCGTAACGCGCGCGATTTTTTTTCCCGCGTGCACGATTTTTTTCGCGTGCACGCGCATAAAACGCGCACTGCCGCTCAAAACAAAGACGTAATTTCACTTTACCCACGCAATACCCACTTAAACATGTGTGAGGATACGTAAAGGCGTTTTTTGACAGAACTTTCACTTTCATTCATGAAATTCACCCCGTCTGTGTTACGATTATAGGCACTTAGCTCTCAATTACGCCAGGGAGACTGTCCCTGTAGGCTAATCTCTAATTGTCCGTCGTTTTTTTTTGATTGATTGATTGATTGATTGAAAACTTTATTAGAAGATTTGCAGAAGTAGGTACATGAAAGTACATATTACATACAAGGTCAACTAACAGGATAAAAACCCAAGAAAGCCACTGGCTTATTTCAATTGGGGTCCTTGATTCTCAATCGTTTTAGATAAAGCATCTGCTAAACTGTAAAATGTAGCCTAATTTAAACCCAAAAATATAAAAACAGCTTGAAGCCTTAAAACACTCTCACGTGGGCTCTCTGAAGCTTAAAACATAATCTATTTATAAATGCCTAAAACGAATGAATTAACAACAGAAATATGATTAGGCGCATAGATTATTAATGCAACAATAATGCCCGCCACACTATCAGCTTCTCTTGGGCATCGTGTCTAGTTGCGTAAATATGTGTAGAAGATGAACAGTAAACTCTAATGTATGTGAACAGCCTGTTGTCTGTATCTTACCTTGTGCGAATGAATCTGCTCTTTACCGACGGAAAACGGGAAAGCGCTATACAGTCCAATCGATCCATAGGAGAAAATCCGAGCCATCTGACGTGAAAGGATTTATGGGTTTAGACGAAATTGCTTTCCCCACTGTGAGATTAAATACCGTTGGATACCGTGTTTGTGTGTATTACACAAAACACAAAACGAACAAAACAAATAAAAACACTTGAAGCAAACCAGCAGTATCACCGCCCGAGTTGCTACAGAGCAGCGCCACCGGAAGTAGGAAGTGGAAGACAAATGAAAGATGGCAAACCCCACACACCACATCTTATGCTGGATATACAACCGGATATTCAGGACGCACATTTTTGCGCCCCGGCCAAGAAATAGACACAGCCAATTCATAGCTTTCAGTCACGTGGTTTCTTCCCTAGCAACCACCAACCTGACGGGCAAAAAGTATCATAGCAACATCGCTCAACATGGCGATTTACCGGCTGCCTACTATTTAGACCACCTCACCCATCTTCGAAGAACTATCAAGATACACGACGGTGATAGGAGTGGAGGATCGACTCCATTCAAAAACGTTTGGATTTCATGTCTTCTCCTCTATCCGGACACGTTGGAATTATTTTCCTAACCCCCGGAGAATCAAAGTTATTAACCCGCAAAAGGTGCGTCCTTGACCGGCTTTCTCCGTGAATAACACCGGTTATGGAGGTGGTACAAATACAATACTATTATTGCTAAATTCACCATCAGTATACGGTCATTTTGAGCCCTTAACCACCTCGCTGACACCCCGAGAAGATATACTTTTAATACGAAACTCGATCAACCGGGCGTTCGGGAGTTCTACCGCTGCTGGACGGAACTCCCGCTGACAGCGGGTCGAGGGGATATTTCTACCCGGGAATTCGCTCCTGTGTCCACGGTGATAGGAGTGGAGGATCGACTCCATTCAAAAACTTTTCGATTCCCTGGCTTCTCCTCTTTCCGGACACGTTGGAATTATTTTCCTAACCCACGGGAAATCAAAGTTATTAACCCGCAAAAAGTGGGTTTTGCCCGTGGGTTTTGCCCGCAAAAAGTGCCTTTTGCCCGTCAGGTGGGCGTTTCCACTATGCTGTGACGTCACATGAAAGCTATGAATTGGAGCGCTGCTACAGCTCACGTGTAAGCCAAAAGTATTTGCAGTGCCATAGACTTGCATTGACCGGCGCCCCGCGTCCTCCCCCTATGTATTTTAACAGTGAATTTTACACACACACAGATAAAAATGTTTATTGTATTGGAGGATTTTTAATGAATGCTGATAGGCGCCGACAGAATATCAGCCGCATTTTGTGAATAAACAATGTTTATTTAAAAAACTTTTACAAATCGCAACTAGGAAGTGAAGGTGGGGGCGGCGCCCCAGCGCCCTCTATCGGCCAGCCGCCACTGCTATGCGCTTAGCCGAAGCCAAAGCAAGCAATAGGACCGTCTTTAGCGTTAACACTTTCACCTCCACCTGATCCAGCGGTTCGAACGGTGGGCAGGAGAGAGCATCTAGTACCATAGGGAGGTCCCATGAAGGAGCTAACGGCCTAGACGTAGGCAATTTCCTTCGGGCCCCTTTCATAAACCGGCACACCAACGGGTGCTGGCTTATCGACTTTCCACTCAGGCCAATATGACAAGCCGAAATAGCTGCCAAATAGACCTTAACGGTTGAGAAAGCCTTACCCCTCTCAATCAGGTCCTGTAGAAATGACAGAATAACTGTCACAGAACACTGAAAAGGGACAGCGTGTGACTCTGAGCACCAAGTCTCAAACACACGCCACTTATGCCCATACAACTTTCTAGTTGATGAGGCTCTGGCGCACTGAATAGTGTCGATCACCCCTTGGGGAAGACCCACTAGTGCAAGGTTGAACCCTTCACTGGCCAGGCCCACAGAGACAATCTCTCTGGGTGGGGATGGAATATCTCCCCCCGCGCCTGGGTCAGCAGGTCCCTGCGCAGCGGTAGTTGCCATGGCGGACCGGATAGGAGTTGAAAAATCTCCGCCAACCAGTGCTTTCCCGGCCAACGCGGGGCTATCAGCACCATGGACAGATCTCCTTCCCTCACTCTGGCCAGAGTCGGGGGAATGAGTGCCACCGGTGGGAACGCATACAGGAGGGTCCTCGGCCACTCGTGCGCTAATGCGTCCACTCCCAGCGGGGCTCCCCGATCACGCAGAGAGAAGAACAGAGGACACTGGGCGTTCTCTGCCGTAGCATAAACGTCCACGGTCGCTTGACCGAATCGTGACCAAATCTGTTTCACTACTTCGGGGTGAAGTCTCCAGTCTGCGTACAGTGGGTTGCCCCTGGACAACAAATCTGCTCCGTAGTTCAGAATGCCCGGTACATGGGTTGCTCTCAGCGACCGCATGTGTACACTGCTCCACACTATCAGTCTGTGTGCCATAGTGTGTAACTGGTGGGACCTCAGTCCCCCCTGTTTGTTTACATAGGCAACGACCGTGGAGTTGTCTGTCCTCACCAAAACATGATGTCCTCTCAACCACGGGAGGAAATGTTTCAGAGCCAAGTGAACAGTTAGCAGTTCCAGGCCGTTTATATGGGTAGAACGTAAGTGCGGGTCCCAACCCCCGTTTATTGTTCTCCCTTCGAAAGTGGCACCCCAGCCTCTCAGAGAGGTGTCCGTGGTGATTACTTTTCTGTTCAGGCCAGGTCCCATAGAAACACCCTGTGTTATGAAACCTGGGTCCTTCCACTGGTGCAGAGCCAGTGAGCAATCCCTGGAGACCCTCACACGACGGTGACCGTCGCGGTGGGGGTCCAGGCCCAGAGAGGCCACCCAGCGCTGGATGCCTCTCATGTACAGGCGCCCCAGGGGTATGGCCACCACAGCGGAGGCCATCAAGCCTAACAACCTCTGGCATTGTTTGAGAGTAACTATGTTGCCCCTGCGAAACAGCGCTATAGTCGCGCGCATCGTCTTCACTCTTTCTGGAGACAAAAACGCCTTGGCTCGGATAGAGTCCAGTGCGAGCCCTATAAACGCAATGCGTTGAGAGGGTGTCACCATGCTCTTTTCCATGTTTATTCGGAACCCCAGACTCGTTAGGTGTTCCGAAATGACCGCTGTGTGACGCGCCGCCTCCTCGCGGGAGGTGGCTGCCACTAACCAGTCGTCGATATATGTGGCCACTCTGATACCCCTCTGTCTGAGAGGGGCCACTGCTGCCTCGGTGCATTTTACAAACACCCTTGGGCTTAGTGACAGGCCGAAGGGAAGGACCACATATTCGTACGCTATCCCTTGGAAAGCGAATCTCAGATATTTCCTGTGTGGAGGATATATCGGAATGTGGAAATAAGCGTCCTTCAGGTCGATTGATGTGAACCAATCCCCTGCTCGTATGAAACTTAGCAGGGAAGAGTGTGTCAACATCCTGAATTTGTATTTTCTGAGATGCTGATTCAAGACGCGGAGGTCTAGAATAGCCCTCATGCCCCCCCCTTTCTTTGGGACCAGAAAATACTTCGAGTAGAAACCTCTGTGGGTCTCCTCGAGAGGTACAACTGTTATAGCTCCTTTCACCCTTAGAATGGAGATTTCCTCCAGGAGAATATTGGCTCGTTCGCCCTGAGCTTGAGAGTACAGTATTTCTCTGAATGGGGGTGGAGCGACACATAATTGGAGCCTGTAGCCCCTTCGTAGTGTCCTCAACACCCAGTCTGACTGTGTGCAGTCTGCCCATTCCTGCTGAAGCGTGGAAAGCGGGCTGACTGGCCACCTCGTCACATGCGAGTTGTCGGGCCACTTTCTGCATTACAGCCGCGGGACGGGTTAGACCCACGGTCTGCGTTATGGCAGAGAAAGATTTGTTTTCAACATCTCTTTTATTTTTATGTTTTTCAACATTGTTAACAACGCCCTTGGCACTCTGCCTGGATGCGCTTGTCAGGACATTTTCAATACATTGTGCATTAACATGCTTGAGCGACAAACAACTTTGCAGTATGAACAGTCTCTCACCTTTGTATGGAACATGTCGTACCGAACTTGCTCTGGAACGGAGCTGGGAGGGTACAGAGCGGTCAGCTAGGGGGGCCGACTGGACTCGCTCTCCTCCCGAGGAGAGGCTGTCAGATCACCCGCTTCCTCTTCCTCGCCGACGCGGCGGCCGGGGGAGGGGGCGGGGACGCCTGAGGTCTGTATGACTGCCGTGGCTGGGTCACAGGCGCTGCGGGCTGCGCTCTTCTCGGAAGGCATAGCTCCATAGCCTCATCCTCTCTCTTTTTCTCCTCACATCTCTTCTGCATTGAGGTGACTGCTGCACCGAAGAGACCCTGCGGTACGATAGGGGTGTCGAGAATTTCTTCTCTCTCCTTCGCCGACAGGTTGGTGAGACCGAGCCAACGCACCCTCTCCTGCAGTACCATGAGACCCATGGATTTACCCGTGGCTTGAATGGCCATCTTGTGGAGACGGAGGATGTGATCCGTTATAACGCAGATTTCCTCCCATAGGGTATTGTCTGGCTTAACAGTCATATCCTCCTCCAGCTCAGCCTGGTAGGCTGATAGGAGTGCGGAGGCATTGAGAGCCCTCGCTGTCAGTGCCGCTGCTTTGTAGCACTTGTCTGTAAGGCTAGCCTGGAAGCGGTCCGACTTGGAGGGTAGGGACGGGGCAGCCGAAGATACGGGGGTCTTCGGGTGCAGGTGGCGCGCCACCACCGGCTCGACCGGTGGGATGTGGTGGAGGCCGAGGGAGTCCATCCCCTCACAATCCAGTCGAGAACCCCAGAGTATTGGGTGTTTCTCGCTGAATGGCCGTTCTTTCCACGTAACTGCTATCTCAACGAGTAGCTCGGGGAAGAACGGCATAACTTGTTTCCCCGTCTTAGCCGCCGTCTGCAGTCTTTTGCCGTCAAAGTGTGACATAGCAGTTTCGGTTTGGGCGACGGGCCAGGGGATATTCAGCCTTTCCGCTGCTCGCTTGCACATGTCCTGCATGTCGCAGTCCATGAGAGACGGGGCGGAGGGTTGGTTACCTCCGTCAGGCGTGGGGGGCTTTACAGCACCGCGCCTACTGATTGATAATGAGGAGTCTTCCTCATCATCGGTGGACGAAATGAGGTCTGAGTCACGCGACCCTCCCTCATCATTGTCCGAGTCTCTCTCATAGCGAGCAGCGGTAAAGCTGTCAATCCCCTTGTCATCCAGTACCGGGAAACCGATGTCAGGGCTATGTGGCACTAAGTCCGCCCAGCATGGTGTCGGTAAACCTGGAGACATGTCCGTGTTAGACTGTGATGGCAGCGTTTCGGCTGCCTTACACAGAAGCGGATCTTCTCCCGACAGGCTAGCCATGCGACTTAGCCGTCGGCGGAGAAGTTTCTTGGGGAACACTGCACAGTGGATACACTCATCGGTAGAGATAACAGAGGCCTGGGCGTGGGTTAATCCCAGACACTCTGCGCACTTAGAGTGAGTGTCCCAGCTAGCCATTGACTTGCTGCACGAGCAGGTCTTCCGGCTAGTCTCGGCTGTGCTAGGTCCGCTAGCCTCAACGTTAGCCATTGCTGGCTAGGGGTTGTAGGCTAGCTGCTAGCAGGCCTCGCTACTTCACCCGTTAGCTTGTCAGCTATCAAGGGAAAACAGAGGGGCCAGGGGAGGGATATTACTATCTACCCGCTAGCAGTGCGTTATAGAGATAAAGTTATTTCTACTTTTTGTCTCTCACACTGGGTATTGCTACCCGTAACCGTTCGGAGTATTCCTACTCGAGTCGTTCAGAACGAGGAGTATCGCTACTTTTTTCGTTCCGAGCAAGGCGAGTATTGCTACTCGAATCGTAACACGGGGTATCGCTACCCCGAGTCAGAGTATTCCTACTCTTCAACAGAAGTATTTCTACTCCTGTGAACGTCAACGAAGTGCAGTTTAGCAGCAGAGTGCCCGTCGGCACGAGTTTGGTCGCTCGTATCTGTGGACTGTTTAGCTCTAGCCACCCGCACAGTTGTTGTCAGCTCCAGTGAGAAGCGAGAAAAGGTTTTTGAATGACGACAGACGCCATGTGTACGCCTTATATAGGCGGAGGGTCCCGTCCCTCGTGACACAAGCATCAGTTCTAAAACGTTGGCGGTACGCTTCCGGAACCAATTGATAAGCACGCAAAATTGCAGTTTTAACTAAGGAATAGTCCCTACAGTCAGTCCTACTCAGAGCAGAGTAGGCCTCCTGGGCTCCACCCGTAATCACGCTCTGTAGGAGCAAGATGCGGTCTGAATCAGACCAACGTCTAACCTCAGCCACTCGCTCAAATAGTAAAAAAAAACGAGTCAAGGTCTCGCTCATTGAACTTAGGCACAAGCTTTAGGTTAGTAGAAATATCAAAATGGGGACCCACACGTTCCCTAGCGGGGTCGGAATCATAGAGAGAAAAAACCCCGACAACTTTACCCTCTTTAATTAACTTAAGATGCTCCCACTGTAATTCTAATTTAGCATTTTCTAAACTTTTCTCATGCTCTTGCCTGCTTTTCTCATGCTCTTGCTGCAACAACAACAACTCCTTCTGTTTGCTTTTCTCATGCTCTTGCCTGCTTTTCTCATGCTCTTGCTGCAACAACAACAACTCCTTCTGTTGGTCAAAAGTTAAATGACTACTCACGGGAGTTGGGATAGACGTAAGGGTTAGAGATTCCTCCAGGATACCAGCTTGAATCAGATTATCCATCACGACCGTTCTTAAAGTCTCCTTGAGACGGCTAACAGTTTTACTTATTTCAATCTTATGGAGATCCGCGATTTTCAAAAGTTGGTCCTTACTACATCTCTCTAACAACTCCACTGATGGTTTCTGCATGAACTCTTCGACAATAGAAGCCATGATTAATGTGCATGTAACTACTATAACAACAAATGCCTCCCCACCTGTTGAAGCACACAAAACAGTAGCAGTCGCACCGAGCGCAGCAATGGAGATATTTAACGGAGCTTCCCCAAATCCTAGATAGCTCAACCCTAGTCTTCGTAGTCTTCGTATGGCTTCGTGGTGGGTAATTACGCACTCAATACCGCTAACACGGAACAAGTAACCAGCACGCTGGCGCACTCCCCCGTGCTACGGCGATGCCCCCGAGACCACTGCTCTAGCCACGGTTACCACACAAAAATAATAAAAAAAACAACAAAAGCCCAACGCACTCCCCAAAGGAAATACGCCGCTATGCCTAACATGGGGTAGAAGGCATCAGCTCCTAAATCTCTCACCACTGCACAAGGAACAACCACACTCCTACCTAGGTGTCCCAACAGATAGCAGAGCAAATGGCGTCTCCAGCCTGGGCAAGTGGCTGGAGACAAACCGTAGTCCTCTCTCTCCCCCAGCACACAAACAAACACAAATAACTGTGGGCACAAATCACAACAGAAAGTTAACTAAGATGCCACAGCATCAACAAAACCATACCCAACTTATCTCCCAAATGTTTAGCGCTTAACAAAGAACCTACCGAAGAACCAACAAACCAACCAATTTAACAAAGAACCTACCAAAGAATCCCAAATCACTGAAACTATCAAACAATGAAACAAAGAGCGCTAACCAAACTACAACAAAAGGTCCTACAACAACTAAATCCGACGGCCGAGCCCCCATTTGTCACTAACCCGGCTCAGAGAAAGTGACAAAATAGGGAGACAAGTCGAGGGTAAAGGTAAATTATTCTTTTATTAATAACTAAAGAATATAAGTAATGGAGAAATGGGATGTGATAGTCAGTTGATCAGTTGTGTAGGGTGTGGGTGAGTGATCTGTAATGTGGAATGTTGTAAGGTGTAAACAAAGGAACAAAACGTTGCCACTAACAAAGGAGTAAAAAAAGGATAACCTGTATGGAGAGAGAGAGAGACTGATCCCCAACGCACAACCTAAATAGGCACAGGTGTGCTACATCAGCCAATCAGGCCTCCTCTCCCCACTGCCATCCTGCAACACAATCAGAACAAGACAGCAGTGGAGGGAGGAGACCGTAACAAGGTGCACTTTGGAACGTTGGCACGCCACACAGGAGCTAGCCCAGCTCTTGACGTCCTTCCGAAGGCCGGGCCAGACAAACTTAGCCCCCACTAGCTTAGTGGACGCCTTCACTCCCGGCTGTGAAAGGCTGTGAATGGAGTTTAACACACAACGCCGCCAGCTACCCGCCGGAGACGGGTGAGCCAGCAAAGCAGCCTTGGCCAGCGCAGCCTTGGCGTTGTCGAAGGCTATTGCCCTCTCAGTGGACCAGTCCACCTCACCATTAGGGTTCTTACCCTGCAGGGCATCGAACAGGGGCCGCATGAGGTGGGCCGAGTGGGGGATGAACCTGTTATAAAAGTTCACCATGCCCAGGAACTCCTGCAGGGACTTAACGGTGCGGGGGAGGGGGAAACCGGTGACGGCATCCACCCTGGCGGGGAGTGGAACTGCGCCCTCTGGTGCGACGCGGTGTCCGAGCAAGTCGACGGACGGCACACCGAACTGGCACTTGGCTGGGTTAACAATGAGTCCGTGCACGCTGAGCCGCTCGAACAGCTGCCGGAGGTGTGTCAGGTGCTCCTCTGCACAGGCGCTGGCTACGAGAATGTCGTCTAAGTAAACAAAAAGAACGGCATTTCTCACAGCACAGAGTCCATAAGCCGCTGGAATGTCTGTCCCACCCCCTTGAGGCCGAAAGGCATCCACAGGAACTCAAAGAGTCCAAACAGCGTGATGACCGCTGTCTTCGGCACGTCCCGTGGGTGGACCGGTACCTGGTGGTAACCACGCACCAAGTCCACCTTGGAGAAGATGTTGGTCCCTGCCAGGTGGGAAGAGAAAACCTGGATGTGCAGAACCTGGTACCGGTCGGGGGTCGTGATGTTGTACAGGCGGCGAAAATCCCAGAGGAGTCGGTGAAGCGTTTGTTGGCTACTCTCCTCGTACCTCCCACGTCCTGGGGCTCGGATCAAAAAGCCTCCTCCTCCTCCAGTGTCTCCTCCAGCCGCAGAAGCTCCATGGTCTCTGAGTGCAGCTCACAGGTCTACGAACAGACTGTGAACCTGTTCACGAAGGCCCTGGTCCAGCAGGTCACGGTCTGTCTGGAGGAGCCAGGGAGGATGACAGCTTTAGGGGAGGTAAGGGATGACTGTCTGCCTGTCTGCCTGTCGCATGTTGTCCCCCCTCCCCCACGCTCTTTGGTACCGGTGGGCACCAGAGTAGCGTGAAGGCGAGTGGCTCTGTAGAAGGGTCAGGGTCTGTTAGTAGGTGTGTGTCGCCGACCGGGTCTGAGGCTGAGGAGGCCCAGGCTGAGCCCAAAGGAAAGAAGAGGTCCAGGTTCCTCACGTTCCTCCCTAAGCTCAGCCAGCTCAAGGCCGGCTCCAAGGTAAACTCGATTTTACTATACTTTATACATTCCTGTCCGAGTTTGACATTTAGTCTCTGTAAACATTAAGACCGTTTAATGTTATCTGTCATCTATATAGACAATCTCGTCTCATACAGTGTTTTAGTAGTTATGGTGTCTTACCAATTCCATTAATTATAGATAGGTCTATCATGTAAACATGTTACTTTGTTTTGTATTTGTTTCTTTCACAGAGCTCCAAGAAGAGTAAGAGGAAGGACAGCCCAGCCCCAGAGGAAGCACAGGAGCCCAAGGCTGAAGGCTGCATCTGTAAGTCTGCTGACCCAGAGGAGGACCAGGAGCCCAAGGCTGAAGGCTGCATCTGTAAGTCTGCTGACCCAGAGGAGGACCAGGAGCCCAAGGCTGAAGGCTGCATCTGTAAGTCTACTGACCCAGAGGAAGCACAGGAGCCCAAGGCTGAAGGCTGCATCTGTAAGTCTGCTGACCCAGAGGAGGACCAGGAGCCCAAGGCTGAAGGCTGCATCTGTAAGTCTACTGATAGGAAGATCCTTCTGCTGTACGGTTGATACTGCATGAACCAGCTAATCCTCAACATTACTACAAGCATCAATACTATGCTATAATCCTATGCTACAATATGAGACAAAATCCTTGAAAAAACAAGAATTCTGTGTTAAGTTAATGTCTCTCTCTTTCTCTCTCCCCCTCTCCCTCCCTCCCTCCCTCCCTCCCTTCCTTCCTCCTGTCTCTAGCGGCCGTCTTCAAGAGGATGGCATCAGCTGTCAGCAAGGGCCTGTGTAAGCCCTTCAAGAAGGCCTCAAGGAAGACCCAGAAGCCCACCTGAATGATTCACTAAATGTGTTTCAGTTGCATTGCATCTATTGTATTCCATGTCTTTTGTCATTTCACAGTTGGATTTAATCATCCACATTACTAGAGTGATTCATTGACACCGAATAGGAAATACTCCTACATTTACTACATATTCCTACATTTACTACATATTCCTACATTTACTACATTTACTACATATTCCTACATTTACTACATATTCCTACATTTACTACATTTACTACATATTCCTACATTTACTACATTTACTACATATTCCTACATTTACAACATTTACTACATATTCCTACATTTACTACATATTCCTACATTTACAACATTTACAACATTTACTACATATTCCTACATTTACTACATATTCCTACATTTACTACATTTACTACATTTACTACATATACTACATATTCCTACATTTACTGTTTAAAGCCACCAGAGGGTGCTACCACTACACCACTGTGTGGGTCTCTATATTAATTGTGAAACATAGAGTATTTACCATTAGATATTAAACAGTTAAACAGGTTTGGAAAGTTCCATTCCATTCCAACATTTAGACAGACCCATGTTTGCTTTTCATGTCAGCCCGCATTTACCTATCATCATTATCATCATCATCATCATCATCATCATCATGATCATCATCATCATCATCATCATCATCACCATTAACACTTTCATCCTTCACTGGCAGAGAGATCAGCTGAACCGAGATAAGCGGTCAATACAATACAATTAGATTCCTTCATATATTCCATGTGCTTATTATGGCATACGTTAACGTGCACTTATAGGCCATACCTGTAGCTACATCTTCTTCATCATCATCATCATCATCATCATCATCATCATCATCGTTGTCAGTTCCAGGGGATTCCTCCATTTTAATGATGTTGAGTGCTGAATTTAAGCCCTCTGATGTGATACTAGGAGGCCTATTGACAACTCTGTCTATTTCATGGTAGTACCTAATTTAAAT
The DNA here is from genome assembly GCF_963989245.1 of Nansenia antarctica. Taxonomy (NCBI): domain Eukaryota; kingdom Metazoa; phylum Chordata; class Actinopteri; order Argentiniformes; family Microstomatidae; genus Nansenia; species Nansenia antarctica. The sequence continues at coordinate 36,594,746 of NC_137677.1, read as the reverse complement.
GATCTTCTGGATCGTTTCCGAGGTCGATGCTTTCTTGTGTTGCGACTTCAGTGATTGACAGTAAATTTTGCAACAGATTTGGTGCGGCCTCTCTACAGTAGCCCTTCTCCCTAAGTATCTTTGACAAAGTTGGGAATGGCATGTTATGTATCTTAACATCAACAGTCAACAGTGACTTAGTTTATGGAACCCATGCTGTCCCTAAAATTATGAAAACAGACATTTGGGTACTGGGTACACCACATGTTTATACTGTCGGTTATTTCTGAAATCGTCTAATAGGCCTACTAAAAGTGCATTGCATGTTTATGCTTGGGTTATAGTGGGGTCCCGTGAGGACCTCACATGTGTAGCAAATGGTTGACAGAAATCACGCGTTAAATGATAAGTGCACTATACATTGTCAGACTAGTAAAGATAGCACGGGTGTGGTCAGCCTGCTGCCGATAGCCTATCAGCTGTATAATGTGCAGTCTATAATGTGCGTCTAGTCGCCTATTATCAGTGGTGTAGTCTAGTTTTTTCTAGTGGGTATAGGCTACTGTGATTTTCCCCTCCCAGCCTCATATCCTTCATTTCGGAACGCCATAAAAATAAATCTGCGCTCCCTGTCTAAAGTTATATATCTAACATTACATGTTATAAGGCTGATCTGTGTATGATAGTGCTGCATTTTGCTATATTTCATGTCGCATCTCCCCCCGTTGATGGTATATGACGCTATATATAGTCAGTCCCAATGGTCCAAAAGTCAAGTGCTTCGTAACACAGAGTGAGTGAATTTTATGAATGAAAGTGTGAAAGTTCTGTCACAAAACGCCGTTACGTATCCTTGCACATTTTAAGTGAGTATACGGCGTAGTCCTGCATATCACGTAGACTACACCACTGCCTAGTATCACAATAATATGATATATTAGTCTAGATATAGTCTCCAAGTGAAGTCTTGACCTCCTTATGTGGCGTTCTGACTCCCGTCTTTACCTGCCAGTGAAGATAGAAAACACCATCACACAGATGGTCAGTGGCTGTTCTAGACCAATGTTACAGATGGTCAGTGTCTGTTCTAGACCAATGTTACAGATGGTCAGTGGCTGTTCTAGACCAATGTTACAGATGGTCAGCGGCTGTTCTAGACCAATGTTACAGATGGTCAGTGTCTGTTCTAGACCAATGTTACAGATGGTCAGTGGCTGTTCTAGACCAATGTTACAGATGGTCAGTGGCTGCTCTAGACCAATGTTACAGATGGTCAGTGGCTGTTCTAGACCAATGTTACAGATGGTCAGTGTCTGTTCTAGACCAATGTTACAGATGGTCAGTGGCTGTTCTAGACCAATGTTACAGATGGTCAGTGGCTGTCCTAGACCAATGTTACAGATGGTCAGTGGCTGCTCTAGACCAATGTTACAGATGGTCAGTGTCTGTTCTAGACCAATGTTACAGATGGTCAGTGGCTGTTCTAGACCAATGTTACAGATGGTCAGTGGCTGTTCTAGACCAATGTTACAGATGGTCAGCGGCTGTTCTAGACCAATGTTACAGATGGTCAGTGGCTGTTCTAGACCAATGTTCCTGGGGGAGCCAGGCTGGGGCCAAGTGTTTTGTCAGACACATTCAAAAAGAGCCAAAGACAGTGTTCAAGCTTACAAAATGTTTAGTTAAAGTAATTAACTAAGCGCACAGTAGCAGTATTGCTAAGACAAACAGACTGAAGGACAGCTTCTACCACAGGGCCGTCAAGGCCCTGAACACAGAAAAGGCCTAAGTTCTGGGCCCAGGACAGTCCGGACGGATTGTATGGCAGCTAGTGCTGAGGCACAAACATGTACATTTTCAAGCCTGCAAACTGTGACACTTTAAAATAATGTGAAAAAATACTTTCTTGTGAAATATGACAACCCTAGTTGACTATCTGTGCAGTATAGTACAGTGGATTGTGTACATAGCCTCTATTGATGTAAACCAGCTCCTTACCTTCTTGTGATTTTATGCATCTATGCTTTTTCCAAAATGTGTTTCTTTTTCCTTTCCTAAACACCAGGGGAGCCTCCCCTCCTAAATTTCGTTGTTTGGTACCTGTACTGTAACAATGACAAATAAAGTCTATCTATCTATCTATCTATCTATTCCAGTTACAGCTATTAGTTTCAGAGTTACAATTTTATTAAATAACAATATTGAAAACAAAATAAAACATTCTCTTTAGCTTCAGCTCAAGTTTAAAAGACAAAGCATTGTTGTTGTTTTGTTTGTTTGTCTGGCCTTACTTGCTTGAAATGCACACATTAACTTGATCATAAAGTAAAAGCTAACTTTAAAATATCATTATCCTGTGATATTTATAAATCTGTTAAGATATGTTAATATGTTGATCTGTACTGGAGGGGTGTTTATCAGTGTTGAACTCATAAACCAGATTAATAAGTAACTCTTGTTTATGAAAACCTGATTTATAGCCTAGTTATTGATCATATAAAACACACTGCATTGTTTTGGCAATCTTCTATAATTCAGCAACTGTAAAACCTGTTTTCCTCAGCGTAACTGGATCCCCAGAGAGTTAAATCTTAGGTATCACCTGGCAACAATTGCTGCGACGACGGATGCATGTGTCAGGAACACATGAACACATGCATAGCCGACGCACATTTGTAACACTAGTGAAAATAATGTGCCGCATGCAACGTATGATTCAAGAAAGCGCTGTAGTCTTGACAGGGTTGCTGACGAGCAATCAAGTGAAGGAGGAACTCATAGCAGTGAAGGCTAAAAGGTAATGATGTTTGCTGCTAGATATAATAAACTGTCCCTCCACAGGTTGTTTGGAGTGGAGGGCACAAGGGAGATCTCTCCTCTGGGATGTATGAGGAAATGAAAATAGTGCATATGCAAATAGTAGAAACATAAATATAAAAAAGGTATGTATACAACCCTTGTTAAGGACCTTGATTACCTCTGTCGACACCTGAGTCATGCAAGTGTACAGTACTAAACGTCATAAGGGCTATACATGTGCAAGGCGGCACAAAGGGGCACTTTTCTGCCGGTGCCAAATTGTGTGTGCGTGCGCGCGCGTGTGCGTGTGTAGTGACGTATGGCTGCTCTCATATAGTACAGTACAGGAGGGGAGTCTTTCTTTGTAAACACTGTGCACAACGGACTGTTATTTGGATCTCTTGCAACAACATATTAATGATTTTACACAAAGATGTTCGGTGAGTGAGTATTAATGAAAATGTAATGATCCATAATGCTAATTTACCATGACAGTTCTTGCTTGCAGCTGTTATGCCTCAGTCTAAGATAGATGGGAGCCACCCTGAGTCTGTTGAGGCTTGTCTGGGGATAGAATATATAAGATATAACATATATTATCTGTTCAGAAGGATTCCTGTTCTAGTGTTTGACTTGTTCTTTTAACTAGATAGGATTTCAAGTCTGTGGTCAATCCTCAACAGAAATGTTGCTGCGGTCTGAGAGCAAGGTCCATGCTGAGGAAGTTGACACTGTTCTGTTCCGTTCAGGTCTGCAGTCCACTATTAAAAAGGTGAGTTAAATATCTGTATTTACTTCTAGTATCTATTTCAAATTAATTTTATTGAGCCAAGAAAATCTTGTACATCCAGTATATTGTTATGTCAACGTTCATTTTCATTTATATAAAATAATTGTACAATTGTATTAATGCATCCTCATATATACACGACACCTGAGATTGGGAACAGTCAAAAAAACAAACAAAGCAAAAAGAGGAACATTAAAAAATAAACAAAAGATAAAATAAACCCAAGTTCCCTACCTTTGTCTACCCTGTTAGCCATCCCCTATTTTCCCAAGCCTCCCCTGTTTCTCTGTCCCCAATCCTTCACTCACTCATTTATTCACTAAAGGAGATATGAAACAGTGTATAAGTGTACCTTACAACTTAGGAACTTCTAAAGCTCTCACTGGCACAGCACCAGAATATCTGAAGAATATCCTTTTGCTAGCATATCAGCCCAATAGAGCTCTCAGGTCTTCTGACGCTGGTTTTCTCTGTGTACCACATGTACAAACGAAGAGGTTTGGTGAGGCTGCATTCTCATTTTATGCACCCAAATTGTGGAATGCACTGCCAGTTTACATTAGGGATGCAACCTCAGCAAATATGTTCAAGTCAAGACTAAAAACCCATCTTACCCCCGACTAAATAATTAAATTATGATTAGATAAGGATTGGAGCACTTTACAACGTTTGCAGGAAAAGTGCTATACAAATAAATGTTATTATTATTATTATTATTGTTATTATTATTATTATTATTATTATTATTATTATTATTATTATTATTATTATTATTATTATTATTATATGTAAGGTGTGAGATGCCAGTTGCCAGTTCACATCATATTGTGAGATTCTGTCCTTTAAGACATCTTATCCTTTCCAAATGTAATGTACTGGTTAGATCACCTAGCCACATTTTGAAGGTAGGGACCGTTGTTTCTTTCCGTGACATAAGTAGTAGTTTTTTGTTTTGTTGCCGTGATGAAGCAGGAAGAGAGGAGATGTTGTTGGGCTGTGGTGAGGCAGGAAGAGAGGAGATGTTGTTGAGCTGTGGTGAGTCTTCTCAATGCTTCAGACACACCAATAATAATCAGTAAAGGCTCTGGTTACAATGGAATATTTATAATTTCTGAGACGTTGCTGAAGATATCAGTCCAAAAGGAAGCGATTTATATGAAGCTATGAAAACAAACCTCTGAGGAATGACATTTATCACACATGGGTGATACGACTGGATACATGCTTCCTGTTTTTACCTTGTAATGTGGAGTACTCCTATGGAGTAATGGAGGTTATGGAGTAATGGAGGTTATGGAGTAATGGAGGTTATGGAGTAATGGACTCTATGGAGTAATGGAGGTTATGGAGTAATGGAGGTTATGGAGTAATGGACTCTATGGAGTAATGGAGGTTATGGAGTAATGGAGGTTATGGAGTAATGGAGGTTATGGAGTAATGGAGGTTATGGAGTAATGGAGGTTATGGAGTAATGGAGGTTATGGAGTAATGGAGGTTATCGAGTAATGGAGGTTATGGAGTAATGGAGGTTATGGAGTAATGGACTCTATGGAGTAATGGAGGTTATGGAGTAATGGACTCTATGGAGTAATGGACTCTATGGAGTAATGGAGGTTATGGAGTAATGGAGGTTATGGAGTAATGGAGGTTATGGAGTAATGGAGGTTATGGAGTAATGGAGGTTATGGAGTAATGGAGGTTATGGAGTAATGGACTCTATGGAGTAATGGAGTCTATGGAGTATCTTTAATTGCATGAGACAGTGTCTGGGGTTATTGGAGCATTTGTCGATGTGTTCGAGACTTTCTTCCCAGATGTCATCTGGTATTTGGGCACCTATGTCCTTTTCCCAGTTGGCCTTAAAACCTTCAGAAGATGGAGATGTTATTGATAGTAGGGTATCATATTGATAGGAGATTCAATTGTTTTTATATGGTGACGTTTTAAGGAACTTACTTACTTATAGTATTTAAACCACAGGTAATTTATAGTATTTTCAGTATCATTTCATGGATACTGCATAAAGTACAGTT